>NC_060196.1:40861389-40918889 GCF_021184085.1 Oncorhynchus gorbuscha | reverse complement strand
AACCTAGGGTTAATAACCCACCTTGCTACTCCGGGCAGCCCACTGAGTGCCGCTCCTTTCTCACGCAGTGTGAGATTGTGTTCTCTCTCCAACCCAACACATACTCTAGAGAGAGAGCTCGGGTTGCTTACGTCATTTCACTCCTTACTGGCCGGGCTCGAGAATGGGGCACAGTTATCTGGGAGGCAAGGGCTGATTGCTCTAACAAGTTCCAGAACTTTAAAGAGGAGATGATTCGGGTTTTTGACCGTTCAGTTTTTGGTAGGGAGGCTTCTAGGGCCCTGGCTTCCTTATGCCAAGGTGAACGGTCCATAACGGATTATTCTATTGAGTTTCGCACTCTTGCTGCCTCTAGTGAGTGGAACGAGCCGGCGCTGCTCGCTCGTTTTCTGGAGGGACTCCACGCAGTGGTTAAGGATGAGATTCTCTCCCGGGAGGTTCCTTCAGATGTGGACTCTTTGATTGCTCTCGCCATCCGCATAGAACGACGGGTAGATCTTCGTCACCGGGCTCGTGGAAGAGAGCTCGCATCAACGGTGTTTCCCTGCTCCGCATCGCAACCATCTCCTCCTCTGGCTCAGAGTCTGAGCCCATGCAGCTGGGAGGGATTCGCATCTCGACTAAGGAGAGGGAACGGAGGATCACCAACCGCCTGTGCCTCTATTGCGGAGTTGCTGGACATTTTGTTAATTCATGTCCAGTAAAAGCCAGAGCTCATCTGTAAGCGGAGGGCTACAGGTGAGCGCAACTACTCAAGTCTCTCCATCAAGATCCTGTACTACTTTGTCGGTCCATCTACGCTGGACCGGTTCGGGTGCTACATGTAGTGCCTTGATAGACTCTGGGGCTGAGGGTTGTTTCATGGACGAAGCATGGGTTCGGAAACATGACATTCCTTTCAGAGAGTTAGAGAAGCCTACGCCCATGTTCGCCTTAGATGGTAGTCATCTTCCCAGTATCAGATTTGAGACACTACCTTTAACCCTCACAGTATCTGGTAACCACAGTGAGACTATTTCTTTTTGATTTTTCGTTCACCGTTTACACCTGTTGTTTTGGGTCATCCCTGGCTAGTATGTCATAATCCTTCTATTAATTGGTCTAGTAATTCTATCCTATCCTGGAACGTTTCTTGTCATGTGAAGTGTTTAATGTCTGCCATCCCTCCCGTTTCTTCTGTCCCTACTTCTCAGGAGGAACCTGGCGATTTGACAGGAGTGCCGGAGGAATATCATGATCTGCGCACGGTCTTCAGTCGGTCCCGAGCCAACTCCCTTCCTCCTCACCGGTCGTATGATTGTAGTATTGATCTCCTTCCGGGGACCACTCCTCCTCGGGGTAGACTATACTCTCTGTCGGCTCCCGAACGTAAGGCTCTCGAGGATTATTTGTCTGTGTCTCTTGACGCCGGTACCATAGTGCCTTCTTCCTCTCCGGCCGGGGCGGGGTTCTTTTTGTTAAGAAGAAGGACGGTACTCTGCGCCCTGCGTGGATTATCGAGGGCTGAATGACATAACGGTTAAGAATCGTTATCCGCTTCCCCTTATGTCATCAGCCTTCGAGATTCTGCAGGGAGCCAGGTGCTTTACTAAGTTGGACCTTCGTAACGCTTACCATCTCGTGCGCATCAGAGAGGGGGACGAGTGGAAAACGGCGTTTAACACTCCGTTAGGGCATTTTGAGTACCGGGTTCTGCCGTTTGGTCTCGCCAATGCGCCAGCTGTTTTTCAGGCATTAGTTAATGATGTTCTGAGAGACATGCTGAACATCTTTGTTTTTGTCTATCTTGACGATATCCTGATTTTTTCTCCGTCACTCGAGATTCATGTTCAGCACGTTCGACGTGTTCTACAGCGCCTTTTAGAGAATTGTCTCTACGTAAAGTCTGAGAAGTGCTCTTTTCATGTCTCCTCCGTTACTTTTCTCGGTTCCGTTATTTCCGCTGAAGGCATTCAGATGGATTCCGCTAAGGTCCAAGCTGTCAGTGATTGGCCCGTTCCAAGGTCACGTGTCGAGTTGCAGCGCTTTTTAGGTTTCGCTAATTTCTATCGGCGTTTCATTCGTAATTTCGGTCAAGTTGCTGCCCCTCTCACAGCTCTTACTTCTGTCAAGACGTGTTTTAAGTGGTCCGGTTCCGCCCAGGGAGCTTTTGATCTTCTAAAAGAACGTTTTACGTCCGCTCCTATCCTCGTTACTCCTGACGTCACTAGACAATTCATTGTCGAGGTTGACGCTTCAGAGGTAGGCGTGGGAGCCATTCTATCCCAGCGCTTCCAGTCTGACGATAAGGTTCATCCTTGCGCTTATTTTTCTCATCGCCTGTCGCCATCTGAGCGCAACTATGATGTGGGTAACCGTGAACTGCTCGCCATCCGCTTAGCCCTAGGCGAATGGCGACAGTGGTTGGAGGGGGCGACCGTTCCTTTTGTCGTTTGGACAGACCATAAGAACCTTGAGTACATCCGTTCTGCCAAACGACTTAATGCCCGTCAAGCTCGTTGGGCGTTGTTTTTCGCTCGTTTCGAGTTTGTGATTTCTTACCGTCCGGGTAGCAAGAACACCAAGCCTGATGCCTTATCCCGTCTGTTTAGTTCTTCTGTGGCTTCTACTGATCCCGAGGGGATTCTTCCTTATGGGCGTGTTGTCGGGTTAACAGTCTGGGGAATTGAAAGACAGGTTAAGCAAGCACTCACGCACACTGCGTCGCCGCGCGCTTGTCCTAGTAACCTCCTTTTCGTTCCTGTTTCCACTCGTCTGGCTGTTCTTCAGTGGGCTCACTCTGCCAAGTTAGCTGGTCATCCCGGTGTTCGAGGCACTCTTGCGTCTATTCGCCAGCGCTTTTGGTGGCCGACTCAGGAGCGTGACACGCGCCGTTTCGTGGCTGCTTGTTCGGACTGCGCGCAGACTAAGTCGGGTAACTCTCCTCCTGCCGGTCGTCTCAGACCGCTCCCCATTCCTTCTCGACCATGGTCTCACATCGCCCTAGACTTCATTACCGGTCTGCCTTTGTCTGCGGGGAAGACTGTGATTCTTACGGTTGTCGATAGGTTCTCTAAGGCGGCACATTTCATTCCCCTCGCTAAACTTCCTTCCGCTAAGGAGACGGCACAAATCATTATCGAGAATGTATTCAGAATTCATGGCCTCCCGTTAGACGCCGTTTCAGACAGAGGCCCGCAATTCACGTCACAGTTTTGGAGGGAGTTCTGTCGTTTGATTGGTGCGTCCGTCAGTCTCTCTTCCGGGTTTCATCCCCAGTCTAACGGTCAAGCAGAGAGGGCCAATCAGACGATTGGTCGCATACTACGCAGCCTTTCTTTCAGAAACCCTGCGTCTTGGGCAGAACAGCTCCCCTGGGCAGAATACGCTCACAATTCGCTTCCTTCGTCTGCTACCGGGTTATCTCCGTTTCAGAGTAGTCTGGGTTACCAGCCTCCTCTGTTCTCATCCCAGCTTGCCGAGTCCAGCGTTCCCTCCGCTCAAGCGTTTGTCCAACGTTGTGAGCGCACCTGGAGGAGGGTGAGGTCTGCACTTTGCCGTTACAGGGCACAGACTGTGAGAGCCGCCAATAAACGCAGGATTAAGAGTCCAAGGTATTGTTGCGGCCAGAGAGTGTGGCTTTCCACTCGCAACCTTCCTCTTACGACAGCTTCTCGTAAGTTGACTCCGCGGTTCATTGGTCCGTTCCGTGTCTCCCAGGTCGTCAATCCTGTCGCTGTGCGACTGCTTCTTCCGCGACATCTTCGTCGCGTCCATCCTGTCTTCCATGTCTCCTGTGTCAAGCCCTTTCTTCGCACCCCGTTCGTCTTCCCTCCCCCCTCCCGTCCTTGTCGAGAGCGCACCTATTTACAAGGTACATAAGATCATGGACATGCGTTCTCGGGGACGGGGTCACCAATACTTAGTGGATTGGGAGGGTTACGGTCCTGAGGAGAGGAGTTGGGTTCCGTCTCGGGACGTGCTGGACCGTTCACTCATTGATGATTTCCTCCGTTGCCGCCAGGATTCCTCCTCGAGTGCGCCAGGAGGCGCTCGGTGAGTGGGGGGTACTGTCATGTTTTGTCATTTATTATCTTGTCTTGTCCCTGTGCTTCCCATTCTATTCGTTTCCCTCTGCTGGTCTTATTAGGTTCTTTCCCTCTTTCTATCCCTCTCTCTCCCCTCCCTCTCTCACTCTCTCGCTCTCTCTTCTCTCTATCGTTCCGTTCCTGCTCCCAGCTGTTCCTATTCCCCTAATCAATCATTTAGTCTTCCCACACCTGTTCCCGATCCTTTCCCCTGATTAGAGTCCCTATTTCTTCCTTTGTGTTCCGTTCCTGTCCTGTCGGTTCCTTGTCTAGAATTCACCGTGCTGTGTTTGTGTATCGCCCTGTCGTGTCGTGTTTTCCTCAGATGCTGCGTGGTGAGCAGGTGTCTGAGTCTGTCTGGTTCAAGTGCCTTCCCGAGGCAACCTGCTGTTCACCTGCTGTTCAAGATCGAGTCTCCAGTTTTGTCCTCGTCATTTCGAGTGAAAGTTGTGTTTTTTGTTTGTATTTACTTTACTGGATTAAAGACTCTGTTTTCGCCAAGTCGCTTTTGGGTCCTCTTTCACCTGCATGACACATACAAGACTGCAAAGGATGTAGCTAGCTATAAGTATTGTCTGGTAAATGGCCTGTTTCTTGTTAGTTACAGCTGGTCAGTCAATACTAAAGGAGGATTCTATACTCTCTCTGATAATGCTTTACTCAATTGGAGGTTAACTATATGTATTTGCAGGGTCACTCCTCCACTGTCCTCCCTCCTTCTCTCTCCTTATAGAACTGTCAAATGTCCCTTTCTTTCTGTCCTCTTTCTCCCTCGTCTTTCATAAGGGCTCTTTTCATTCAACACATTACAGTTTGCCGGCCTTCATTCTCCCTCCAGAATTACATCTCAGGAAAAGCTTTGCAGTTCCTTTACCATGGATATGATTGGACATTTTCAATAGGAGCTAAGTAGAACGTAGGAAGCTCATCTCTTCTCCAATCTTTTATCTACTGTCTTTTGCAAACGTAGACTAAATTAGATTTTCTGTAGGTGGTTGTTTTTTTCCAGTCTAAAATGGGTTGTGGGAAATATGAACCATATAATTGTATTGTATGGTTTCATTATGGTTTACAGATGTAGGATCTTCATTTGATCACTCTTTTGCTGCTGAGAATGTGTTGTGCATTCAGAAATGCTTCTAAAGTTTGCATTTCCACTTTAAAATGTCAGACCTGATTTGCCCTAATGAAAAATGTATCAAAAATGTCCATTATTTATAATCTACATAATAATTCACATCTCCTGTTGCTGCAGGGTTATTTTACAGCTGTAGCAAACTGGCTCAAATTAAGACCCTACATCTGTATGTTAAGTATGAGTAATACCTTCACTTTTCTGGCAGACTTATCTTTAGTATGACACCTTTATGGTATAATGCCATGTTGAAGTGTGAAACTCTTTGCTGTGCTACAGTGAATTGTCAGCTAATGAACTTTAGGCCTGGTGAAACCTACTAATCAGTATTAAGATGTGTCAATAATAATTATAATTGCTAAATTGGCGTATCGTTTTAATTATTCAATGTTGTTAGTTTACTTTAATAAGATCATATACCTTCACGCTCATCATTAACCTGCTCATCCTAAATGTATGTCATGGAGGGATGTATTTATTTTGCCATTACGTAGGTGGACCTAAGCTCTGTTGCCCTCCACATAAAATCATTTAGTTTCAATTGAAGATATTGTTAAGAGGCTCTGGATGCTGATTTTATTTTTTTATTTTTTGGGGGGGGGGTGCCCCCTCCTGTACAGTAGTCTAGGGAAACTAAGAACAGAGACTGACATGTTGTCACCCATATCTGTTGTGTTTGCGTTAAGTCTTAGACCATGTCTCCATTTGTTTAAGCATATCAATATGGTACTTAGACTATAATTAGCCACACAATCAATGTTCTCTTTATTTGAATATATAGCATCTTATCACTGTAATGCCGTTTCATAATCTGTAGATAAAAACAGTATTCCATCACTAAACAGTAAGTATTGGTTTAACAGCCTCATGAGCTATAGATTACTGTTAATGTTCACAATGTAAAGGGTCTGTATGTCTTTAGACTGGGTCCGTTGTAACTATTCACAATGCATCAATGTTGTTTTGATGGAGGAGTTTGGACTGTGCTGCTTCCTTTTGGTGTTCTCTGTTCGCTATTAGTTGAAGCAGAACTTCAACTCCATCAAGTCTTCTAGACTTCCTCTGAATCAGCAGCCTATTCCCTTTATAGTGTAATACTTTTGACCAGAGCTCACCTGCATATAGGGAATAGGGTGCTATTTCAGAATCACCACTGAATTATGTCTAAGGGGACTTTGTCAGGTCATTGGTGACACCTGTCCACTCATAGCTGAGTTGTGCTAGTTATCAGGTAGCTGAGTTGGGATGGTTATCTGGTAGCAAGAGTTCTCTGCCTGCTTGTGTCAAATGGTGTTCTGCTACAGTGTGTGTGTGTGTGTGTGTGTGTGTGTGTGTGTGTGTGTGTGTGTGTGTGTGTGTGTGTGTGTGTGTGTGTGTGTGTGTGTGTGCGTGTGCGTGTGCGTGTGCGTGTGTGTGTGTGTGATATGGAGTTGGCCCCCCCTTTGCTGCTATAACAGCCTCCACTCTTCTGGTATGCTGGTCAATTAGGCCTGGCTCGCAGTCGGTGTTCCAATTCATCCTAAAGGTGTTCGATGGGGTTGAGGTCAGGGTTCTGTGCAGGCCAGTCAAGTTCTTCCACACTGTTCTCGATAAACCGTTTCTCTATGGACCTCGCATTGTGCAAAATCAAATCAAATCAAATTTTATTTGTCACATACACATGGTTAGCAGATGTTAATGGGAGTGTAGCGAAATGCTTGTGCTTCTAGTTCCGACAATGCAGTAATAACCAACAAGTAATCTAACTAACAATTCCAAAACTACTGTCTTATACACAGTGTAAGGGGATAAAGAATATGTACATAAGGATATATGAATGAGTGATGGTACAGAGCAGCATAGGCAAGATACAGTAGTTGGTATCGAGTACAGTATATACATATGAGATGAGTATGTAAACAAAGTGGCATAGTTAAAGTGGCTAGTGATACATGTATTACATAAGGATGCAGTAGATGATATAGAGTACAGTATATACGTATGCATATGAGATGAATAATGTAGCATATGTAACATTATATAAGGTAGCATTGTTTAAAGTGGCTAGTGATATATTTTACATCATTTCCCATCCATTGCCATTATTAATGTGGCTGGAGTTGAGTCAGTGTCAGTGTCAGTGTGTTGGCAGCAGCCACTCAATGTTAGTGGTGGCTGTTTAACAGTCTGATGGCCTTGAGATAGAAGCTGTTTTTCAGGGGCTTTGTCATGCTGAAACAGGAAAGGGTCTTCCCCAAACTGTTGCCACAAAGTTGGATGTACAGAATCGTCAAGAATATCATTGTGTGCTGTAGCGTTAAGATTTCCCTTCACTGGAACTAAGGGCCGTGCCCGAACCATGGAAAAACAGCCCCAGACCTTTATACCTCCTCCACCAACTTTACAGTTGGCACTATGTATTGGGGCAGGTAGCGTTCTTCTGGCATCCACCAAACCCAGATTCATCGATCGGACTGCCAGATGGTGAAGCGTGATTCATTACTCCAGAGAACACGTTGACTGTGCTCCAGTGTCCAATGGCGGCGAGCTTCACACCACTCCAGCCAATGCTTGGCATTGCGCATGGTGATCTTAGGCTTGTGTGCGGCGGCTCGGCCATGGAAACCCATTTTATGAAGCTCCCGACGAACACTTCTTGTGCTGACGTTGCTTCCAGAGGCATTTTGGAACTTGATAGTGAGTGTTGCAACCAAGGACAGACGATTTTTCGCACTCGGCGGTCCTGTTCTGTGAACTTGTGTGGCCTACCACTTCGCGGCTGAGCCGTTGTTGCTCCTAGACGTTTCCACTTCACAATAACAGCACTTAAAGTTGACCGGGGCAGGTCTAGCATGGCAGAAATTTGACGAACTGACTTGTTGGAAAGTCAATGAGCTCTTCAGTAAGGCCATTCTACTGCCAATGTTCGTCTATGGAGATTGCATGGCTGTGTGCTCGATTTTATACACCTGTCAGCAATGGGTGTCGCTGAAATAGCAGAATCCACTCATTTGAAAAGGTGTCCCTATTTTTTTGTATATATAGCGTAGGTTGTGATGGGAGTGTGTATGTGTGCGGTGTGGGCATTTGTGGGTTAACGTGTGTATACTCGTAGGCCATCATTGTCGACTGCTGTTCCGTTGTGTTATGACTTACATCCTGAACACACGGAGCTCGTACAGCCCCATCTGACCCAGCCATCTCCCTATACCTATAGCCTAGGCCCAGGGGAAGACATCTGTCTGAGTCTGGCCTGTAGTCAGTTGTGAGGCGCAGGCCTCTGCTGGCCAGAGTGCTGCCATGTTTACCAGATGCACCGCCTGTCCCCCCAGGTAAACTAACCATCTGGCAGCACTGAGCCTCAGCAGACACACTGGGACAGGGCACAAAGAATGCTGGAAAATGGAGTCAAACACATTGGCCCAAGGCCCAAAGCATGCTGGATGATGGAGTCAAAGAAACTGGCCGTGGGCCTGAAGCTTCATAGATCAACTTGTGTGTGTGTGTGTGTGTGTGTGTGTGTGTGTGTGTGTGTGTGTGTGTGTGTGTGTGTGTGTGTGTGTGTGTGTGTGTGTGTGTGTGTGTGTGTGTGTGTGTGTGTGTGTGTGTGTGTGTGTGTGTGTGTGTGTGTGTGTGTGTGTGTGTGTATGTGTGTGTGTGTGTGTATTGTACTTTGGCTGTGGCTGTGGCTGTCTATAAAGGACAATGGAGAAACAGTAAGTATGGATAAACATACACGCCATGCACATGTTTTAGATTACCATTAAATCATGCACATGTTTTAGAGTACCATGAAATCATGCACATGTTTTAGATTACCATGAAATTATGCACATGTTTTAGATTACTATGAAATAATGCACATGTTTGAGCGCAGTGCATTCGCAAAATACAGGACTCACTTAACATCAACTATTCTGCATGGAACAACATCAATTGGTTTTATCAATCTACTCTCTATACAGTATACATGTATTTTCCATATGCACTGTATCACCAGTTATAAGTCATTCATGATTACCATGTATAGGTCTTAAATCATACCCTCCCAACATGCCCTCAGTGTCTATACAAGACACTTCATTGCATACATACAGTACACCCTGAGGCATAAGTCACAGTCTCACTGGGCTATTAGCCCTGTTGTGTAGGCTAATCTTCATTCATATTATACCTCAATATTAAACTGGAAACATTACCAATGACTTAGACCAGATGGAATCTGCAGGGAAGATTTCTGATCAATACCTTTGTATTGTAATCTCATTATGTAATCAATGAAACTGTGTATGTAGAAGCAATATGTAGTTTAATGTGAAGGAATTCATTTGGTATTTGAAGCCTTCAGGGCTGAAGGATATTCTGCCTACTCAGGTTAGGTCTACCTAAGCCTGAAATAGAGATTGTAAAATGTCACCTGTAACTACTAGAGGTTGACCGATTATGATTTTTCAACGCTAAAACCGATACCGATTATTGGAGGACCAAAAAAGCTGATACTGATTTTTATTTATTTATTTGTAATAATGACAATTACAACAATACTGAATGAACACTTATTTTAAGTTAATATAATACATCAATAAAATCAACTTAGCCTCAAGTAAATAATGAAACATGTTCAATTTGGTTTAAATAATGCAAAAACAAAGTGTTGGAGAAGAAAGTAAAAGTGCAATATGTGCTATGTAAGAAAGCTAACGTTTCAGTTCCTTACTCAGAACATGAGAACATATGAAAGCTGGTAGTTCCTTTTAACATGAGTCTTCAATATTCCCAGGTAAGAAGTTTTAGGTTGTAGTTATTATAGGAATTATAGGACTATTTCTCTCTATACCATTTGTATTTCATTAACCTTTGACTATTAGATGTTCTTATAGGCACTTTAGTATTGCCAGTGTAACAGTATAGCTGTTATAACAGTATAACACAACGGCAACAGCCACCATTGAAGAAGCGTTACCCATGCAGAGCAAGGGGAACAACTACTAGAAGGCTCAGAGCGAGTGACATTTGAAACGCTATTAGCGTGCACTAACTAGCTAGACATTTCACTTCGGTTACACCAGCCTCATCTCGGGAGTTGATGGGCTTGAAGTCATAAACAGGGCAATGCTTGACGCACAACGAAGAGCTGCTGGAAAAACGCACGAAAGTGCTGTGTGATTGAATGTTTACGCGCCTGCTTCTGCCTACCACTGCTCAGTTAGATACTACTTGTATGCTTGTATGCTCAGTCAGATTATATGCAACGCAGGACACGCTAAATAATATCTAGTAATATCATCAATCATGTGTAGTTAACTAGTGATTATGATTGATTGTTTTTTATAAGATAAGTTTAATGCTAGCTAGAAACTTACCTTGGCTTACTGCATTCGCGTAACAGGCAGTCTCCTGTGGAGTGCAACAAGAGAGAGGCAGGTCGTTATTGCGTTGGATCCCCCGAGCTGTGAAAATCGTTGTTCTGCCCCTGAACAAGGCAGTTAACCCACCATTCCTAGGCCGTTATTGAAAATAAGAATGTGTTCATAACTGACTTGCCTAGTTAAATGAAGGTATAAAAATACATATATATATAAAATATATATAAAAATATGGATTTCCGATTGTTATAAAAACTTGAAATCGGCCCTAATTAATCGGCCATTCCGATTAATCGGTCGACCTCTAGTAACTACAGTAAAATACAGTCACTTGCAACTACAGTAAACTACAGCCCCCTGTAACTACAGTAATGAGTGGTTGTTTGCAGCATGATGAGGCTCATGTTAGGATGTCTTGTTTACCCTTCTGGCCATTGCTTACAGAAAGCTTCCTACAGAAATGATATTCATAATTACATACATCTACGTCTAACTAGGTTCAAATGGCTTTCAATCTGCAGTTCAAAATGCATACAAGGTAACTAAGGGATCTATTCAATCTGTAACAATGAAGCATTACACATTCCACAGTATAGATATTACGGTCATTTCCAAATGAGCTGACACATGCATGCACTCATATAAATTTGGAACGTTGTCTTTAAATTTCAATCAAGCTGTAAAGCTGAACTTCCGCGATGCGTTTTGAATAGAGCCCTCAATGTAATTATCTTTTTTATTTGTTCTCTTCTATTGGCACCCTATACGAACCATATAGGCATATTCTCCCCCTAAACAATGATATGCTTAAACCTGGCTATAGGGATCGCCCCTTAGTGCTGACACGGTCTGAGGAAGTCAATTCATGTCCAAAGGGCCAACTGATTGGTAGCGAAACCTTATTTTCTATGTATCGATCCCAGAGGGCCTCGGCCCATGAAATGCAAAAATCTCTGGGCAAGACAGATCTGCTGTCATGTCTTACAGTACAAATCAGCCAATCAATGTCACTCCCCTCCGCCGGGGCCTGTATGAACCTAATTCCAGTCATCGTGGCTAAATGGTGAAAACCTGGGGGTTCATCAATCATCAATCCAAGCAGCGCTTTGTGCTTAATAGTCTGGTCTTTACTGAATAGCCACTGCATTTATCTGGGGGAGCCAAGTGGAAATCCCTTCTACCATCTGCGAGGAAGAGAGAGAGAGAGAGAGAGAGAGAGAGAGAGAGAGAGAGAGAGAGAGAGAGAGAGAGAGAGAGAGAGAGAGAGAGAGAGAGAGAGAGAGAGAGAGAGAGAGGGGAAAACAATGTCTAAAATACTTTGATCGCTGTGTTGTGTCTCTCACACATTCTATTTCCCAAATGGGGGCTGTCTGCTAACACGTTTCGAAATTGAAGCTCGCTGAAAGATGGATTACCGGTATCTCTCCTGTCCTCTCCCCACTTCAGAGTCCATTTTGTCTGTTTTGTAGAAAGCTGCGTGTAGTGCCTGAATGTGAAGTCATTTTTTGCTGAAGTGTCTCTTTGCCTGTTTGATTGTCTCAAGTACTACCGTATCGCCTATAACAGTATGACATACCAGTTAGTGAAACGGATCTCCTCTTCTCTCTCTGTTTCAGGTGACAAGTGTTCATGCTTCCAAGGCGGACCTCCTCAAGTCGGGCAGCCCCAAGTCGACGTTAAAACACATATGGACAGAAAGCAGCAAGGACCTGTCAATCAGCAGGTTGTTGTCACAGACTCTCCATGGCAAAGAGAACACCACGGCCCTGGACCTGCGCTACGACACCCCGGAGCCCTACTCCGAGCAGGACCTCTGGGACTGGCTGAGGAACTCTACTGACCTCCAGGATTCTAGAGCAAGAGCTAAGCGGCGGCCTATGGTCAAGACAGGCAAGTTCAAGAAGATGTTCGGTTGGGGAGACTTCCACTCCAACATTAAGACGGTCAAGCTCAACCTCCTCATCACCGGGAAGATCGTGGATCACGGCAACGGAACCTTCAGCGTCTACTTCAGACACAACTCCACAGGCCAGGGCAACGTATCTGTGAGTCTCGTCCCACCAACCAAGGTCGTGGAGTTCGACGTGGCGGCCCAGCAGTCCGTGATTGACGCCAAGGACTCCAAGTCCTTCAACTGCCGCATAGAGTACGAAAAGGTGGAGAAGGGTGCCAGGAACACGCTGTGTAACTTCGACCCCTCCAAGACGTGTTACCAGGAGCAGACTCAGAGCCACGTCTCCTGGCTCTGTTCCAAGCCCTTTAAAGTCATCTGCATCTACATCTCCTTCTACAGCACTGACTACAAGCTGGTGCAGAAAGTCTGTCCAGACTACAACTACCACAGTGACACTCCCTACTTCCCCTCTGGCTGACCACTCCCACAACAACAATCCCAATGTGAAGGACCAGTAAGTTACAAAGCGGGGCTTCTTCTTCTTTTTCCCCGCCCAGAGAAATATATGTTAGCTGTACTGTTCTGAAAATAAAAGAATGTGTAAAATGAATTGATTATCTATTTATGAAATTAAGACAATAGAGAAAGTAAAGACTTATGGGGCATTATTATTTTGTCTTTCAAGTGTTGTGCAAAACCATTATTATTATAAATATAATAATTATTATATTAATATTATTAGCATACAAATACTATGACTAAACAATAATATTGATTATAATTCATTTGTTTTATAGATTTCATACCTTTTTTCATCAGTGATTTCATAGATGCATCATGTGTACATATTTGGGGTTGATAGTTCCATTTGTAACTAAGTAAAATCAGAATTTCAAATAAGTCTTATTAGTTTGTAACAACTTGTTAAAGTTATCAATATGTTATATTCATTTTCTTGGTCCAGTTTGATTCTAGGTGCTTTAATTTTCTCCTTTTAGTAGCTCTTACTTTGCTCCTCAGGGCCACCATACTTTCTGTATGACAGTTCAGTTCTGTGAGCTACCAATTGGATGGCAGCATACATGATCCTATGTTTTGTTTGCACCTGCAATACTCTTCATTCATAGCAGCTCAATTCCGCTCTCTCAGAAATAACAGTCCAGACTCCTACCCTTGAAGGTCTACAAGATCCCCACACATTTCCAAATCCTTTGACCCCACAGTCGAGAGAGCTGAGGAAGAGGAGAGTGTCAGTGTGCAATCCATGTAGGTGGTCTTACCTAGCACGGACAGGATTCTCCCGCAGGCATGTTTTATTAACAAAAATACAAATAAATGCATTTTACATGTTCAGGAATGATGCTGTTCAATCTTCAGCTTGTCCCTGTATAACTCCTGGCTCAGATTATTATTGGCAAATCACAGCCTTATTAGGTTTATTGTTCATATTCAGTTGTGATTGATTGGGGGGCTTTGCTCATTGTCATTGACTTAATAAAAATTGTAATGTAATGAATTCTATATCTTAGAGAGCCTAATTTGTATGAATGGTTTGTATTGTACATAGTTTATCCTGAATTGAGCTGCGTCTGTATATGCCCACATAAAGCTGTCTACCCCTTCCCACAATCTCTCTCTCGCTCTCTCTCTCTCTCTCTCTCTCTCTCTCTCTCTCTCTCTCTCTCTCTCTCTCTCTCTCTCTCTCTCTCTCTCTCTCTCTCTCTCTCTCTCTCTCTCTCTCTCTCTCTCTCTCTCTCTCTCTCTCTCTCTCTCTCTCTCTCTCTCTCTCTCTCTCGCTCTCTCTCTCTCTCTCTTGTGAATCCATGAAAACCGCAATCCTGTACATACGCTGTAGAACTGTCTAAATATATTACAAGTATTCATCAAATGTATGGCTTTTATTTCTGGGGGAAGGATGGGATGGAGGTGTACATATGAATAAAAATCCTGTATGTTTTATCAGTTGAATGTTCTTGCATGTGAGTTCTTTATATGCGCGTCTCACTGATTATTATAATGGTAGGACTTGAAGGTCAATAAATGTTAAGGATCTGCATTGCCAGACATTTAAGCATGTACAGTGAATATTCTCAATGAGTGTTCCAACGCATTGTACCTAATAGTCTACAGTATACATTTAATATATCAAGAGTATCCCAATAGTGTACATCAGTATTCACACGTCTTTCTCCAAAAATACAGATCAATCTGTTGACCCACCATACCTTTTTGTGCATTTAGATCCCTGAACTTCTTAGACTTGGGCCTTTGATGTTGCTGATCAAGACAGGAATCAAACTTCTTCCAACTTCATCGAAACAAAACTGATCACACCATCCAAATTCACTCCAGGACCAATCAAAAACACATACATTACATATACAGTAAGCTCTTTACTTCCTGAGTTTGATCATCATTACTTCCAAGAATCACTCTGATCTCATACCAACCATACCATGTTTCCCTCATAGTCTACAGAGAGAAGTAGTGTTCCAGTCCCTAGAAGAGGCATGGAGGAGATTGAGAGTAAGTGCCGTTTGGAGTCAATAGCAGATAGCAGCGTCTGTTGTGGGACGACTCAGTGCAGTGGCACCTGCCATGGAAGCCTCGTAGTCGGCAGTTAGGATCAGCACTCGGCTTTACAGCGATTAGAACCCTCTGGGGGTGAAATCCGCTCCTCGCTAGGTTTAGCTGGCTCACAATTTATTAGTAATTAAAGTGTGTGCCAGGTTTGTGTGTTCATCGGCTGTCTGTGGGGTGCTTTTACAGCCGGCCTCATTAAGTAGTAGGCTTCCTAAAGCAAAGCACTGAATGCTTCACTTTTAATAAGTCTACTGGGATTCACTCTAATGTGTGATATAGGCATACATTTAGAACGTATACACTCAAACATACTGTATTAGAGATAAATTGCTCCACAAGGAATAGTATGTCTAGAAATGTATGTATACAGCCGGTATCTTCATCGGCAAAGTCATGTGGGCTAAATACCAAAGCAATTTACATACTTATCTCAGTTCAGATTAGTTTCAGATTGGACCAGATCAATCGAGACAATATTAACGTGGCCATTATATCTATTTAGTGACAGACTCAAAGCAACACACAATTTGATGATCAGGGATGGGCTGTTGGTCATACACATACACAAATGTCAGTAGAATAAGTTCTTGCACAATAAGTTACCAGTAAGTTATACTATTCATTGACCAACGCTGGGTTTATAGTCAGTCTCTGTGTTATCTGGGATTTCATAACGAATCGTAATGTCCTTAATCAATTTGCTTCAATGTGCAACAACAACATGTCTCCCCATGGCCCATGCTGTCTAGTTGGAGTGAAAACTGCATTTTTCCCTCCGGTGAGAGGGAACACTTCAATATCTCTATAACCCCCAGCAGAATCGTAATGAAGAGACAGAATAACCAAGTAGACTATTCATTTAATGATGTCTTTCTGTGTGACACTCCGTCAGCCAAAGCTGCTCCCTAACCTCCCTCTTCATTCACAGGCAGGCAGATGTATCATAAGCATTTCATTGAAGCGTTACTCAATACAGGTTAGGATGATGAATGTCTTTAATACCTGCAGATCAGATTTAGAGCTTTGGAGATGGGATCGGCTTCCCCCTTGTTAGCAACACAGACAGGCTATTCCCATGAGAAGGCATATCTCAGGAATCAGGAAGTCTGAACAATGAGTTTGGGATCCTGCCCACATTAAGTCACACTCTGCCAATCCTATCCCCATCCCCATTCAGTCCCAGGACGCATCCTAAATAGCACCTTATTCCCTAAATATTGCACTATTTTTGACAAAACCCTATTGTCCCTGATCAAAAGTAGTGCACTACATAGGGAATAAGGTGCTATTTTGGACACAGACCCAGTCTCATCCAGCCCTGAACATTTTTCCCTAAACAGAAATTCTTCCTTTAATCAAAATCGGAGTGGAAAAAGGACCTTGCGTGCCTCTGGGATATTTTTCCATTAACCATTTTGACACATGACTGACTGTGGGGGATTATTGGATTTTGAAGAACTATTAACAGCTGTACATTTGCATTTTAATACAGTTCTCCTCAACTACTAATGCAATTTTGGTTCTTTAGCTTTGTGGCATCGCCTTGTTCCTGGAGCAATTCGGAGTTACAGCAGAAAGGCCCTCCGGCTTTAATCATTTTAATTGCCATGAAAAATTAGTTTCCATTAATCACTCCTGAATCTTCGCAACTGTGTTCCCCACCTGCCGCCATTACGGCTCACCTCCAAATTGTTGCTCATAATTTCCTGGAAAGTTTGGGATTGGACAATGGTGGTGGCTAAATTGCCACTCTGAATTTTAAATGGCAAACGGTGCACTTCAGGACACTTCCTCCCTCATAGACTTTTGTTCTGCAGGACTTTTTCCCAGGACTGAAACATCCTCAGGATATTTCCACTCAGAACAGATAAGACAGTAAAGTTTACACTTGACTATATAGTAAGTGTTACTTAGTTGATCTCATTTATCAGTTCAGGTAAAATTGCCCCAAAACTAATTTGCCAATTACTAACAAAAGACATAAACTCACTCACATTATGTTAAACCTAAATGTGTATTACTTTGTTTCCATTTCACTTCCTATTGGTCACCAATGAGTCATTGTCCATTTTGACCTTTGGAAGTACTCACAGATCATCCGTTGGAGTTTTTGCAGATGTCTGTGCCCTGAAGTCTCTCTATGTTCTCTTATACTTGGTATTCAGGCCTCTCATATTCAAGCCTTTGGTTTGAGCACAGTGAAGAAGAGGAAGATAACTACTTGACCCCTGTCAGAAGAGAAAGAAACTAACCTTTTGTCTGAAAGCATCATCTGGAGCAACTGCCATTTCCACCCCTGTTATTTCCCACGTACTACGGGGAAGGCAGTAGAAGGCATTATGCATTTCTCATAGGAGCAGCAATTAAAAATACATTTTCCGTGACATTTTCATGTGGAGATTGAAGTGAGATTCAAAGTTCTGGTTCGTAGGTGTAATGTTGAGCACAGAACGATGCCTGCCAGACAGTGGATGGTTTGTAATGATATATCGGTTCTTCAAAGTTGTCAGAATTTATTTCAGACATCTGTTTACTTTAAATGTGATTACAATTCATACTAAGTAGTAGTTTACATATAATCTAAGCAGCAGATTTATAAAAAAACTTCTTTTTTTAAAGTAGAACTTCTACAGTTACTTTATTTGGATTTTGTGAGAAATAATATAGTCAACTTTTTCTGTCTTGAGGCAATCGTTGTAGCTTGGCTAACTTTCTCTAACTCTTCCCTCCCACCACTACCTCAACTCCATCCCTTCCTTCTGTCCTCCCTCCCTTAATCCATTAAAACTAAATTACTTAACTCTAAGTCACAGAGAGATAAAGGTTCCCCTCGCACTTAACAAGAAACATTTCCCAGGGGGAGCCAGAGTGCTCGACTTCCAGAGTGTGACTCTTTCTTAACCGTTGTTTGTTATTCTTATTAAAAGTTCAAAAACACCATCAAAAAATGTGTTAATGAATACTGATTGTGTCTGAAAGAGAGCGCACAGCCTCGGGGCTTTGGAAGGAAGGTTGTCTGATTAAACCTTATAGTATTTTAATCTTGTTTAGATAAATAAAGTACCTGGGTATGTACACACCCCTTATTTGCCTCATCCACCTCATCCCCCTATAGACTTCCTCATCTTTCAACCTTTTCTGAATTTAATCAGAAATTCGCCTTTAAAAACAAAACCCGACATCTTGAGTCTCGACTAGCCTACAATGCTGCAAACACAGATAGCCCCTGAACCAACTCAACTCTGGGATGAAATTTAAAAAATGTAAAAAATCAGAGATATTTTACATTTGATTTCGGATTTCAACTAAATGGGAATATCTGAGTGAGTTAAGCCTTGAGGTCATTACTCTGCGTCATTGGATCCGGTATAGGCAGATTAAAAAGTGTTAGCTCATTTGTCTCTCCATCTCCATCTCTCTCTCTCTCTCTCTCTCTCTCTCTCTCTCTCTCTCTCTCTCTCTCTCTCTCTCTCTCTCTCTCTCTCTCTCTCTCTCTCTCTCTCTCTCTCTCTCTCTCTCTCTCTCTCTCTCTCTCTCTCCCCATCTCTATGGGTTCTATTTACCAGGGTTAATGGAGGATGGAGGGCCATTTCGTGGGACGTCAATATAGCCTGAGGGTTATGCTACAATGTTAATTATATGGTAGATGATATATACATATTAGAGAGATATTTATGTACCATTTTTGAATTATTCCCCTGTCGTGGAAATCCTTACATTTCCTTTACACCCCTGTGGACGTGTTAATGTGTGTACTATTAAAACTGTACAGTTAATATTATATAAAGATGTATGATGTATATTACCCTGATGTATATTGCCATATAATCTACGTATATTAATGTATTCAGTTATACGCCTAGGGCTATAACATCAGTAAAACTAAAACAATATGACATTTGAATGTATTGATGCATGATAATCATGACAATGGTGTAACTGAACCAAGGGCCAGGTTCAATCCGATTGCATTTTGTCCACTATGCAAGTTTGAAGGGCAATGTTCCTGTATTAGTGAAAAACAGATTTTTATGGTAAAAGCTGCATATGTCGGCTCAATCGGAAATTGCATTTAAATGCCAATCGCGGTATAACTCGGATCTTCCACCATCCGGATTGAACCTAGGCCCAATGACATGACACAGAGCAATATCCTTGGTCATAAATACACTGAGTATACCAAACATTAGGAACACCTTCCTAAAGTGACCAATAAATGTGATTTGGTTTGATAAACACAATCCATGTCTCAATTGTCTCAAGGCTTAAAAATATATGTTTAACCTGTCTCCTCCCCTTCATCTACACTGATTGAAGTAGATTTAACAAGTGACATTAATAAGGGATCATAGCTTTCACCTGAATTCACCTGGTCAGGCTATGTCATGGAAAGAGCAGTCATTCTTAATGTTTTGTATTCTCAGTTTATATAGGTTAATTCATCGTTTCAATCTTAAAATCTGATTGTCATTCATTGAACCCATTTGTGATAACATTTTCAGGTATTGTAAATGTAATTGAAAAGAGTTCAACACCTGGGCCAACAACAACCTTGAAAGTGACCTGACCTCTGCTTTAGATTGGCTCATTTCAAAGGGTCAGGGGTCACTTCACAGTTGAGAGAATTATCTATACATATTCTTAACCTGTTATGGCATCCATGAAAATAGAACGATATACAGAAGCGTCATTCATCTAACGTTTTTGAGGGGGTACTGAAGGCCACATTCTTCATATTTGAATGAATGAAATAAGCTATATCATCTTTATATGTATTTCTAAATTGATCAAATTGAGTGGGCAACTGCCCCCTCAGTTTCAGTAGGCATAACGCCACCGATAGTAAAAACAGTGAATATGAGCCAAACTGTTCTTATTGCTGATTCCAGCCAAAGGAGAAATGGTGTCTGTCTCTTTACCTCCCTTTCGTCTCTGCTTGACGAGGTTATCAATTAAAAACAATAACAGAGGGACACAACTAGTGAAGAAAGATAGACAGAGAGAGAGAGAGAGAGAGAGAGAGAGAGAGAGAGAGAGAGAGAGAGAGAGAGAGAGAGAGAGAGAGAGAGAGAGAGAGAGAGAGAGAGAGAGAGAGAGAGAGAGAGAGAGAGAGAGAGAGAGAGAGAGAGAGAGAGAGAGAAAGAGTTGGTGACAAGGGTAAAAGAGCTATTTGGATTCTGCAGCCTCACCTATAATGGGATTACTGTAGCCTCTGGTGGTGCTGTTACGGCTGGCGAAGGATCAATCGCAAAAAGGCAAGAGCATATTAAAGGGATTATAGATTAGCAATTAGATGTCTTCTCACTAACATCGGGTAGAGAGTTCTGACTGGGGGTTGAGAGTTTATATGTCATTTGAATGAGGGTAGAGAGATCTGACTAGGTGTAGAGAGTTCTGAATGGGTGTAGAGAGTTCTGAGTGGGTGTAGAGATTTCTGAGTGGGTGTAGAGATTTCTGACTGGGTGTAGAGAATTCTGACTGGGTGTAGAGAATTCTGACTGGGTGTAGAGAATTCTGACTGGGTGTAGAGAGTTCTGATTGAGGATATAGAGTCCTGATTGGGGGTATAGAGTCCTGACTGGGTGTAGAGAGTTCTGACTGGGTGTAGAGAGTTCTGACTGGGTGTAGAGAGTTCTGACTGAGGATTTAGAGTCCTGATTGGGGGTATAGAGTTCTGACTGGGTGTAGAGAGTTCTGACTGGGTGTAGAGAGTTGAGACTGGGGGTGGAGAGTTGAGACTGGGGGTGGAGAGTTGAGACTGGGGGTGGAGAGTTCAGACTGGGGGTAGAGAGTTCAGACTGGGTGTAGAGAGTTCAGACTGGGTGTAGAGGGTTCTGACTGGGTGTAGAGGGTTCTGACTGGGTGTAGAGAGTTCTGACTGGGTGTAGAGAGTTCAGACTGAGGTTAGAGAGTTCAGACTGAGGTTAGAGAGTTCAGACTGGGTGTAGCGAGTTCTGACTGAGGATATAGAGTCCTGATTGGGGGTAGACAGTTCAGACTGGGGGTAGAGTTCTGAGTGGGTGTAGAGAGTTCAGACTGGGGGTAGAGAGTTCTGGGGGTAGAGTAGACTGGGGGTAGAGTTCTGAGTGGGTGTAGAGAGTTCAGACTGGGGGTAGAGAGTTCAGACTGGGGGTAGAGAGTTCAGACTGGGGGTAGAGTTCTGAGTGGGTGTAGAGAGTTCAGACTGGGGGTAGAGAGTTCAGACTGGGGGTAGAAAGTTCAGACTGGGTGTAGAGAGTTCAGATTGGGTGTAGAGAGTTCAGACTGGGTGTAGAGAGTTCAGACTGGGTGTAGAGAGTTCTGACTGGGTGTAGAGAGTTCAGACTGGGTGTAGAGAGTTCAGACTGGGTGTAGAGAGTTCAGATTGGGTGTAGAGAGTTCTGACTGGGTGTAGAGAGTTCTCACTGGGTGTAGAGAGTTCTGACTGGGTGTAGAGAGTTCTGACTGGGTGTAGAGTTCTGACTGGGTGTAGAGTTCTGACTGGGTGTAGAGGGTTCTGACTGGGTGTAGAGGGTTCTGACTGGGTGTAGATAATTCTGACTGGGTGTAGAGTTCGGACTGGGTGTATAGGGTTCTGACTGGGTGTAGAGAATTCTGACTGGGTGTAGAGGGTTCTGACTGGGTGTAGAGGGTTCTGACTGGGTGTAGAGAGTTCAGACTGAGGGTGGAGAGTTCAGACTGGGGGTAGAGAGTTCAGACTGGGGGTAGAGAGTTCAGACTGGGGGTAGAGAGTTCAGACTGGGGGTAGAGAGTTCAGACTGGCGGTAGAGAGTTCAGACTGGGTGTAGAATTCTGACTGGGTGTAGAGAGTTCTGACTGAGGATATAGAGTCCTGATTGGGGGTAGAGAGTTCAGACTGGGGGTAGAGAGTTCAGACTTGGGGTAGAGTTCTGAGTGGGTGTAGAGAGTTCAGACTGGGTGTAGAGAGTTCAGACTGGGTGTAGAGGGTTCTGACTGGGCGTAGAGGGTTCTGACTGGGCGTAGAGAGTTCTGACTGGGCGTAGAGGGTTCTGACTGGGTGTAGAGAGTTCTGACTGGATGTAGAGAGTTCTGACTGGGTGTAGAGGGTTCTGACTGGGTGTAGAGAGTTCTGACTGGGTGTAGAGAGTTCTGACTGGGTGTAGAGGGTTCTGACCGGGTGTAGAGAGTTCTGACTGGGTGTAGAGGGTTCTGACTGGGTGTAGAGGGTTCTGACTGGGTGTAGAGTTCGGATTGGGTGTAGAGGGTTCTGACTGGGTGTAGAGAGTTCTGACTGGGCGTAGAGAGTTCTGAGTGGGTGTAGAGAGTTCTGACTGGGTGTAGAGAGTTCTGACTGGGTGTAGAGTTCTGACTGGGTGTAGAGGGTTCTGACTGGGTGTAGAGGGTTCTGACTGGGTGTAGAGAATTCTGACTGGGTGTAGAGGGTTCTGACTGGGTGTAGAGTTCGGACTGGGTGTATAGGGTTCTGACTGGGTGTAGAGAATTCTGACTGGGTGTAGAGGGTTCTGACTGGGTGTAGAGAGTTCAGACTGAGGGTGGAGAGTTCAGACTGGGGGTAGAGAGTTCAGACTGGGGGTAGAGAGTTCAGACTGGGGGTAGAGAGTTCAGACTGGCGGTAGAGAGTTCAGACTGGGTGTAGAATTCTGACTGGGTGTAGAGAGTTCTGACTGAGGATATAGAGTCCTGATTGGGGGTAGAGTGTTCAGACTGGGGGTAGAGTTCAGACTGAGGTTATAGAGTTCAGACTGGGGGTGGAGAGTTCAGACTGGGGGTAGAGAGTTCAGACTGGGGGTAGAGAGTTCAGACTGGGGGTAGAGAGTTCTGACTGGGCGTAGAGGGTTCTGACTGGGCGTAGAGAGTTCTGACTGGGCGTAGAGGGTTCTGACTGGGTGTAGAGAGTTCTGACTGGATGTAGAGAGTTCTGACTGGGTGTAGAGGGTTCTGACTGGGTGTAGAGAGTTCAGACTGGGGGTAGAGAGTTCAGACTGGGGGTAGAGAGTTCAGACTGGGGGTAGAGAGTTCAGACTGGCGGTAGAGAGTTCAGACTGGGTGTAGAATTCTGACTGGGTGTAGAGAGTTCTGACTGAGGATATAGAGTCCTGATTGGGGGTAGAGAGTTCAGACTGGGGGTAGAGAGTTCAGACTTGGGGTAGAGTTCTGAGTGGGTGTAGAGAGTTCAGACTGGGTGTAGAGAGTTCAGACTGGGTGTAGAGGGTTCTGACTGGGCGTAGAGGGTTCTGACTGGGCGTAGAGAGTTCTGACTGGGCGTAGAGGGTTCTGACTGGGTGTAGAGAGTTCTGACTGGATGTAGAGAGTTCTGACTGGGTGTAGAGGGTTCTGACTGGGTGTAGAGAGTTCTGACTGGGTGTAGAGAGTTCTGACTGGGTGTAGAGGGTTCTGACCGGGTGTAGAGAGTTCTGACTGGGTGTAGAGGGTTCTGACTGGGTGTAGAGGGTTCTGACTGGGTGTAGAGTTCGGATTGGGTGTAGAGGGTTCTGACTGGGTGTAGAGAGTTCTGACTGGGCGTAGAGAGTTCTGAGTGGGTGTAGAGAGTTCTGACTGGGTGTAGAGAGTTCTGACTGGGTGTAGAGTTCTGACTGGGTGTAGAGGGTTCTGACTGGGTGTAGAGGGTTCTGACTGGGTGTAGAGAATTCTGACTGGGTGTAGAGGGTTCTGACTGGGTGTAGAGTTCGGACTGGGTGTATAGGGTTCTGACTGGGTGTAGAGAATTCTGACTGGGTGTAGAGGGTTCTGACTGGGTGTAGAGGGTTCTGACTGGGTGTAGAGAGTTCAGACTGAGGGTGGAGAGTTCATACTGGGGGTAGAGAGTTCAGACTGGGGGTAGAGAGTTCAGACTGGGGGTAGAGAGTTCAGACTGGCGGTAGAGAGTTCAGACTGGGTGTAGAATTCTGACTGGGTGTAGAGAGTTCTGACTGAGGATATAGAGTCCTGATTGGGGGTAGAGTGTTCAGACTGGGGGTAGAGTTCAGACTGAGGTTATAGAGTTCAGACTGGGGGTGGAGAGTTCAGACTGGGGGTAGAGAGTTCAGACTGGGGGTAGAGAGTTCAGACTGGGGGTAGAGAGTTCAGACTGGGGGTAGAGTTCTGACTGGGTGTAGAGAGTTCTGACTGAGGATATAGAGTCCTGATTGGGGGTAGAGAGTTCAGACTGGGGGTAGAGAGTTCAGACTTGGGGTAGAGTTCTGAGTGGGTGTAGAGAGTTCAGACTGGGTGTAGAGAGTTCAGACTGGGTGTAGAGAGTTCAGACTGGGTGTAGAGGGTTCTGACTGGGCGTAGAGGGTTCTGACTGGGCGTAGAGAGTTCTGACTGGGCGTAGAGGGTTCTGACTGGGTGTAGAGAGTTCTGACTGGATGTAGAGAGTTCTGACTGGGTGTAGAGGGTTCTGACTGGGTGTAGAGAGTTCTGACTGGGTGTAGAGAGTTCTGACTGGGTGTAGAGGGTTCTGACCGGGTGTAGAGAGTTCTCACTGGGTGTAGAGGGTTCTGACTGGGTGTAGAGTTCGGATTGGGTGTAGAGGGTTCTGACTGGGTGTAGAGAGTTCTGACTGGGTGTAGAAGGTTCTGACTGGGTGTAGAGAGTTCTGACTGAGTGTAGAGTTCGGATTGGGTGTAGAGGGTTCTGACTGGGTGTAGAGAGTTCTGACTGGGTGTAGAGTGTTCTGACTGGGTGTAGAGAGTTCTGACTGGGCGTAGAGAGTTCTGACTGGGCGTAGAGAGTTCTGACTGGGTGTAGAGAGTTCTGACTGGGTGTAGAGGGTTCTGACTGGGTGTAGAGAGTTCAGACTGGGTGTACGGGGTTCTGACTGGGTGTAGAGAGTTCAGACTGGGTGTAGGGGGTTCTGACTGGGTGTAGGGGGTTCTGACTGGGTGTAGAGAGTTCAGACTGGCTGTAGAGAGTTCTGACTGGGGGTAGACAGATCCATTTTGACTCATATCAGTGTATAGCCATGGCATGCAACTCTACCTCGCTCTGTTCTTCCTGCCTAAAATATGTTTTATTCAGTTCAATAGATTGATCAAATAATTTTGATTTACTTCAAATGTTATTTGTCACATGCTTTGTTATCAACAGCTGTAGACTAACAGTGAACTGCTTTAATATCTTTCCAACAATGCAGAGTGAAAATTACACAATAAAAAATACAATTGTGAGACAAGAAATAAATACACTGTGAATAACAAATAACAACAGAGAGTAAGAATAACATTTCTACATGCAGGAACACCAGTACTGAGTCGATTTGCATGGGTACGAGGTAGTTGAGGTAGCTATGTACATATAGACAGGGGAAAAGTGACTAGGCAACAGGATAGATCATAGGCAGTTGCAGCAGCGTCTGTGGTGAGTATAAAAGTAAGTGTGTGTGTGTGTGTGTGTGTGTGTGTGTGTGTGTGTGTGTGTGTGTGTGTGTGTGTGTGTGTGTGTGTGTGTGTGTGTGTGTGTGTGTGTGTGTGTGTGTGTGTGTGTGTGTGTGTGTGTGTGTGTGTGTGTGTGTGTGTGTGTGTGTGTGTGTGTGTGGTGTTAATATGCATGCATGTGTGCGTGTTACGTGTATGTGGGCATGTGTAGTGTGTCTGTGTGTGTACGTGTGTGTTGTGGTGTCAGTGCAAGTATGTGTGAGTGTGTGTGTGAGTGTGTGTGTGCATAGAATCAGTGCAAGAGAGTTGGTGCAAAACAGGGTCAATGCAGGTAGTCCGGGTAACCATTTGATTAGCTGTTTAACAGTCTTGTTTAACAGTCTTGTGGCTTGGGGGTAGAAGCTGTTCAAGGTCCTATTGGTTCCAGACTTGGCGCACTGTTACCGCTTGCCATGCGGTAAACACTGAGGACAGTCTATGGCTTGGGTGGCTGGAGTCTTTGACAATTTCTGGAGCTTTTGACCATTTTTGGGGCCTTCCTCTGACACTGTCTGGTATAGAGGTCCTGGATGGCAGGGAGCTCGGCCACAGTGATGAACTGGGCTGTACTCAACATCCTCTGTTGCTTTTTGAGGACACGACGAGAGAGAAACAGGGGCAACTACAAGGGGTTTGCAGAGGTAATTGCACGTTACACTGCTTTACTTGCTGAACACATCAAACTTTTGACTGTCTTTTCTGGGATGTCGAAAACAATTCCAAATGATTTGATAGCTTCCATCGTATCACCCATTAACAGTTCGATTAAAAAGGTTGACGCAGCACATTTCTTTGCGTGCTCTCAGGTAGGCTTTCCACTTTCCTCTGGTATTGATTAGTGATTAACACATAATCACTCCGGACAGACACAAGCAAAAACTCATGACAGAAATGTTGCAGCATATATGAGTGCTATGGTGCGATAGTAATTTAGACAGGTAACCTTGGCGTTTTTGGGCTCAGGGTCTATGGTGGTCTGCTTGAAGTAAGTTGGTATTACAGATCGTGTCAGGGATAGGTTGAAAATGTCAGCGAAGACACTTGCCAGCTGGTCAACGCGTGCCCACTGTACTCGTCCTGATATTCCATCTGGCCCCGTGGCCATACAAATGTTCAACTGTTTAAAGGTCCTACTCACATTGGCTATGGAGAGCAAGTTCATACAGTCGTCCAGAAGAGCTGGTGCTCTCATGCATGGTTTACCATTGCTTGCCTTGAAGTGAGCAAAGAATGCATTTAGCTCGTCTGGTAGGCTCGTGAGGCTGG
Source organism: Oncorhynchus gorbuscha (assembly GCF_021184085.1). Taxonomy (NCBI): domain Eukaryota; kingdom Metazoa; phylum Chordata; class Actinopteri; order Salmoniformes; family Salmonidae; genus Oncorhynchus; species Oncorhynchus gorbuscha. The sequence continues at coordinate 40,892,202 of NC_060196.1, read as the reverse complement.
GCAGCTCGTGGCTAGGTTTCAATTTTAAATCTGTAATAGTTTGCAAGCCCTGTAATATCCGTCGAGGGTCAGAGCTGGCGTAGTAGGATTCGATCTTAGGATGGTCTTCAACGGATCTCATCCAGCTCCTCCAGACCTCATTGTCTTGGCTCCTCGAGGAACATAATGCCTCTGTTGTAAAGTTTTCCATCGCCGCTGGTCTTGGGCTGGTTTCTTTGTCCTCTGGCCATGGATATTCTTGAGTTCTATGTTGAGCTCTTGAGACAGCTGCGCCAGGTCAAGGTCGTCAGGTCAGGTCAAATCATTAGCAACCTCTTTAATCACCATTTTATAATGATGTGGATAATATACAATTAGATTATCATGGTTTAATGGTTTTCAGTTGGGACTAAATACATTTTTCTCATGTTTAGACTTTCTTCCTTGGTGAATTTTTTCCAAACAAACTCCCTAACCAGAGAGAGAGGAGGATCAAAGAGAGGCAGGAAGTGGACTGTGTCCAATGTATATTGATTTGCGGGTCTACCTTGTCCTCTGTTCGTGGTATTGGTGTAAACGCATTGCAAAAGAATGTCTACAAACAAATGGTCTTCTTCATTGATTGTGACAGCTATATTGCGCTTGATGGACAGGAACTAATTTCTCCATCATACACACGCAAATAAAAAACAAAACAATGGGACCACGTAAGTGGCTGATTAGGACCACCAGGTGTGTGAGCAGACCCTATAAATGCTAATGTTTTGGGGCTTTGTATAGAGGATGGTTATGAAAGTCTGTGGGTTGTGGGTTTCAAGGGAGTGGGGCGGTTTTGTTCTGTATTTTTACATACATGTTTGTTTGGTTTTCACTACGTTTTCTATATTTTTGGTGACATTAAAAAGGGTGTGTTGGGGTTGTTGTTTTATATTTCCGAACAATTGAAAATAACCACTTGAATTGATCAGCATAAACAATTTACTATGACTATGAAAAATAATCTATATTACTATTATTGACACGTTCTACGTTGTGTAATGGATATATGAACTCACAGTTCCATTGACTGAGAGTATTTGTTCATGGTAATGGGTTTCTGTATGGACAAATTCACCTGTTCAAGTCATGTTTTAAGTGGGCTGCTGGTTGTTTTGTAAATTATAACAACTTCTTGTTATCCAGGAATTCTAAAGGCCCTTATGTAAAGCGAACCAAATCACAATTGGATATACAATTCATTTACAGTGTCCTTTGACACAAGCCTGGAAATAATCTTTATGAATAAATATAGACTACAATGGAGGACCATCTTTCCATGAAGAGAGAAGGTGCAATAACATGAGGAGAAGACAAGCAGACAGAGAAGAAGAAACTATACCAGCATCAGTCTCAGCACGGGAGACAATCAATCAGGTGCGAGGCTTTTAGCGAGTCTGGCCGCGACACACACACACACACACACACACACACACACACACACACACACACACACACACACACACACACACACACACACACACACACACACACACACACACACACACACACACACACACACACACACACACACACACAAACAATTTAGTTCCACCAATTTGTGTCAAATCATGCAAATCTCTCCGTTAGTCCTATGAAAGCTATGGACATTATTCACAGTGATTTGAGAATGCTGGATATATCGAGAGGTTGGAACTGTAACGTTCTATCTGGATTTTTATCCAAATTGAGTTATTGCCTTGTTCTGGTCAATGTTTTCTACCTGTATAGTACTCTAAATATCTCAATTACTTTTGTTGAGTTCAAAAGAATACAATATAAAAATTGCTGACACCATTCAAACCAATGTGGATTTGGAACTCTAAAGCCAATTATCTCAGAATCATCTTTTTGAGGATAGAACCTTCTCATCCCAAGCTGCTCTCGATATGTTAAATGACTTCCCTCAGGGGGAGGGGATCTCCTTCTATGATTAAATCACACTGTTCTATTGGACAGCCTGTCCTCAGGATCATTACCATGGCCATTACTCTTTCATAGATCACACCTCTAGGTGCTTAGACACGGAGCACAGAAGCAGACAGACCCCTGACTGTGCACTCTGTGAGAGAGAGGGGGGGTAGGAACAGCAGCCGAAACAAGGGGGTGCACAGCACATCAGTTTACAGCAGTTTTACATGGGTAACTAGGTGTTCACATGCACATGATAGTCGTCAGGTCTATGATATACCCTAAAACTACTATTAATCATGTTTTTAATGAATCGATCAATGATTTGAAATCCCAAAACCACCCTTTTCACTCAAACATCTCTTTTCACTAAAATAGATCAATGGCTTGGCATCAGATGTGCCATTTCAGCACTATACTGAGCTTCCTCTGTGTGGCCATCTCTGTTAATGCGAACTTGACAAACTCTTAGCCTGCATAATCAGTGCTGTCACAGCGAGCGGATGACGAGGGGACCGTGAAGAACTTCCTCGGGAGTCATCGTTGTCATGTGCAAAGCCTGGTACTTAGCCCTGTCACCTGCAATTTACATCAACGAGGAACGAGAAGCAGTCGGGCTGACACTGATTTATATGACAAACTGTCAGCCTCCGCTCTCTCTCTCTCTCTCTCTCTCTCTCTCTATCCCTCTGTCTTTCGGGCAGCCCTTCTCTATATTTCTCTTGTGCTCTCTCTCTCTTTCTCTCTCTCTCTCGCGCTCTCTCTCTCTCTCACGCTCTCTCCTCTCTCTCTCTCACGCTCTCTCTCTCGCTCTCTCACTCGCTCTCTCTCTTTCTCTCACTCGTTCTCTCTCTTTCTCTCACTCGCTCTCTCTCTTTCTCTCACTCACTCTCTCTCTTTCTCTCACTCGCTCTCTCTCTTTCTCTCACTCGCTCTCTCTCTTTCTCTCACTCGCTCTCTCTCTTTCTCTCACTCGCTCTCTCTTTCTCTCTCTCACTCTAACTCTGTCTCCCTCTATTGTTCAGAAAGGGAAGTCCACATTGAGGAAGGATGACACGTTTCAGTGAATGCTAACTATAAGAAGATAGAGTTTTTAAAATACTTTTTTTCTTACAATCCTCTTCTGGAATATCGTCCTGCAGATTATATGTCACAACAAGTGTCTTACTATCACCACAGTTCTCTTTATGATCAACCACTATTCAAATGATATGACTGTACAAAACATTAGGAACACCCATCCTGTGGAACAGCCTCGTCAGGGCATGGACTCTGCAAGGTGTCGAAAGCATTCCACAGGTATGTTGGCCCATGTCGATTCCAATGCTTCCCACAGTTGTGTCAACTTGGCTAGATGTCCTTTTGGTGGTGGACCATTCTTGTAACCTTTTGAGCGTGAAAAATTCAGCAGCGTTGCAGTTCTTGACACACTCAAACCGGTGCACCTGGAACCCACTACCATACCCCGTTCAAAGGCACTTAAATATTTTGTCTAGCCAATTCAATCTCTGAATGGCACACATACACAATCCATGTCTCAATTGTCTCAAGGTTTAAAAATCCTTCCTTAACCTGTCTCCCCCCCTTCATCTACACTGATTGAAGTGTATTTAACAGGTGACATCAATAAGGGATCATAGCTTTCACCTGGATGTATCTGGTCAGTATGTCATGGAAAGAGCAGGTGTTCCTAAAGTTTTGTCCAATCAGTGTAGGTCTGTAGTTCTTGAAACATCCACATTATCACCCAGGTCTAATTTAATTTCCTCTGATTTGGAGTGAATATTAATTCCATCTAAAATAGATTTCTTATGAGCAGAACTCTCTGGGGATTCAGCTTCATAAAGGGTGTTATAAAAGTTATAATAGAATGCAAAGGTATGATTTATTTCCACAGGGGTCCAAAGATATTCCCCACTTTCAGACTTTGAATTGCATTAATTGCTCTGTCTGAATTTAACTTCTTGATGTGGCAGGATAGTAATTTGCCACGCTCAGGCTTGTCACAGTGGTCATAGAAGGACTGCAGGAGTACCGCTGAGCTGTTTGCAGTCATTGAGTTCATTACTTTGAGTTCCTCACTTGTTTCAGGGAGGGGATCTATGAAAGTCTCTTTGCTCAATTCCCTAATTTTATTGCGCAGTCTAGTTTGTAGGTGAGCTGAAATCACGGACTTGCTTTTCCAAGGATGAAATCTTGTTTTGTTGGTTCTTCTATACGCTGATACATTCCTTGTTCTTCATCATTTCTATTTAAATTGGATTATTACTTGAGATTGTGACAGAGATGGATTTGTCATAATCACCAAGATGGCAAAATGAAATTAATTTGAAATTAATGATAGTTCTGAAGATTATTTTCCAGTGTCAGGCTTACACTGTGACACCAGTATGATTCCTCCTGATATATAAATATATACACATTTATACACTTCAAAAATACTTGTCACTCCAGACTTTGTTTGAAGGTGTGTTGATCAAGATACATTGTTTTGTCTAGTGTTTTGATGGTCTCAAAACCCTGAAAATATAAATATTTTAATATGGAAAGTTATTTTAACTGTGGTGAAAGTGGAAATCATAGCACGGCCAAGGAACACTTTGTTTCACCCGTGATCTCATTGCAGTCATTATGGACAAGTGGTTATGCAATTCCTGCATTATTAGCAACTGGAAATGTATAACACAATGATTTTACTTCTGGGGTGACTTGATTGCATTAGGGCATCTGGTTTGTGGACATTAGAATCCAATGAGAACCCAAAGTGAGAACATTAGTCTTAAAATGTTACCACATTCTGGCGGGCCCTTAATGATTTTAGCTGGTGCTTCATTTTTTAGAGACTAACGACGCATCGTGCCCCTACCTATTTGTGCTCAAAGGAGACCGCTTCTTCTGCGTAATGAAAGCAGTTTAATGTGGCTTTTGGTTTTTCTGTGACCGACTGCTCACTCGGTGTGGGGGGGGGGGGTACGGCTGTTGCTATAGCAATTGTAATTACAAAGGGTTCATTAACTCTCTACAGTTTTACCAGTTATAGTGGGATTTCACATTAGGATGAAATTTACATATTCAGGAAATTAATGCTATTGTCAGGGAACCAATGTCATTAAAATGAGAGCAAACAACCCCCCGACCAAGCAGGTTATACTGATATTGGTATATCTGTTGTGTGGCATGGTGCAATAATAAAGTACCAAGGGACCGCTCCATAAAAATGGTGTCATTGTTTGAAATAAGCACTTTAGACCAACCCTGAGGCAGTGGCTGTGCGGCTCACTGTCTTCACTGGACTTGATACAAGCAGGAGGATTTTAGAAGCACATTATGATTCACATTCAGAGTGTTTAATAGTCACATGTACAGGGTTGCAGGTGTGATTACAGGGAACAGTGAAAATCTTAGGCTACGAGCTCCAACATGCAGGACTAGTGAAATAAAATAATGAAATGGTAATAAAAAACAACAATATAAAAAGATAGCACTATATACATAATAACAACTGTGGCAGTGATGAATACATAAATGTCCATTGGGGTGGAAGCAGAGTAAAGACTGGGGGGGTGGGGGAGAATAACCATAGGGGGTGTAGCATAACCATTGAGGGTGGTGTTGGGATCAAGTAAAATAAAATTACAATTCATGAGGACTGCAAAGTTTCATCATACGTTACTGTATGTTAAAACTAGTACTGACTGTTAAAAGGTAAGAAGAACACATTGGTCATCTGAAGGATTTTGAATGGCGGTAGACGGCTGTGACTAGAAGAGCTAAATTCTTTCTACGCTCACTTCAAGGCAAGCAACACTGAACCATGCATGAGAGCACCAGCAATTCCGGACGACTGGGTGGTCTCGCTCTCTGTAGCCGATGTGAGTAAACAGGTTAACATTCACAAGGCCAGGAGGCAAGACGGATTAACAGGACGCGTTGTGACGGCCTTGAATGTCTGAACCGTCTCAATGCTTCTCCTTCCATTAGGGCGCTTCACCTTTAATTCCCAATTAAATAGTGTTTCTCCTTCCAATAGGGTGCTTCCCCTTTAATTCCCAATTAAATAGCCAGCATCAGCTGCGCAAAAGTGGGGTTGTGATGGAGACGCGAATGAGGATGTGGTCAACCCTCAGTTACGAAGCTGCTCTCTTCCGTTTGTTTTGTTGCATATAAAAGTGTGCTTTGTAGCCTAATAGCAAGTTTACCCAGAATTGGATCCACTCATTGCTTCTGTTGAAAGACACATCTCTGTTGTTCTTCGTGGCCTTTCTCCGCTGGAGGTCTGTTGTTGGATTGGATTGTCTGACTGACCACAACCTTTTTGTATACGGTATTTCATTTGTTTTGGTGTGACATATACCGTGATGATTTATGTAGTTATTTGTAGTTGAGAACTTATTAAGATTTGATACGCTTTATGGTTGTGTGGTAAAATAAATTGTTATTTTGATTGTATGATTGATACTGGGTTTACGCTACACTTGTATGACCGGACAAACATTGCTTGACTAAGGTCACTTGAGTGGCCTGAACTCCTTTACCGGGCTGGACTCTTTTAGGCCCGAGGTACAGGACATTTCTGGAGGAACCAGAACTCATTATTTGTTTTATGTGTGTGTATGTGATCATTTATGTTTATGGGAATACAACCACTGCAAAATAATAGTTGTTTTGAAGTTATTTCCAATGTTTTAAGGGTTTATGAAAAGTATGTCCATCCTGACTTTTACAGGAGTCTTTTGTATTGGTGTAGACTTGATGGACCAGATGGGACTCATTCCCTCCCAAACCAAAAGGAGAAACCAATATTTTTCTCAGGTAGGCACAACCTACCTGGCACCCCTATAAACAATAACCTCAAGTCAAAACCGTTACAGCATACTCCGAGCATGCGCTTACCAGCTGGCAAGTGTCTTGACTGACATTTTCAACTTCTCCCTGACACAGTCTGTAACACCTACATGTTTCAAGCAGACCACCATAGTCCCTGTGCCCAATAATGCCAAGGTAACCTGTCTAAACTGCTCATGCCCAATGGCACTCACATCTGTAGCAATGAAATGCTTTGAGAGGCTGGTCATGGCTCACATCAACACCATTATCCCAGACACCCTGGACTCACTCCAATTCTCATACCGCCCCAACAGATCAACAGATGACCACCTCTATTGCACTCCACACTGCTCTCTCCTACCTGGACAAGAGGAACGCCTACATGATAATGCTGTTCATTGACTATAGCTCTGCATTCAACACCATAGTGCCCTCCAAGCTTATCACTAAACTCCGGAACCTGGAACACCTCCCTCAGCAACTGGATCCTGGACTTCATGACGGGCCGCCCCCAGGTGATGAGGGTAGGCAACAATACATCAGCCATGCTGACCCTCAACACGGGGGCCCTTCGGGGGTGCGTGCTTAGTCCCCTCCTGTACTCCATGTTCACACATGACTGCGTGACCATGCACAACTCCAACACTATCATTAAGTTTGCTGAAGACACAACAGTGGTTGGTCTGATCACCAATGACCATGAGATAACCTATAGGGAGGAGGTCGGTGACCTGGCAGTGTGCCATTAATACAGGTAACGAGTGGAGGACAGAGGACCCTCTTAAAGAAGAAGTTACAGTTCTGTGAGAGCCAGAAATCGTACTTGTTTGTAGGTGACCAAATACTTATTTTCCACCACAATTTGCAAATAAATTCATTAAAAATCCTACAATGTGATTTTCTGGATTTTATTTTCTCATTTTGTCTGTCATAGTTGAAGTGTACCTATGATGAAAATTACAGGCCTCTCATCTTTTTTAAGTGCGAGAACTTGCACAATTGGTGGCTGACTAAATACGTTTTTTTGCCCCACTGTATGTACATATCTACCTCAATGACCTCGTACCCCTGCACATCAACTTCTTACTGGTACCCAGTGCAGACAGTATAGTTATCCTTATTATATTTTTCTCTTTTTTTCTCTCTGTATTGTTGGGAAGGGCCTGGAAGAAAGACTGTTAGTCTACACCTGTTGTTTACAAAGCATGTGACACATTTTTTGTTGTTGATTTGATACTTTTAGGAGTCATAGTATTGGACATACAGTCAGGTCCAAAACTAACACCTTTGATAAAGATGAGCAAAAAAAGGCTGCATAAAATAAACAGTACAAATACTGAGCTATAATGTATGCTCAAGAAATCCCAAAATAGTATTATACCAATACAAATGCTCCGAGAAAGATTTTTAACATGTCTTTTCTTTTCATTAAAGAAAGATAGGGGTGAAATGATTGGCAGCCCTGTTTTCAATACTCCAGTACCCTCCTCTTGCAAGGATAACAACAGACTTTTTCTCAAGTCTTTTGAGATGTTTTACCCCGGTTTTAAATATATTATTTGTTAAACAAAATATATTTATCTGAGCAATTGCATTAGTCAAAATGTCATTTTTAAGCATACAATAGAGCTCAGTAATTTTTCCACATCTTTATCAATGGGGCCAATCATTTTGGACCTGACTTTATCTTTAACTGAGTAGTGCATTGAAACACGGTAATCTCCACTTCTCCCAAAGCGGTCTGCTTTCATCTAATGTTTTGCCTAAAAAGCTATTGAATTGAAACTAATAGATTACATGAATTATCTGCGTGAAATCTTTCAGCTGGCAGATATACAGCAATGACAAAATATATGTGTGGATTTGTCTCTCTGATATTAATGAATCTTTAAAGCACAATATTGGACAGCATGAGCTTATCTCTTTTGGAGAAGAGGGTGTGGTGTATGTGCAGTAGTGTAAAGTACTTAAATAAAAATACTTTAAAGTACTAATAAGGTTTTACTTTAACTCCACTACATTCCTAAAGAAAATATTGTCGTTTTTACTGCATACATTTTCCCTGACGCACAAATGTACTTGTTACATTTGGAATGCTTAGCAGGACAGGACAATTGTCCAATTCACACACTTATCAATAGAACATCCCGGGTCATCCCTACTGCCTCTGATCTGGCGGACTCACCAGACACAAATGTTTCGTTTGTAAATGATGTTTGAGTGTTGGAGTGTGCTCTGGCTATTCGTAAATAAAAAAATACATTAATAAAAATCATGCCGTCTGGTTTTCTTAATATAAGGAACGTGATACTTGAGTACATTGTAGCAATTACATTACATTTACTTAAATATATTTCAAACCAAATACTTTTACTCAAGTAGTATTTTACTGGGTGACTTTCACTTTTTATTAAGTATTACACTTGGACTTTTTCCACCACTGTGTATGTGTGCTAGTAAAGTAGTGGCACAGGTAAGCAGGAATTGTTAAGCTAATATGAGGATGTTCTCAAAAGTTAATAAATTACATCCTTACCATTGATTAGAGTACTTTATCATGCCGTGCATCTCCTTTTTAGGAACAAACAAATGAGCTAATGGAGCAGCCGGAGAGGCGGAGAGAGGCGAGGAAAGCAAAGCAGCATGTGGAGGCCTCTAAGACGCAGCTAACAGCAGGCGGCCACTCAAAAACCCAGAGCAACTGGAGTTTTTTGAAAAAAACTAAATTACTGCATCTCACACCATTTGGCTGCACTTGGGAATATAGACAATATAATTTGTTGGTGATCGAGAATGTTGACTGTGGAATTCTGCTAGGCTCTAGAAGTGGACAAGATGTTTTTCATTTTCACCCACACAACTAACGCACCAGTTTTGCATGAAGTTTTCACGTATGGTATACAGTAAGTGTTATTTGCTGTTTCCACATGAGGTCAAGCAGACCTCTAAGAAGACTTTGGCTGAAGGTTCTCCAGATTTAGAGGAGGGACAAGGGACGAGTAGAGACAACTGTGACAGAGAGAACAGGGGAAGCTTCAGGCTTAAAGGGATACTTGGGGGATTTGATACTCATAGACTTCCAGTCATTGAGCTAGCGCTAGTTGGCAACTTCCTTCAAACTGCACACAGAGACATACAAATGGAATCCACAAGTCCATCTGATTCTGGGGAAGTAGATAACGGGCCTCATTGCCAAAATCCCGAAGTATCCCTTTAAGGTTGAGGCTTCAGAAAAAAATGAATTTAAAAATGCAGAACAAAGCCTAATCTGTCCAAATGTCGGTCTTAGCGGTTTTAAGAATGTACCAGCTAGTCTTCTTCATCATACATTTTGGCCATCTTAATCTGAAAGTGTGGGTGTCGTGTTTCTGCACACAATGCTTTTAGCATTCATTACCTATAAACTGCAGTCTTAGACATTAAAGAACCCTTTACTGAAACAGGTTCTATATACAGTAAGCAGTGAAGGGAAATAACTTTGAGGGTTATATCCCTATACCCCAGAGTGCAATGGAGATTTTAGAAAACAACAGCTAACAAAAGATCGCCCAGTCCCATCAAACTCTGAAATGACAGCTAACGTTCCCTTTTAAATTGGTTTCAGCTGTTTTGTATTGACATAATGATGCTGCTGCATGACTTCGCCTGATTAGAAAAATGGATAGCTGACTCCCAACACTGTTAGTGCTGTATGGCAGGGGGAACATTGTTGTCAAGGTCTGAGTGGCAAACAGCAAGGTTCCTACACACCTGTGCTGTTTAAAACTAAATGCTAGCTAGAAGCAAAAGGAAATACTGTGTTTTTAATAAAAGCATACACTCTTGGGTAGAAAATATGGGACCAAACTACTGTAATACACATATAAGTGAATTTGTCCCAATACTTTTGGTCCCCTAAAATGGCGGTACTATGTACAAAAAATGCTTTAATTTCTAAACGGTTCACCCGATATGAATGAAAATACCCTCAATTTAAACCAGTCTGTAACCTCATAGTCATTGTATCATTTTAAATCCAAAGTGCTGGAGTACAGAGCCAAAACAATATAAAATGTGTCACTGTCCCAATATTTTTGGAGCTCAGTGTAGAAATGTTTGATCAAGTCTAAATTTAACTGCCATTCCAATATAAAAAAAATCAACTGTCATTCCAGCATGATAATACAAGAGGACGGTAGTTGAACCAAGTTGCAAGTAGTCTACCAATAAGCACGTTATTTTTCAATGTATTAAGGAAAGCAAAGTTGATTCTTTAAGTCAAATATTTGAAGCCAAAGTCACATGATAAACTATAGGCTAGATAAATGAAGTTGAAATGTTATTAGAATTTGAGCACATTTATAAACCTGCTAAATTATCTAGCTAAGCCAGCCTAACTCTTTTAACTTATTTTATTTATTTATTATGGAATATGCCGAATAGAGCTACAGACCCAGCCTGACATTAGCAATTAGCTAATTGTTACTTTCATTTCAGTATTTTAGTGTGGAGTCAATTGAGGGGACTATGTTTCATGAAGCCATTAGAAGACTGTTGCTGACTGAGAGGAGGTACTGTATAAATTATATATAATCAATTATATATAATAAGCCATGGTGATTCAATAGCCTAGTTAATCATTATATGACTTTCAACACACTTTATTATTTGCACAGAAATATCAGAGGCAAAGGATCTCTTTTGGCTGCTGCTGATAAGTTATTCTTCTACATCATAAAAAGTATATGTCAGCATAGCATTTTGTGTTAATTCATGTTTTTGCTCATTTTTTTCTTGATCTCTGCTACCAGTCAGGCAACAACCCATACTGTACTGGCAGTAGGTAGCCCAGTGTCTCAGGAGGTGGACCTTAGCCACTGGATCAAATCCTGGACCGGTGCTGGAAAAAATGGACGGAATTGATCTGACAACTGGAGGGCTCCTCTCTCCATCTGGGGTGCTGGACTGCAGCTTGTACCTGTGCTCGTCTCAAATGTATGTGTCACGTCTCCTCCCGCTCTTCCCCTCCGGTGCGCACCTGCACTTCATCATTAAGCACACCTGGACTCCTTTACCTCACTCATTAGCTCCCCTTTATCTGGAACTCCCTTAGGTTCCTTCCACAGGCAGTATTGTTTCTGTTGTTCATGTCTAGATGCTACTCCTACATTGTATCGTTCCATGTTATTTGTTATATTAAACTTAACACCTGCACCTGCTTCTCGACTCCCAGAGTTTACGTTACAGAATACTGCCTCACAAAATGGAAGCAGCAGGAAATCAGAACATCTCCCAGATGGTCGATGAGCAGAATACCTGGGATAATGGGCCGAGGACATCTGGGAGAAAGGAGAGTAGGAGCTGGATTTGTATGAGGGGTTCATGGATCAGTTCGGACCGGAGGGCAGAGAGGTGGGGTGAGCGCCTATTCCAACTACGGCAGGAGGACCAGACAGCTGCCGAGTACGCACTCGCCTTCCGGATAGTAGCAGCATCCAGCGGATGGAATGAGCCAGCGCTTCGTACGCTATTCAGAAGAGTGAGACTGCGTGAGGAGGTTCAGACGGGACTGGCCTGTCAAGATGACAACTTTTAGATAACCTTCTTCGGGAGTGTCAGCAGTCTCATCGCTTCTCTCCCTCCCTCAGTGAACACTTTGGATCAGAGCATGAACCCATGGAGGTAGGGGTCACACCCCTCCCCGCGGCGGAGCGACACAAACGGAGGCAGCTGGGGCTCTGTCTTTATTGTGGTCAAGGAGGGCACCAGCTCCAGCTGTGTCCGGTACATCCCAACTTGGGATCCATGAGAGCAGAGGGATGGTCATGTGATCTTTGACCTCCTGGGGCAGGTGTGAGTATCCCCTCTTCATCACTTTCTGCCAAACCCTTTTTGGTGTCGATCACACTAGTTGACTGTCCCTCATGTACTGTTTCTACAGCATTAGTGGATTCCAATGTCGCCGGGAACTTTATTGACCAGACCCTTGCCTCTTCTCTCGAAAATCACCTCATACCCGCTCTCCTCTCCTTTCCCGGTTCAAACCCTGGATAATCGGCCATTAGGTTCTGGGACCATCACACACATCACCAAACCACTCACCCTCACCGTGGAGTCCATCCATCAGCAAAACATCCCCTTCTTCATCACCAGTGCACTAGCTCATAATATCATCCTCGGCTTTCCTTGGCTTCAACACCACAACCCCAGCATCTCATGGTCGAGGATGAACATCACAGACTGGACACCCGAATGCCAGAAGACCTGCGGTTGAGAGTCATGTGGTTGCCCTTCAGCTCAACATCCCTGAGGTATACCAGGACCTATTTCCCGAAACCTGCACCACCTGTCTCCCTCCTCATCGCCCCTGGGACTGAGCTATCAACCTGCTTGCAGGCTCTGTGCCACCGCACACACATCTACCCTCTGTCAGTGGCTGAAACCCAGGCCATGGAGGAGTACATCCACGAGGCGCTCCAACAAGGTTTCATTTGCACGTCCACTTCTCCTGCGTCAGCAGGTTTATTCTTCGTGGCCAAGAAGGATGGAGGGTTAGGCCCATGTATTGATTACAGTGGGCTCAATGAAATCACCAACAACTACCGTTACCCTCTCCCGTTGGTGCCGGCAGCCATCGAACAGCTAAGCGGGGCCTGTTTTTTTTTACCAAGTTGGACCTAAAGAGTGCATACAATCTGATCTGCATCCGGGAGGGGGAAGAATGGAAGACAGCTTTTATCACAATATCTGGTCATTACGAGTACTTGGTGATGCCATTTGGCTTAGCCAATGCTCCGTCAGTGTTCCTGGCATTCGTCAACGAGGTGTTCCGGGACATGCTCAGACATCAGGTGGTCGTGTATATCAATGACATCTTGGTCTACTCGGCTATCTTGGAGGATCACATCGCTCACGTCCAAGTAGTCCTGGAACGGCTCCTCACTAACAAACTGTTTGCCAAGGCTGTAGAAGTGCCAGTTTCATCAGCAAGCTGTCTCCTTCCTTGGCTACCAAATCAGCCCACAAGGAATGGAGATGGACGTCAGGTCACGGCCAGTCCCAACCACCATAAACTGTTTTTGGGGTTTGCCAACTTCTACTGCCGTTTCATCAGGAACTTCAGGTCCATCGCTATTCCTCACACCTCTCCCCTCAAGGTTGGTCCCCGTAAGATAGTGTGGATTCCAGCAGCTGACGCCCCGTTGCTCAAACACCCAGTTCCCACAATATACTTTGTGGTGGAGGTGTATGCTTCAGAGGTAAGTGTGGGGGCAGTTCTGTCTCAACGACAAGGTAATCCACAAGATTTGACTTCAAGCTGACCTATCTCCAGGTTCAAAGAACACCAATGCCGATGTCCTGTCTTTACGATTCAGGAGAGGGTCCTGTCCAGAATGCACCCATAATCCCTTCTTCTCTAGTAGCCCCTGTGGTCTGGGATGTAGACGTACGCCAGGCTCTGGATAGGGAGCCTGCACCCACTACCTGGCTCTCTACCAGGAACCCCCCACTCCAATTGCCCTCCAAGAAGCTGAGCCCCTGTGTATGTGGGGCTGTTCTAGGTTCTCCGGAGGGTCAACAAGATGACTACCGTCTCTCACCTTCTTTTCATGTCTCCCTTGTCAGGCTGGTGGTCCCTGGTCCCCTAGCCGATGCTGTCCCCCATGACCCCCCCCCCCCTCCCCAGGACGTCGAGGGAGCTCTGCCGCCAGATCCCTACTAGACTCCCAATGTTGTGGGGGACAGTTCCAGTACCTGGTGGAATGGAAGGGGTATGGCCCAGAGGAGCTGTGTTGGGTTCCGGTGGAGGACATTCTGGATCCTAACATAATCAGTGATTTCCATCTTTGCCGCCAGGATCGGCCGGCTCCTCGTCCAACAAGCCATCCCTCTGGCCGCACCCAGTACCCAGTAAACGTGTACCCAGTACCCAGTAAACGTGACAGTAACCCCCCACCCCTAATGCACATTAGGGGTGGGGGGTTACTGTCACGTTTACTCCCGCTCCTCCCCACCGGCTTTAAACGTTATCACTTTACTAATCACCGGTCCTGGGAACCATCATTACGCGCACCTGGCTTTCATCATTACGTGCACCTGCACTTCATCACTAAGCACACCTGGACTCCATTACCTCACTCATTACCCCCCCCCCTTTATCTGGAAGTCCCTTAGGTTCTTTCCCCAGGCAGTATTGTTTCTGTTGTTCATGTCTAGACGCTACTCTTTGTATCGTTCCATGTTATTTGTTATATTAAACTTAAAAACCTGCAACTGCTTCTCGACTTGGAGAGGGTTGATAACAGGTTTTTGTTGTTCGCTGTAACTCATGGGCAGAGTTGTACTGTGAATAAGTCAGCCAGAGTTGGTCCATCATTCAAACAAAGAGATGCCTCCCTGGTCACCAGCGCATATTTCCAAACTATGTTTGCATATGATGACAATCAATTGTAAAAACAACGCTGCTATTATTTTGTCCATTATTTAATTGTTTATTAAATTCTATTCTTCTCTACAAATTACTATTTAATGGTAGCAGCCATAATTCACTTTGGCTCAGTGAAGAAGAACCTCTAGCGTTCCCTATGAAAGGGTTCTATGTAGAACTTTTAGTGGTTCTGTATATAAAGCAAGCAATAGGACTCTTTTTGATTCTATAAGGAACCTTTTTTTCATAGTGTGTAGCCTATTGCATCATTGCCCTAATTTGATTAATAGAGAAACATTAACTCTGGCCTAATCATGCCACAGGAAATGAAATACTTTATACTTCCTGATGAATTGTATTTACACACACCGAGAGAGGTTACTCTGCTGAGAAATGAGGTGGTAGGCAACAGGAAGTGGGTTGTTTGTTTGTGTGCTGTCAAGAATCTGGAGCTCTAGAGCCCTGGGCCAGTTTACGTGAGAATCCTTGAGGCTGCAGCTAGCGAATCAGAACTAACCTAGGGGCTGCAGCTAGCAAATCAGAACCAGCCACGTGAATATTTTTTTTTAAGATGCAGTGAGGATATTAGAATGTATTAGGGCTCTAAGTAGTCCATTGATTTTCTGGCTGCAGGCAAGCAGCAGCTTTTACTCAATTTCTCTGCATAATTAAGACATAATATTGAAAAGTCCACACGGTAATAAGATCCCTAAGAACAAAGCAAATAGCACCCTGGTTGTGTAAATCCCGGTACCGGCAACATAGGCCCTTAAATTTGCGCTCCTTACAATTTGGGGGACATGTCCGATATTCATTGAGGATTAGTTGTGTGAAGTGATTTTTCAGAGGAGTCCTTTCAGTAGTCCTTTAGTTTAACCAATATGCTAAGGATGCTCCAGTCTCTCGTTTCTGTGTTCAGGTGGCAAGAATAACCGTGAAAGAACACAACTCCAAAGTAGACAAACACAAGAGAGAGAGAACATTTGGTGATAGCTTATGTCAACTGAACTCCACCACCTCCACTACACTGTACAAAGTAGACATTCCTTAAAACTCACTGTGGGGGGCGGGGGGGGGGGGGGTCATTAAAAAAAAAAGTTATCCGATTGAGATGTTAAACTTCTCAATATGAAGCTGTTGATTTTGGTTGTCCATATTATTAGACGGCAGGAAATTGAGGTTTTAATGACTTCTAGCTGGGAGAATATGAGCTTTGGGAAAGTCATTCAGATTCCACACAGCGTCTCTCCAGCTCATCTGCTGATCAATCTGTTCGGTAATGAAAGAGTGCCTTGGGACCTCGATGAGCTTCTCTCATCTCGCTGCTGAACAGGGAATAATACATAACCTTTATGCCATCGAGATGTAATTTACTTGATCGTAGCTAGCTGTAATTAGAAAAAGAAAATGGCGTGGGGGACATACTTCTTGGGGGACATTTAAAGGACCGTTCAAAGTTGAGGTGGACTTTGTGTGGCTTTAAAGTTTCAGATGGAACTCAATCATGGAGCATTGCACTTCCTTTCCAACGTGTCTTTTCTAATATTGTGCACTACTTTTGATGTAAAATAGTAATCATTCAAAATGCCGAAAACAGTGATAGTAATAAATACCTTACAGTGAGTGTGATATACGCCACCTATACTTTAATATTTAAGACCAACACAGTCTAAAATTCATGGCAGTTCTACACACGTTTCCATTCTCAACTTGCTCCTGTATAAAGGCAACACTTCTGGGCCTCAAAATTGCACAATAAATGAATACAGTCCCCACTTCATGTTTCTCATATGAGGTCACCATTTGAAAAACTGTATTACTCTGAGTCTGAGGTTTGCCAGTAGGGTCAACAGTGTCATTGATTTTCTCCACCTCATATTGTAGGTAGTTGTATTTTGTTGAAAATCCTTCGGCGCAGTATGCGGCTGTCTGGAACCACGGGTGATTTATCAAGTGTACTGAACCGCCTTCTCTGCTCCTTGGTACCAGTCCAGAGTAACACCAGTTACTGGGTGATTAATTAGGTGCAATGTCATACCATCCGGCTGATAGAATGAACATAACGTGGCTGGACGGGTCAATAAACACCATTTATAATGGAACTGGGGAATGTGTTGGCCCGCCAAACTAAAGCTAATTAGGAGACTTTGAGATCATAAATGGGTAGAGATGCTAGCTATTCAATATTCTTCTGTTCACAACACAATAATGAAATGTGCAAAAGCACTGTTTAACCCACAACATTGTGCACAGGGATGCCATTCTCCCCACAGGACAAGATAGATGTGTGAAGAAGCTTTGGGCTGAAAAATTGTCCTATCCCTGGGTTCTGGTGACTTGTGAGTCAAGCCCATGCGTCAAGCGTCAAGCGGTAATCAGACTTTGAGGTGTAATCAGGTGAGATGTTGCACCAATGATTAAGGAGAGGTGAGAGAGAGAGGGGGAGAGCGAGAGAGGGGGAGAGCGAGAGAGGGGAGAGCGAGAGAGGGGAGAGCGAGAGAGGCGCCACTGACATATGGAAATAAAAGGAGCGCCAGCTCAGTCTAATCAGTGGAGGGAAGAGATAGAAAAGAAGAGATTGAAAGAGAGAGAGCTAGAGAGAGAGAGAGAGAGAGAGAGAGAGAGAGAGAGAGAGAGAGAGAGAGAGAGAGAGAGAGCTAGAGAGAGAGAGGGAGATTGAAAGAGAGAGAGCTAGAGAGAGAGAGAGAGAGAGATTGAAAGAGAGAGAGCTAGAGAGAGAGAGAGAGGGAGAGAGAGAGAGAACTAGAGAGAGAGATACAGAGAGGACAAGAGAGAGCTAGAGAGAGGGAGAGAGAGAGAGGGAGAGATAAAGGGGTTAAGAGAGATAGGACAGGGCGAGAGAGGATAGAGAAAGGGATAGAGGAGAGTGAAAGGGAGAGAGGGGGGAGGGGATAGACAGAGAGAGAGAGAGGGGGGGGGATACAGAGAGAGAGAGCAGATTCCCTGAAAGCAGTCGAGTGGCGTAGAGCTAATAATCAGTTTGTTCTTTGCTGATTACAGGCTAATCATGACCCAAACACAGAGAGAGCAGAGAGGAGAACCACCATCCATCGCCTGGAATACACTTACCCAGTGTCGCCTCGCCTCGCTCCCAGTTTCCTGCCTCTGCCTCAGAGACACGTGACCAGTAATCTGTGGAAGAGGAAAGAAAGAAATCAACATGTATTATGTATTAAAGAGCTTCCCTGACATTCCACTGGTGACAATATTTATGCTGTTATGAATTCTAATTTGCATCCGAATGAGTACAACAAGAAAGCAAAAGTAAACACACAGATACAGAGTAAAACAATGGCAGGCTTGTAGCTCCACCTCCAAGCTATTAAGTGTGTATAATAATCAAGCTTTAAAACCCACATTGAAGAACTCATCTAATCATTCCAGTTTTGATACAGAACTAAGTGTTTCAAACCAAAGCCATTTGAATTGACAATAACTCAGCTGATTTGGGAATGTAATGGTGGTGAACTACTTAACAATGTCATCCCACACTTGGGTATATTCTGTCCCAGTGCTACTCTTCATGTACTGTAGTAAGACTAATCAGAGCAGTACAAGAATCTGACAGATACGCCCTGAAATGATTGATTGGATATCAGCTATTCCTATTCCTAGCCTTTTTGTTTTGCCGTTAATCACCTCAAACCAATAACTCTAAATGCTAATCTGTATAATAATGTGAGCAGCAGAACAGAACAGAACTCTCAGTCCCAGGTTGGGTCTCCTGGTAGTAGAGAGAGAGTGGCAGTGGTGTATCTATCTCTCCGTCATTAGCTTCAACTCTCTCCCACACCACACTGGAGCCTGCCTGCATTGCCATAGCTGCCTGTGAAATTGGGCCGAACTAATTAGAATTTAAATGAAACCATAATTGGACATTTTGTGCTTGTCATACGATGAAAGACAGATGGGTTTGTAATTACATTACCAGTCTGACATCACCGTGGTCTGCTACACACAGCATTCACTGCACTGCACCAAGTGTACCAGCTCGTTCCAAACCATCCCATCCCTGATGCCCTTCATGGAGTACTGCAAAGGGGTGGCTGTGGTGGCACTGGTTCAAAGGCAATTTACTGTTGATTTTTTTTAAGCACGTTCTGGCAGTGTTGACACCGGGGTATTTAGGCTCATTCAACAGAATCAGGATAAATCACTACAGTTAGCTGGCTGCATCACATCAGAGGCCTGAAAATATGATCTTTGAATGTGGTAGAAAGGGTGGAAAACAGCACTAAAACAAAGACATTGCAGACAGCGCTGATATACTGTATTCATTTCAGCATAAGGCCTTACTCAAGACCAGTCATGGTTGGAATTCTATCAAATTCCCACTCGACCACTCTCCTACATATTCATATACTGTCCATCCCTATATCTACAGTGGCTAGCGAAATAATTCACCCCGCTGGCATTTTTCCTATTCTGTTGCCTTATAACATGGAATTAAAATATAATTTCTGGGGGGGGGTTGTATCATTTGATTTACACAACATGCCTACCACTTTGAAGATGCAACATTTTTTGATGAAATAAGCAAGAAATAAGACAAAAAAAAGACTTGAGGGTGCATAACTATTCACCCCCCACCCCCACCCCCCCAAACTCAATATTTTGTAGAGCCACCTTTTGCAGCAATTTCAGCTGCAAGTCTTTTTGGGTAGGTCTCTATAAGCTTGGCACATCTAGCCACTGGGATTTTTGCCCATTCTTCAAGGCAAAACTGCTCCAGCTCCTTCCGCTGGTGTATAGCAATCTTTAAGTCATACCACAGATTCTCAATTGGATTGAGGTCTGGGCTTTGACTAGGCCATTCCAAGACATTTAAATGTTTCCCCATAAACCACTCAAGTGTTGCTTTAGCAGTATGCTTAGGATGATTGTCCTGCTGAAAGGTGAACCTCCATCCCAGTCTCAAATCTCTGGAAGACTGAAACAGGTTTCCCTCAAGAATTTCCCTGTATTTAGAACCATCCATCATTCCTTCAGTTCTGACCAGGTTACCAGTCCCTGCGCCAGACATAGCGTTTATCTTTAAGGCCAAAAGCAAAATGTTAGTCTCATCTGACCATAGTACCTTCTTCCATATGTTTGGAGAGTCTACCACATGCCTTTTGTCAAACACTTTAAGCAATGGCTTTTTTCTGGCCATTCTTCCGTAAAGCCCACTCCATACACTGTGGAGTGTATGGAGTGTATGGACTTGGACAAATACTCCAATCTCCGCTGTGGAGCTTTGCAGCTCCTTCAGGGTTATCTTTGGTCTCTTTGTTGCCTCTCTGATGAATGCCCTCCTTGCCTGGTTCGTGAGTTTTGGTGGGCGGCCCTCTCTTGACAGGTTTGTTATGGTGCCATATTCTTTCCATTTTTTAATAATGGATTTAATGGTGCTCCGTGGAATGTTCAAAGCTTCGGATAATTTTTTATCACCCAACCCTGATCTGTACTTCTCCATAACTTTGTCCCTGACCTGTTTGGAGAGCTCCTTGGTCTTCATAGTGCCGCTTGCTTTGTAGTGCCGCTTGCTTAGTGGTTTTGCAGATTCTGGGGCCTTTCAGAACAGGTGTATATATACTGAGATCATGTGACAGATCATGTGACACTTAGATTGCACACACCTGGACTTTATTGAACTAATTATGTTACTTCTGAAGGTAATTGGTTGCACCAAATCCTATTAAAGGGTTTCATAGCAAAGGGGGTGGATACATATGGGGCGTCAGGGTATCCTAGTGGTTAGAGCGTTGGACTAGTAACTAAAAGGTTGCAAGTTCAAATTCCCAAGGTGGCAAGGTACAAATCTGACATTCTGCCCCTGAACAGGCAGTTAACCCACTGTTCCTAGGCTGTCATTGAAAATAAGAATTTGTTCTTAACTGACTTGCCTAGTTAAATAAAGGTAAAGTTTGCACGCACCACTTTTCCATGGTTTTTTTTTGAGACAAGATATTTTTTTAAATTTCACTTCACCATTACATGAAATCCAAATAAAAATCCATTTAAATTACAGGATGTAATGCAACAAAATAGGAATAATGCCAAGAGGGATGAATACTTTCGCAATGCACTGTAACTACCACTCTGTTGAGGAGACAACAAAAGGAGCTGATTCTCTATTTCATGTTTCTCTTGAAGGACGCCGGCCATAGCTATGACTATCATATCTCTCTGAGCTCGAAGGACCTCAAATAGCACCATATTCCTTCTAAAGTGCTGCACTGCATAGAGAATGTGGTGTCATCAGGGACGCACCCTGGGTGATATAAATTACTGTGCGAAGCGGCGAGGCAGTAGTGCTGGTAGGGAGACATCTCATAGACTGCTAGATTGTCATCTAGTTCATCCGCAGGCTTCCGACATATGCCTCATAAAGATTTCTATTAGGTCAATGTGATGCCGCCGGGATGGGAAGAGGGAGATTACACTATAAGAGTACTGTAGCGGTATAGTGGAGGCTCGTTCAGTAGCTAGAGACAAAATAAACCACTCTGATCCAACCGTTAAACCAAAAAAGAGATTGCCCTGATGTACTGCTGGTTCCCAACGCAATGCATACACACACGCACACGCACACAAACACACACACACGCACACACACACAAACACACACACACCACTTCTTAAAATGCTCCCCACTACTCAAAATACACGCTTGAGGCATGAACATGCTGCAATGTCTATTAAGCACCAGCATTAGTATTTTTCACAGTGTAACATTAGAAATTTGATGTAACCAGTTGTATGCTGTTTTTATTGACAGTTTTTTAAAATGTGTATTATTACTGTCAATGGCACAGCCTACACTACACTGTCTAGCATGCACAATAATGAATAAGGACTCAATTAACTAATCATTTAAATAAACTTGCCAATGGGAGAAAACCCACTACTGAGCAAACCTTTGGCATATCGCTTAAAGGGAATGTCCCTTATGGTTATCATTGCCATGTCAACCCAATATCATGTCCCCTACCATTGCACATGATATTTGCCTTCATCATAGTCTTCAACAACCATATCTGATTTGTCTTCAACCACCATATCTGATCTGTCTTCATCATGGCCTTCAACCACCATATCTGATCTGTCTTCATTATGATCTTCAAGCACCATATCTGATCTGTCTTCATCATGGCCTTCAACCACCATATCTGATCTGTCTTCATTATGATCTTCAAGCACCATATCTGATCTGTCTTCATCATGGCCTTCAACCACCATATCTGATCTGTCTTCATTATGGCCTTCAACCACCATATCTGATCTGTCTTCATCATGGTCTTCAACCACCATATCTGATCTGTCTTCATTATGAATCTTCAACCACCATATCTGATCTGTCTTCAACCACCATATCTGATCTGTCTTCATTATGATCTTCAACCCCCATATCTGATCTGTCTTCATTATGGCCTTCAACCACCATATCTGATCTGTCTTCATTATGAATCTTCAACCACCATATCTGATCTTTCTTCAACCACCATATCTGATCTGTCTTCATTATGGCCTTCAACCACCATATCTGATCTGTCTTCATCATGGTCTTCAACCACCATATCTGATCTGTCTTCATCATGGTCTTCAACCACCATATCTGATCTGTCTTCATCATGGTCTTCAACCACCATATCTGATCTGTCTTCATTATGGCCTTCAACCACCATATCTGATCTGTCTTCAACCACCATATCTGATCTGTCTTCATTATGATCTTCAACCCCCATATCTGATCTGTCTTCATTATGGCCTTCAACCACCATATCTGATCTGTCTTCATTATGAATCTTCAACCACCATATCTGATCTTTCTTCAACCACCATATCTGATCTGTCTTCATTATGGCCTTCAACCACCATATCTGATCTGTCTTCATCATGGTCTTCAACCACCATATCTGATCTGTCTTCATCATGGTCTTCAACCACCATATCTGATCTGTCTTCATCATGGTCTTCAAACCCCATATCTGATCTGTCTTCATTATGAATTTTCAACCACCATATCTGATCTGTCTTCAACCACCAAAATATTGACGAATACGCTGATTCGGTGTGCGAGTTCATTAGAACGTGCGTTGAAGACGTCGTTCCCATAGCAACGATAAAAACATTCCCTAACCAGAAACCGTGGATTGATGGCAGCATTCGCGTGAAACTGAAAGCGCGAACCACTGCTTTTAATCAGGGCAAGGTGTCTGGCAACATGACTGAATACAAACAGTGCAGCTATTCCCTCCGCAAGGCTATTAAACAAGCTAAGCATCAGTACAGAGACAAAGTAGAATCTCAATTCAACGGCTCAGACACAAGAGGCATGTGGCAGGGTCTACAGTCAATCACGGACTACAAGAAGAAACCCAGCCCAGTCACGGACCAGGATGTCTTGCTCCCAGGCAGACTAAATAACTTTTTTGCCCGCTTTGAGGACAATACAGTGCCACTGACACGGCCTGCAACGAAAACATGCGGTCTCTCCTTCACTGCAGCCGAGGTGAGTAAGACATTTAAACGTGTTAACCCTCGCAAGGCTGCAGGCCCAGACGGCATCCCCAGCCGCGCCCTCAGAGCATGCGCAGACCAGCTGGCCGGTGTGTTTACGGACATATTCAATCAATCCCTATACCGGTCTGCTGTTCCCACATGCTTCAAGAGGGCCACCATTGTTCCTGTTCCCAAGAAAGCTAAGGTAACTGAGCTAAACGACTACCGCCCCGTAGCACTCACTTCCGTCATCATGAAGTGCTTTGAGAGACTAGTCAAGGACCATATCACCTCCACCCTACCTGACACCCTAGACCCACTCCAATTTGCTTACCGCCCAAATAGGTCCACAGACGATGCAATCTCAACCACACTGCACACTGCCCTAACCCACCTGGACAAGAGGAATACCTATGTGAGAATGCTGTTCATCGACTACAGCTCGGCATTCAACACCATAGTACCCTCCAAGCTCGTCATCAAGCTCGAGACCCTGGGTCTCGACCCCGCCCTGTGCAACTGGGTACTGGACTACCTGACGGGCCGCCCCCAGGTGGTGAGGGTAGGCAACAACATCTCCTCCCCGCTGATCCTCAACACGGGTGTCACGCCTTGGTCATTGTATTTTGTGTTTTTGTTATATGTTTGGGTAGGCCAGGGTGTGACATGGGTTTATATGTTGTTTTCGTATTGGGGTTTGTAGTATTTGGGATCGCGGCTAATTAGGGGTGTTGTATAGGCTTGGCTGCCTGAGGCGATTCTCAATCAGTCAGGTGATCCTCGTTGTCTCTGATTGGGAACCGTATTTAGGGAGCCATAGTTTCGCTTTGTATTTCGTGGGTGTTTGTTCCTGTCTTTGTGTTGTAGTCACCAGATAGGCTGTAATAGGTTTCACGTTCCGTTTGTTGTTTTTGTATTTAGTTATTTCATGAATCGTTTCGTTTTCTTCATTAAAGATCATGAGTAACAAACACGCTGCATTTCGGTCCGACTCTCTTCCTTCAACAGACGAACGCCGTTACAACGGGGGCCCCACAAGGGTGCGTTCTGAGCCCTCTCCTGTACTCCCTGTTCACCCACGACTGCGTGGCCACGCACGCCTCCAACTCAATCATCAAGTTTGCGGACGACACAACAGTGGTAGGCTTGATTACCAACAACGACGAGACGGCCTACAGGGAGGAGGTGAGGGCCCTCGGAGTGTGGTGTCAGGAAAATAACCTCACACTCAACGTCAACAAAACTAAGGAGATGATTGTGGACTTCAGGAAACAGCAGAGGGAACACCCCCCTATCCACATCGATGGAACAGTAGTGGAGAGGGTAGAAAGTTTTAAGTTCCTCGGCATACACATCAGAGACAAACTGAATTGGTCCACTCACACTGCCAGTGTCGTGAAGAAGGCGCAGCAGCGCCTCTTCAACCTCAGGAGGCTGAAGAAATTCGTCTTGTCACCAAAAGCACTCACAAACTTCTACAGATGCACAATCGAGAGCATCATGGCGGGCTGTATCACCGCCTGGTACGGCAACTGCTCCGCCCTCAACCGTAAGGCTCTCCAGAGGGTAGTGAGGTCTGCACAACGCATCACCGGGGGCAAACTACCTGCCCTCCAGGACACCTACACCACCCGATGTTACAGGAAGGCCATAAAGATCATCAAGGATATCAACAACCCGAGCCACTGCCTGTTCACCCCGCTATCATCCAGAAGGCGAGGTCAGTACAGGTGCATCAAAGCTGGGACCGAGAGACTGAAAAACAGCTTCTATCTCAAGGCCATCAGACTGTTAAACAGCCACCACTAACATTGAGTGGCTGCTGCCAACACACTGTCATTGACACTGACCCAACTCCAGCCACTTTAATAATGGGAATTGATGGGAAATTATGTAAATATATCACTAGCCACTTTAAACAATGCTACCTTATATAATGTTACTTACCCTACATTATTCATCTCATATGCATACGTATATACTGTACTCTACATCATCGACTGCATCCTTATGTAATACATGTATCACTAGCCACTTTAACTATGCCACTTTGTTTACTTTGTCTACATACTCATCTCATATGTATATACTGTACTCGATACCATCTACTGTATGCTGCTCTGTACCATCACTCATTCATATATCCTTATGTACATATTCTTTATCCCCTTACACTGTGTATAAGACAGTAGTTTTGGAATTGTTAGTTAGATTACTTGTTGGTTATCACTGCATTGTCGGAACCAGAAGCACAAGCATTTCGCTACACTCGCATTAACATCTGCTAACCATGTGTATGTCACAAATACAATTTGATTTGATTTGATTTCATCTGTCTTCAACCACCATATCTGATCTGTCTTCATCATGGTCTTCAACCACCATATCTGATCTGTCTTCATAATGGTCTTCAACCACCATATCTGATCTGTCTTCATTATGATCTTCAACCACCATATCTGATCTGTCTTCATTATGGCCTTCAACCACCATATCTGATCGGTCTTCAACCACCATATCTGATCTCTCTTCATCGTGGTATTCAACCACCATATCTGATCTGTCTTCATTATGATCTTCAACCACCATATCTGATCTGTCTTCATTATGGCCTTCAACCACCATATCTGATCTGTCTTCATCATGGTCTTCAACTACCATAACTGATCTGTCTTCATTATGGTCTTCAACCACCATATTTGATCTGTCTTCATTATGATCTTCAACCACCATATCTGATCTGTCTTCATCATGATCTTCAACCACCATATCTGATCTGTCTTCATTATGGCCTTCAACCACCATATCTGATTTGTCTTCAACTACCATATCTGATCTGTCTTCATTATGGCCTTCAACCACCATATCTGATCTGTCTTCATCATAGTCTTCAACCACCATATCTGATCTGTCTTCATTATGATCTTCAACCACCATATCTGATCTGTCTTCATTATGGCCTTCAACCACCATATCTGATCTGTCTTCAACCACCATATCTGATCTGTCTTCATCATGGTCTTCAACCACCATATCTGATTTGTCTTCATTATGATCTTCAACCACCATATCTGATCTGTCTTCATTATGTCCTTCAACCACCATATCTGATCTGTCTTCAACCACCATATCTGATCTCTCTTCATCATGGTCTTCAACCACCATATCTGATCTGTCTTCATTATGGCCTTCAACCACCATACCTGATCTGTCTTCATCATGGTCTTCAACTACCATATCTGATCTGTCTTCATTATGGTCTTCAACCACCATATTTGATCTGTCTTCATTATGATTTTCAACCACCATATCTGATCTGTCTTCATCATGTACTTCAACCACCATATCTGATCTGTCTTCATTATGGCCTTCAACCACCATATCTGATTTGTCTTCAACTACCATATCTGATCTGTCTTCATTATGGCCTTCAACCACCATATCTGATCTGTCTTCATTATGGTCTTCAACCACCATATTTGATCTGTCTTCATTATGATCTTCAACCACCATATCTGATCTGTCTTCATCATGATCTTCAACCACCATATCTGATCTGTATTCATTACGGCCTTCAACCACCATATCTGATTTTGTCTTCAACTACCATATCTGATCTGTCTTCATTATGGCCTTCAACCACCATATCTGATCTGTCTTCATCATAGTCTTCAACCACCATATCTGATCTGTCTTCATTATGATCTTCAACCACCATATCTGATCTGTCTTCATTATGGCCTTCAACCACCATATCTGATCTGTCTTCAACCACCATATCTGATCTGTCTTCATCATGGTCTTCAACCACCATATCTGATTTGTCTTCATTATGATCTTCAACCACCATATCTGATCTGTCTTCATTATGTCCTTCAACCACCATATCTGATCTGTCTTCAACCACCATATCTGATCTCTCTTCATCATGGTCTTCAACCACCATATCTGATCTGTCTTCATTATGATCTTCAACCACCATATCTGATCTGTCTTCATCATGATCTTCAACCACCATATCTGATCTGTATTCATTATGGCCTTCAACCACCATATCTGATTTGTCTTCAACTACCATATCTGATCTGTCTTCATCATGGCCTTCAACCACCATATCTGATCTGTCTTCATCATGGCCTTCAACCACCATATCTGATCTGTCTTCATCATGGCCTTCAACTACCATATCTGATCTGTCTTCATCATGGCCTTCAACCACCATATCTGATCTGTCTTCATCATGGTCTTCATCCACCATATCTGATTTGGGGTCAAAGGGGGGCAAATCCACCAATTTTTTTATTTTGGCTCGACTCAAACCAGGGTTACTGACCTAAAGCTCTAACCGCTAGCCTACCTGTTTGTGATGATGATGCAGAGAAATGACAAGTATCTGGTTGTTTACTTGGTCTTCTCCTGGTATTTTAGATATATGTTTTATTGACTCATATACCAGATAAGTGCAGTGAAATGTGTTATTTTACAAAGAGGGTCAAAGGGGGGCAAATTTGAGTTATGTGTCTTTGAAAATAGGGAAATATCCACCAATTTTTTTATTTTGGCTCGGGTACTCAAACCAGCGACCTTTTGGTTACTGACCTAAAGCTCTAACCGCTAGCCTACCTGCCACCATTATTTACATGCATTAAGCGATATACCACCCCCATTACAGTGTCCATTACAGTACCTATCGACTGGATATTTCTAAGGCATTGGTAAGGCATTCATGAAATAACAGTATTCATTGGCGCACTTTACAAAGTTAAAAAAGCCTTAAAACCAAAACAAATGCCAATTATGCATCAGTTTTTATGCCTTGAAAACAAACTTCTCATCCAGTCAATATTCAGCAAAGAGAGGGAAGAGAGTAAAGTAAAGCACAAATGTTACAGTGTTACAGGGTTAGTCTGGGATAAAACAAGATAGAATCAACGAGATTAGCTGTGACGACTTGCTTTGAATTTTGCAAACACTAACAACCGAGGCACGCTCAGTATTCTCATTGTCAATATCCTAAAATGACATATCAACAGCCGTGATGTTATTCTTAACCATGTCTTTGTGTAAGTAGTGTTTCTCACCACCAGTACTGTAGGGTAGTGATCCACAGTGCTGTACAGACTGTATCAGCCCTATAATCCCTGACCTTTCCTTTTCATGTACCTCCTCTGACGCCATGGAATGATTGGCTCCTCAAACCCTGATGGAAAACACTTTATATTAATTGAGGCCTCCTTAAAGGTGCAATCTGGGATATTTTCAAACATTTTGTCATTAAAATGAACGACATAAGTGGCTGTCATTGGGGTGAAACACAAATCCCAGATTGTAGCTTTAATAAACCATGTGGAAGGTTCTTCTCATGGCTTACAGTGAAAGATCAGGATATCCCGCTGAGATACAAGTGAATCTCCGTAAACCCACCAAACTTCAACTAAAGTTTTGATGTAATTCTCAATCAAATGTTAGTGGATTTTAAGTTCATAGCTGTCTTTAAGCCTGTTGATGAGATATCATTTCAAATGGCGCAGGTCAATGATACATTAAAAAGAGACATTTGATTATGTTATTCAGAAAACTGTGAATCTGGGGGAGAATTACCTGTCTGTCGTGAACTCTGAAGGGGGAGATGAATAGTCCCATTCAGAATTACATCCCATTCTTTTGTATCCAAATCAGCTTACTCATTGTTTGGACAGATAGCAAAACAATGATATTAAAATTCAGCTCAGGCTTTAGTGACTGTTCCAAGATGTCAGTTGGACGTGGAACATTGCGGTTGAAAATTCTGCAATGATGTGTGCATACTGGTTTGTACTCCGGCCACATTGTGTAAACACACACACACACTGACACAAACATACAAACACACTCAAATGTGTGGAATAAAACACACTCTGGAATGCAATCTAGCAACAGAGCCCAGCAAAAGAAGGATTTGTCTGTTCGCAAAATAGTGACTGAACAATAAGAGCTAATTTTGACCTTTTCTAATAAATGTCTATTATATCAATTGATAAACAACTGAATGTTAGTGAAATAGATGTTATCACGGTACATCATGTACTGTAGTCCCACCAAACTCAAACGGCCTGCATTACTTAGCTTTGTCTGCATTCTAAATGTATTTGAACCAAATCGTCCATGATACGACACATACTGTAGAGCTAGCTACAGTATGTTTACCTCTGTGGTGATGCACGCGACGGAAATCTGCTTAGCTAGACAAGGCTATGGTGCTTTATAAATTACAGGGCATGATTAACATGATTAGCAGCAATTTCACACTTGGGGAGAGTTGATAGATGTAGTGAAGTGTGAGGATAGCAGCAGAGGTAAGTCCTACATGTATTAGCTATTAACCCATAAGAGTCTAACCCTGTCTAAGTCTGGGGAAGGGACGGGGGAGGGGGACAGGGGACGGGGGTGGGTTCTACTAAGGTATATGGAATTGTTTTAAGAAAGTCATACCAATTGTGCTAGATCAGGCTGTTGATTGTAGCCTGTTGTCTTACTCCTCTTCAATGGCTGTGTGAAGTTGCTGGATATTGCTGGGAACAGGAAAACTCTCTCGTACACGTCGATCCAGAGCATGCTAAAATGGGTGACATGTCTGGTGAGTATGCAGGCCACGGAACAACTGGGACATTTTCAGCTTCCAGGAATCGTGTACAGATCCTTGTGACATGGGGCTGTGCATTATCATGCTGAAACATGAGGTGATGGCGGCGGATGAAGAGCACCACAATGGGCCTCAGGATAAAATGCAATTATGTTTGTTGTCCGTAGCTTATGCCTGCCCATAACATAATCCCATCGCCACCATTGGACTTTCTGTTCACAACGTTGACATCAGCAAACCACTTGCCCAGAGGACGCCATACACCTGGTCTGTAGTTATGAGGCCGGTTGGACGTACTGCCAAATTCTCTAAAACAACATTGGTGGCGACTTATGGTCGAGAAATGAACATTATATTCTCTGGCAACAGCTCTGCTGGACATTCCTGCAGTCAGCATGCCAACTGCACACGCCCTCAAAACTTGAGACATCTGTGGCATTGTGCTGTGTGACAAAACTGCACATTTTAGAGGGGCCTTTTATTGTCCCCAGCACAAGTACACCTGTCTAATGATCATGCTGTTTAA
>NC_060196.1:40846389-40856389 GCF_021184085.1 Oncorhynchus gorbuscha | reverse complement strand
CACCCAGGCTCTCCTCTCACCACCCAGGCTCTCCTCTCACCACCCAGGCCCTCCTCTCACCACCCAGGCTCTCCTCTCACCACCCAGGCTCTCCTCTCACCACCCAGGCCCTCCTCTCACCACCCAGGCCCTCCTCTCACCACCCAGGCCCTCCTCTCACCACCCAGGCCCTCCTCTCTCACCACCCAGGCCCTCCTCTCACCACCCAGGCCCTCCCCCTGTGTCCTGCAGCGGCAGTGGTGCCTCTCCCTCTCTCTGGCCCAGATTAATTACCCCCCTGTAATGCCTTTAGCTGGTGACAGCTGTGCGACGTGGGCAGACCGTTGATACAGCCCATTAAATGACGGCCATCCGTCATCGCTGGCTATCAGAGCAGGCTGGAGAACATCACACACACACATACAAACGCATGCAGGTGCACACACACACACACACACACACACACACACACACACACACACACACACACACACACACACACACACACACACACACACACACACACACACACACACACACACACACACACACACACACACACACACACACACACACACACACACAGACACGGATGAACACACATACGAACGTGTGTGTGTGTGCGCGCTTTTGCGTGTGTTTACCGCGCCTGTGTGTGTGTTTACCGTTAATTTAATATCTACACATCTAATAACCTGACTGGCTGTCAATGGCATTACGATGATCTATGGAGGGACTCAGTGGATGTGAGAGAGGGAGCAGAGGAGACATTGCTCTTCCTCCACACTGAGTGAACCGGGCATGGTACTCACTGGAGCCAAAACGCTGTTATTGAGACACCGTTTCAACTGGTTTTTATTTTCACTTTCTGAAGTGTGTTAAATATTGATATACCACCCAAAACTGTTCTGGTAACAGTTCATTGGGATTGTTCTAACCTACTGTAACGGTTTTCTAGGTGTGAAGGAGAGTCGGACCAAAATGCAGCGTGTAGATTGCAATCCATGTTTATTCAACTAACGTAACACGAATCTAAATACAAACACTACAAAACAAATAAACGTAATGAAAACCGAAACAGCCTAATACTGGTGCACATACACACAGAACAAGGAACAAAGACACTAAGGACAATCACCCACAACAAACTCAAAGAATATGGCTGCCTAAATATGGTTCCCAATCAGAGACAACGATAAACACCTGCCTCTGATTGAGAACCACTTCAGACAGCCATAGACCTAACCAGAACACCCCACTAGCTACAATCCCAATACATACACACCACATACACAAACCCATGCCACACCCTGGCCTGACCAAATAAATGAAGATAAGCACAAAATACTTCGACCAGGGCGTGACACCTACATAAGGACTTCATAGCACATTCATAAGCCGTACGTAATGCATTTACAAACAGTACACAAACATGAACGGTTGATGCAGGAATGCGTTATAAGGCTCAATGTATTTGTTATGAATGTGTTATCAAGTCTTCGTGTTGGTACCCTTCAAACAAAGTGTCACCACTGTGACTTATATTGTTGTCATACACATAAACCAACAGAACACTTCTGAAACATATGCCAGTGTACGGATTGAATTTGTTCTCTCATATATTATTTCCTAGCATTCAGCAGTTGCTCTCCTTACAGTAATGAAGTGACAGTTACTGATAGTTGCCATTAAGAAACGTTGGAGGGACATTTGCTTTCCTCTCATATGTGCAAATGCCAGGGGACTGAGTTTAGATTTAATCTCACATAACAGTAAATTCAGTTGAACTTTTCCCTTCACAAAGGTCATTTTCCACTGCATGACTTTAAACTGTTTCCTCCTCTTTGTTGTGGCATACAGGATCTACGATAAACTAGACGACCTTCCATTCCAATACCAGGCTGTGCATGCTGAGTTAATGATGTGTTTATCTGTCTGTTTATCAGGTTCATATGTGTCTATGCACTCTGATACCACAATGTACATTCGACATGACAGGTGAAACATATCACAAGGTACATTACTGTTAGGGGTCTTGCATGCACGTTAGCAATATGTGAGAAGGGGGTTATCCCAAGCATGTTCTCACAGGTAAATGTGCATAAAAGTGAAACCAACATGATGGAGACAGTAAACATGTCAGCATTGATTAACAGATATTTTGCACCGGGAGGGAGGATGTCATGCATTTCTACACTGGAGCTGAAGGAGGAAGTGACTCGTGATGCGGAGGATACGGGCCGGATGCCACAGCGAATAAAACAAAGCAAGCGAATTATTAGGTCCCTCCTTATATCCCATCTGTGTGTGTGTGTGTGTGTGTGTGTGTGTGTGTGTGTGTGTGTGTGTGTGTGTGTGTGTGTGTGTGTGTGTGTGTGTGTGTGTGTGTGTGTGTGTGTGTGTGTGTGTGTGTGTGTGTGTGTGTGTGTGTGTGTGTGTGTGTGTGTGTGTGTGTGTTTGCTTACGTTTAACTGAAAATGTTTCATATAGGCCTAATATTACAGTAAAGCCCATTATAACAACATGCAGACCCTTGGACTCGCTACTTCTGCTAGTGTGACTTCAGGTCCACAAATTCAGGTCCACAAATTCAGACAAATGTAGGAAACACTGATGCATATAGTATGTAATGTAAGAATACAGCACAGCTTTAAACCTATAAGTGTCTAAAGGCTATTCTTGAAGGCGATACCTAGACAGTTGCACAACTGAACGCATTCAACTGAAATGTGTCTTCCACATTTAACCCAACTCCTCTGAATCAGTGAGGTGCAGGGGGCTGCCTTAATTGACGTCATCGGCACAGTTGTTGTTCGGGGTTGCCTTGCTCAAGGGCAGAATGAAAGGTTTTTTCCACCTTGCCAGCGCTGGGATTCAAACCAGCAACCTTTTAGTTACTGCCCAACATGCTTATCCACTAGGCAACCTGCCACATTCACATCTATTGTAGGCAGTGTACCCTATTGTAGGGAGTGTACCCTATTGTAGGGAGTGTACCCTATTGTAGGGAGTGTACCCTATTGTAGGGAGTGTACATTATTGTAGGGAGTGTACCCTATTGTAGGGAGTGTACCTTACTGTAGGGAGTGTACCTTACTGTAGGGAGTGTACCCTATTGTAGGGAGTGTACCTTATTGTAGGGAGTGTACCCTATTGTAGGGAGTGTACCCTATTGTAGGGAGTGTACCCTATTGTAGGGAGTGTACCCTATTGTAGGGAGTGTACCCTATTGTAGGGAGTGTACATTATTGTAGGGAGTGTACCCTATTGTAGGGAGTGTACCTTACTGTAGGGAGTGTACCTTACTGTAGGGAGTATACCCTATTGTAGGGAGTGTACCTTATTGTAGGGAGTGTACCCTATTGTAGGGAGTGTACCCTATTGTAGGGAGCGTACCCTATTGTAGGGAGTGTACCTTATTGTAGGGAGTGTACCTTATTGTAGGGGGTGTACCCTATTGTAGGGAGTGTACCTTATTGTAGGGAGTGTACGCTGTTGTAGTGAGTGTACCCTATTGTAGGGAGCGTCCCCTATTTTAGGGAGTGTACCCTATTGTAGTGAGTGTACCCTATTGTAGGGAGTGTACCCTATTGTAGGGAGTGTACCCTATTGTAGGGAGTGTACCCTATTGTAGGGAGTGTACCTTATTGTAGGGAGTGTACACTATTGTAGGGAGTGCTAAAGAAACAGCGTACTTGCCATGGAAGATGCATGTGTATAGGAAATGCAAATATGCATTTATTATTTTTCACCGTGACTATCATGCCAGTTCTTTGGTGGTCTAATCAATTCACTGACAGAACACACCCCGCGGGCGAAGGACCCCTACACTCACTGGCAGCCACAAAACTTTGTAGTCGTCAGCCGCTTTGCTTTCCCTCCCTAATGATAGAAATTTCACCCCATGTAGATGAAGCACATCAGTGTCTCAACAATATTTTGTTTCTGCATCATTAATTTGCAGAGAGAGGCTTGCGTTGTGGGAAAAACAAAACCAAATTAATTAGGAAGAATGGTACGAAACCAAGTCTGGTTCCAAATTGCACCCCATTCCCTACGTAGTGCACCAGAGCCCATACACTTTTGACCAGAGCCCAATGGCCATATGTACACTACATAGGGAATAGGGTGCAATTTAGGACAAGGTCCTAAGCTGAGGAATTAATAGAAGTGGTGTTGTTCTGTTAATGGACACGAAACAAACAACACCATCATTCTTT
Organism: Oncorhynchus gorbuscha; assembly: GCF_021184085.1. Taxonomy (NCBI): domain Eukaryota; kingdom Metazoa; phylum Chordata; class Actinopteri; order Salmoniformes; family Salmonidae; genus Oncorhynchus; species Oncorhynchus gorbuscha. The sequence continues at coordinate 40,852,190 of NC_060196.1, read as the reverse complement.
AGAGCCAGGCTGCCTTGCTCCTCTAACTATGTTGTTGGACATTTCTGACTCTATTACAATGTACAGAACACATTTCCACCTTTTGAAATGAGGCTTAGATGAGAGAATTGAATTAGAAATCATAACCAAGAGAGGAACATACAGAAAACAAATGAAGTATCCCCCATTCCAAACTTTTTCCACTGTTTTCGATTCTCAATGAGAACAGTGTAGATGCATTTTGTTGTTGTTATTCACTGGGTATTTACTTGATGATATTTTATTCTATTCTATTATCCTAAAATATAGATCCTCCTGGATATAGCTTGTGCTCACAGTTGTGAGTAGTCAACAGAGCACTTACTTAATACTGCACTCAAAACCACTCAGTCACAGCAGTGTTGATGTGATTGGTATGATATCACCCAAGGCTATGGTTTCATTCACCAGCTCAAGAGGATGAGGAAGGGGAAGGAGAGGGGCAATCCTACCTGAGGACAGTCAGCCAGACCTTCTCTTATCTCCTTCCTCTTCCTCTAATCTTCTCAGGGAGAAATGGTGTAACTCAATTTAAGACCTGACCCAAGAAATTAATACCTCCAGCCCTCTTCTCTGCCTGCTACGTTGAGGAGGGATATCATCCTTCACAGAATGAATAGACCCTCTTTTTTAACTTTTCACAGTAAGTGAGGTTTTTGACTTTATTTCAGGTTAACCTTATCTTCAAGAGGTTCTGAAACATGGCAAATACATGACAGTAGAACATTCTTTTGACAATATAGGAATTTGATGGACATTTTCTAGTACTTGGATGGACAGATAGAAGAACATTTCGGCCCACCTGGAAATTAGATTCTTCCCAAAATAGATTCTCACTATTTTGGGAAGGAATTGGTCCACCATTGTGACAGTTGTGATTGTGTTGTCTGAGCTGGAGTGTTGAGAATAAAAACTTTTCACCACAGGAGGTCTGAGAGTCTAGTAGTTCTAGTCATAATCCACCCACAGGATCCGTTAGAGGTTTTAAGATATAAAACCAAGCGTTAGACTCATGTCATTGATGGATTCTAAACAGGCTTTTTATTTTAGCAGTGGTGGGTGTTTCCCAAGGTTAGCCAAGCACGCTATTCGAAGATCATTCTTTTTAATTGGCCATGTCATAAATCAAACATTCATTTTCATGTTGTCTTTCATGGGAAGGCCACACAGTGACTGTCGATGATGATTAGAGCTCAATCAAGTCAAGAACCTCAGCAGACCAAATCAAACCCTGACTATAATATTATGTGTATACCGGTCGGTACAGTATGTATGTACAGGTACAGTATGTATGTACAGGTACAGTATGTATGTACAGGTACAGTATGTAGAAGATGGTTAAAGCAGGTATGGCACTTTAACTCTGTTTACATGCCTATTTTATATGGAGAATAGAATAATGCTAAATTGACATTATTACCGTTTATGTTACTCGTCATCACGACTGTTGTTTAGCGTTTTCACACTTCTTTCTTTATTACTGAATCCCACTATACAGTGCCTTGCGAAAGTATTCGGCCCTCTTGAACTTTGCGATCTTTTGGCACATTTCAGGCTTCAAACATAAATATATAAAACTGTATTTTTTTGTGAAGAATCAAGAACAAGTGGGACACAATCATGAAGTGGAACGACATTTATTGGATATTTCAAACTTTTTTAACAAATCAAAAACTGAAAAATTGGGCGTGCAAAATTATTCAGCCCCTTTACTTTCAGTGCAGCAAACTCTCTCCAGAAGTTCAGTGAGGATCTTTGAATGATCCAATGTTGACCTAAATGACTAATGATGATAAATACAATCCACCTGTGTGTAATCAAGTCTCCGTATAAATGCACCTGCACTGTGATAGTCTCAGAGGTCCGTTAAAAGCGCAGAGAGCATCATGAAGAACAAGGAACACACCAGGCAGGTCCGAGATACTGTTGTGAAGAAGTTTAAAGCCGGATTTGGATACAAAAAGACTTCCCAAGCTTTAAACATCCCAAGGAGCACTGTGCAAGCGATAATATTGAAATGGAAGGAGTATCAGACCACTGCAAATCTACCAAGACCTGGCCGTCCCTCTAAACTTTCAGCTCATACAAGGAGAAGACTGATCAGAGATGCAGCCAAGAGGCCCATGATCACTCTGGATGAACTGCAGAGATCTACAGCTGAGGTGGGAGACTCTGTCCATAGGACAACAATCAGTCATATATTGCACAAATCTGGCCTTTATGGAAGAGTGGCAAGAAGAAAGCCATTTCTTAAAGATATCCATAAAAAGTGTTGTTTAAAGTTTGCCACAAGCCACCTGGGAGACACAACAAACATGTGGAAGAAGGTGCTCTGGTCAGATGAAACCAAAATCGAACTTTTTGGCAACAGTGCAAAACGTTATGTTTGGCGTAATAGCAACACAGCTCATCACCCTGAACTTCCCATCCCCACTGTCAAACATGGTGGTGGCAGCATCATGGTTTGGGCCTGCGTTTCATCAGCAGGGACAGGGAAGATGGTTAAAATTGATGGGAAGATGGATGGAGCCAAATACAGGACCATTCTGGAAGAAAACCTGATATAGTCTGCAAAAGACCTGAGACTGGGACGGAGATTTGTCTTCCAACAAGACAATGATCCAAAACATAAAGCAAAATCTACAATGGAATGGTTCAAAAATAAACATCTCCAGGTGTTAGAATGGCAAAGTCAAAGTCCAGACCTGAATCCAATCGAGAATCTGTGGAAAGAACTGAAAACTGCTGTTCACAAATGCTCTCCATCCAACCTCACTGAGCTCGAGCTGTTTTGCAAGAAGGAATGGGAAAAAATGGCAGTCTCTCGATGTGCAAAACTGATAGAGACATACCCCAAGCAACTTACAGCTGTAATCGCAGCAAAAGGTGGCGCTACAAAGTATTAACTTAAGGGGGCTGAATAATTTTGCACGCCCAATTTTTCAGTTTTTGATTTGTTAAAAAAGTTTGAAATATCCAATAAATGTCGTTCCACTTCATGATTGTGTCCCACTTGTTGTTGATTCTTCACAAAAAAAATACAGTTTTACATCTTCATGTTTGAAGCCTGAAATGTGGTCGCAAAGTTCAAGGGGGCCGAATACTTTCGCAAGGCACTGTATATTGAACTTCTTGTAGTCACTGCTGACACTTTAATCTTACATTTCCAACATTAGATACCAGTGAATAACAATGTATCCTGAAAGTACTGTCCCTATGGCTATTCTACTGCATTTATTGAAATGCACAACTTATTTGAGGCACTGAAAATTGCCAGCCAGGGCTAAATCTATCTGAGAATACAAAAGAACCAGCAGCAGCGTATGACTCACACAAAACGATTCCCTGGTCCTATCCAGCGAACGCCCAGCTTTCATCCTCCAAAGTCTGTATGAAAACCCTCATCAGTGAGCCTGATTGCAGTGAGTGTAGCGTCTTTAATCCAGTGAGTGTTTTAATTTAAATTCTAGTCCAGGAAGGGGGCTGCAATTTACAGCTGCAGGATAACGAGGTGTAGTCTGGCCTCCATTCGAGGGACGGGGGACGGGGAAAAGAAGGGGTGAGGGGCTCTTTTTAAACATCTCATGTGATGAGCCTTTGATTGGTAAAGCAAGATACTAGGCTATTTTGACAATACAGCGAGAGAGAGAGAGACAAAGAGCTAGAGAGAAGAGAGAGAAAGAGAGAAAAATCAGTAATTTAACAATCAGGCTGGTTGAGTGTCCATTAATGATGTCATTGTCATGCTAATTAGACACAGTGCGTTGCGGAGCACATCAGAACTCTAGTCAAGTTGTGTGCTCTGATTCTCATAGGCTGCTGGTGATTTGTTTGGTTGTGAATAATTCTGCTTCCTGCAATCCACTATCCAGACAGTCTTTACTGTCTTTACTGTCTATAATGTCTTTACTGTCTATAATGTCTTTACTGTCTTTACTGTCTATGTCTTTACTGTCTATACTGTCTTTACCGTCTTTACTGTCTTTACTGTCTATAATGTCTTTACTGTCTTTACTGTCTATAATGTCTTTACTGTCTTTAATGTCTTTACTGTCTATAATGTTTTTATTGTCTATACTGTCTTTACTGTCTATAATGTCTTTACTGTCTTTACTGTCTGTAATGTCTTTACTGTCTTTACTGTCTATAATGTCTTTCCTGTCTATACTGTCTTTACTGTCTATACTGTCTTTACTGTCTATAATGTCTTTACTGTCTATAATGTCTTTACTGTCTTTACTGTCTATAATGTCTTTACTGTCTTTACTGCCTGTAATGTATTTACTGTCTATAATGTCTTTACTGTCTTTACTGTCTATAATGTCTTTACTGTCTTTACTGTCTACAATGTCTTTACTGTCTTTACTGTCTATACCATCTTTACTGTCTTTACTGTCTATAATGTCTTTACTGTCTATAATGTCTTTACTGTCTTTACTGTCTATACCGTCTTTACTGTCTTTACTGTCTATAATGTCTTTACTTTCTTTAATGTCTTTACTTTCTTTACTGTCTTTACTGTCTATAATATCTTTACTGTCTATACTGTCTTTACGGTCTTTACTGTCTATAATGTCTTTACTGTCTATAATGTCTTTACTGTCTTTACTGTCTATAATGTCTTTACTGTCTTTAATGTCTTTACTGTCTATAATGTCTTTATTGTCTATACTGTCTTTACTGTCTATAATGTCTTTACTGTCGTTACTGTCTTTACTGCCTGTAATGTATTTACTGTCTATAATGTCTTTCCTGTCTTTACTGTCTATAATGTCTTTACTGTCTTTACCGTCTACAATATCTTTACTGTCTATACTGTCTTTACTGTCTATACTGTCTTTACGGTCTTTACTGTCTATAATGTCTTTACTGTCTATAATGTCTTTACTGTCTTTACTGTCTTTACTGTCTTTACTGTCTTTACTGTCTATAATATCTTTACTGTCTATACTGTCTTTACTGTCTTTACTGTCTATAATGTATTTACTGTCTATAATGTCTTTACTGTCTTTAATGTCTTTACTGTCTATAATGTCTTTACTGTCTTTACTGTCTACAATGTCTTTACTGTCTTTACTGTCTATAATGTCTTTACTTTCTATAATGTCTTTACTGTCTTTACTGTCTATACTGTCTTTACTGTCTATAATGTATTTTACTGTCTTTACTGTCTATACTGTCTTGACTGTCTTTACTGTCTATAATGTCTTTACTGTCTTTAATGTCTATAATGTCTTTACTGTCTTTACTGTCTTTACTGTGTTTACTGTCTTTACTGTCTATAATGTCTTTACTGTCTGTAATGCCTTTACTGTCTATAATGCCTTTACTGTCTTTACTGTCTATACTGTCTTTACTGTCTTGACTGTCTTGACTGTCTTTACTGTCTTTAATGTCTTTACTGTCTTTACTGTCTTTACTGTCTTTACTGTGTTTACTGTCTTTACTGTCTATAATGTCTTTACTGTCTATAATGTCTTTACTGTCTATAATGGTACATTGTATAGACATTTTACAGTTAGCTACTCTTGAGAAAAGTAGAATGATTATCTTTTCATGAGGGTTCGATAAGTCTCCAGGTTAGCGGTTTGGTCTCAAAAGTGGGGTTACAAGCAGAATTGCTTTCCCATTGTTCCTCAGCTGTAGTGTATGATATACCATTTTCAAGCTCTGAGTCTCTTTTGCTATATTAGACCGAATCGAGCTGGTCGGTCACACATGTGGTTAAAGCCAAATGATTACACACCAAAATGTGTCCTATGTCTGTCTATCCTCTTGCAGCT
>NC_060196.1:40828889-40841389 GCF_021184085.1 Oncorhynchus gorbuscha | reverse complement strand
GAAGAACAACAGGAGCTGGTAATGCAATGTTAATCGGATAATCTTCACAGTAATTAAACAGATGGAACCAGATCTTTACTGAGCAGTGAATAAACCACACGTTCCCTGAAGGTGCAGTGACGTCTTCACTGTGAAGCTTGACAGTTCCCTGAAGGAATGGGGTCTTTGTCTGCTACGGCTAGAGTAGGCCACACGTTCCCTGATGGAATGGGGTCTTTGTCTGCTACGGCTAGAGTAGGCCACACGTTCCCTGATGGAATGGGGTCTTTGTCTGCTACGGCTAGAGTAGGCCACACGTTCCCTGAAGGAATGGGGTCTTTGTCTGCTACGGTTAGAGTAGGCCACACGTTCCCTGAAGGAATGGGGTCTTTGTCTGCTACGGCTAGAGTAGGCCACACGTTCCCTGAAGGAATGGGGTCTTTGTCTGCTACGGCTAGAGTAGGCCACACGTTCCCTGATGGAATGGGGTCTTTGTCTGCTACGGCTAGAGTAGGCCACACGTTCCCTGAAGGAATGGGGTCTTTGTCTGCTACGGCTAGAGTAGGCCACACGTTCCCTGAAGGAATGGGGTCTTTGTCTGCTACGGCTAGAGTAGGCCACATGTTCCCTGAAGGAATGGGGTCTTTTTCTGCTACGGCTAGAGTAGGCCACACGTTCCCTGAAGGAATGGGGTCTTTGTCTGCTACGGCTAGAGTAGGCCACACGTTCCCTGAAGGAATGGGGTCTTTGTCTGCTACGGCTAGAGTAGGCCACACGTTCCCTGAAGGAATGGGGTCTTTGTCTGGTACGTCTAGAGTAGGCCACACGTTCCCTGAAGGAATGGGGTCTTTGTCTGCTACGGCTAGAGTAGGCCACACGTTCCCTGATGGAATGGGGTCTTTGTCTGCTACGGCTAGAGTAGGCCACACGTTCCCTGAAGGAATGGGGTCTTTGTCTGCTACGGCTAGAGTAGGCCACACGTTCCCTGCTGGAATGGGATCTTTGTCTGCTACTGCTAGAGTAGGCCACACGTTCCCTGAAGCCACAGCAGGAGATGTTTACTTAAAGAACCCGTGTAGGAGGCAAGGAGGAGAAGCATGGTGTCTAGAAAGATTACATGACACTGAACAGGAAGAGACTTAATACAAATGCCTAATACAAAACTTTAGGGTTGAAGAGAGATACAGTGAATGTAGTCTGAGAGTATAGGGGTTTTGAGAAAGTAAAGAATTTAGTGTCAAAAGGCATGTTTTTTATTTATTTTTTATTTCACCTTTATTTAACCAGGTAGGCCAATTGAGAACAAGTTCTCATATACAACTGCGGCCTGGCCAAGATAAAGCAAAGCAGTACGACAAAAAACAACAACACAGAGTTACACATGGGATAAACAAGCATACAGTCAATAACACAATAGAAAAAATCTATGCACAGTGTGTCCAAATGTAGAAGAGTAGGGAGGAAAGGCAATAAATAGGCCATGGAGGCTAAATAATAATTTAGCATTAACACTGGAGTGATAGATGTGCAGATGATGATGTACAAGTAGAGATACTGGGGTGCAAAAGAGCAAGAGGATAACAATATGTGGACGAGGTAGTTCGGTGTCTGTGTACAGGTAAAGTGATCGTTAAGTTGTTCTGACAGTTGATGCTTAAAGTTAGAGAGGGAGATATAAGACTCCAGCTTCAGTGATTTTTGCAATTCGTTCCAGTCATTGGCAGCAGAGAATTGGAAGGATAGGCAGCCAAAGGAAGTGTTGGCTTTGGAGGTGACCAGTGAAATATACCTGCTGGAGCGGGTGCTACGGGTCGGTGTTGCAATGGTGACCAGTGAGCTGAAATAAGGCGGGGCTTTACCTAGCATAGACTTATAGATGACCTGGAGTGGGTTTGGCGGTGAATATGTAGTGAGAGCCAGCCAATGAGGACATACAGGTCACAGTGATGGGTAGTATATGGGGCTTTGGTTACAAAACGGATGGCACTGTGATAGACTGCATACAGTTTGCTGAGTAGAGTGCTGGAGTAGAGTGCTCTTTTGTAAATGACACAGCCAAAGTCAAGGATCGGTAAGATAGTGATAGAGGAATTCTAAATTCCTTTATGTTTTATTGCCAAAACCAATTCGCACTCATTTCTAATTCATTAATGAATTGTAAGTTCATTAATTATGCATGAAGTAGATTGAGACCAGTCTTAAAAGCCAGGTAAGAGTGTTTAATTCCAGAGAGTACTAAATGCTTACACACATTTCCACAGGTTATAAACTGAACATGACATCATCAGTTTCCCGCCCTCTCTCCGATTCTCACAAGAACCCATTGTTTTAGGAATGGAACATTTCCCAGACATGTCTTATCTGTCTGAAAAGCCATAGCATCACTCCCCTTTTGACTTCCCAAGAGACACAGACAATGCAATTCGTTCTGCTTACATTTTCAGTAACAGCTTAACCAATAACTTTTACTTTTCATACCATAACATAATAGTATTAGAATAAATGGTTCTAATCAATAATGTATACATAATTAATCATCTTAACTACAATTTCCTCTAACAATCCTCCCTTTGATCAAATATTATACATTCAAATCTACATCTAGTTTTATTTAATCATAAAAAATATAAGTATAAACGAATTTAACTAACCTTTTTATAGAGGTTTATCAGATTATCATATGAATAGACACACACATAATCAACAAATTAACATGATTATAAATGTTTATCCAACTCTCCAAATATCATTAATCAAATCTAACCTTAACTCCAACTGTTTTTAAACCTACATCAGAATCATAACTCTTCCTTCCGGATTTTCGTCACGACCTTCATTAAAAAACAGTTTAATCATGGAAACAAATTACAATCTAATTCCCCTTCATCTCTATACTAGCCCTATCAAACATAAATTCCCCACAAATGACAGATCCAGATTCGTCCACTTCCTCTGTAGACATGCCTTCAGTCCTCCACAGGTCAGAACCTGGAAACGGCCCATAACGCACCATCTGTAGTGTCATTGATCTCTTCAGAGTCCTGGAAACAAGGCCTCACACACAGGGCATTAGACAACAGCCGCATAAAATTAAAACAGTCATGCAGATGGATACAGCCCAAAACAGCGTGATTATAACACTTTTCCATTTTCCAAATGTACTATCAAACCAATTAGTCAGGGAAGTATCCACCCCAGAGTTTTCTGCCAACTCGTGAGCCAGGGTGGTCAAACCAGCTAAGGCTTTGGTCACAGATCCGTCCGGAGCTGTGTCATTCGGGATGAAAGTACAACACATGTTCCCGAAGATCACACATACTCCTCCCTTTTCAGCCAATAACATATCCAATGCAATTCTATTCTGCCAAGCCATCAGGCTGGTTGCTTCAGTCTGTTCTACAAAACCTTTAATAACACTTCTGGTAACTATAATTAATCCAGTCTACATTCTTATTGAGAGTAGACCACCAGAAAATGCTTGACTCTAATCCTGCTAGTATCTGATTTCTTGCCTTGAACTCATTCGGCACACCTCGTGGAACCCCAATGTTATCAATATATACTCTGTCGTCAAAAGACCCAGATGGAGCATCTCTTCTCTCTCGTTTGGCTAATTTCAAGTCTTAGATTTACATTACATTTAAGTCATTTAGCAGACGCTCTTATCCAGAGCGACTTACAAATTGGTGCATTCACCTTATGACATCCAATGGAACAGTCACTTTACAATAGTGCATCTAAATCTTAAAGGGGGGGGGGTGAGAGGGATTACTTATCCTATCCTAGGTATTCTTTAAAGAGGTGAGGTTTCAGGTGTCTCGGGAAGGTGGTGATTGACTCCGCTGTCCTGGCGTCGTGAGGGAGTTTGTTCCACCATTGGGGGGCCAGAGCAGCGAACAGTTTTGACTGGGCTGAGCGGGAGCTGTACTTCCTCAGTGGTAGGGAGGCGAGCAGGCCAGAGGTGGATGAACGCAGTGCCCTTGTTTGGGTGTAGGGCCTGATCAGAGCCTGGAGGTACTGAGGTGCCGTTCCCCTCACAGCTCCGTAGGCAAGCACCATGGTCTTGTAGCGGATGCGAGCTTCAACTGGAAGCCAGTGGAGAGAACGGAGGAGCGGGGTGACGTGAGAGAACTTGGGAAGGTTGAACACCAGACGGGCTGCGGCATTCTGGATGAGTTGAAGGGGTTTAATGGCACAGGCAGGGAGCCCAGCCAACAGCGAGTTGCAGTAATCCAGACGGGAGATGACAAGTGCCTGGATTAGGACCTGCGCCGCTTCCTGTGTGAGGCAGGGTCGTACTCTGCGGATGTTGTAGAGCATGAACCTACAGGACCGGGCCACCGCCTTGATGTTGGTTGAGAACGACAGGGTGTTGTCCAGGATCACGCCAAGGTTCTTAGCGCTCTGGGAGGAGGACACAATGGAGTTGTCAACCGTGATGGCGAGATCATGGAACGGGCAGTCCTTCCCCGGGAGGAAGAGCAGCTCCGTCTTGCCGAGGTTCAGCTTGAGGTGGTGATCCGTCATCCACACTGATATGTCTGCCAGACATGCAGAGATGCGATTCGCCACCTGGTCATCAGAAGGGGGAAAGGAGAAGATTAATTGTGTGTCGTCTGCATAGCAATGATAGGAGAGACCATGTGAGGTTATGATGTCTTGGTGTTGTATGAGTGTAAAAGGCATTCCTAACCAGTGCAATCAGTCGGCAATACTGGCCACAAACTCATTCCCCCGCACAACCACCAGATGGCGACACTGGCCCATTTTATTTTATTGAAATCCCCAGAGTTCAACCAGCCTGTCAATTCAGACATGGTCTCGTCAGTGGTCATATTCTCTGTACTAACTTGGTTCCTGGGGATATAAATAGTGCAAATCAATACAACTGTCATTATCTGGCATTCCTGCTTTCATGAACAGCTTTACCATACATGCCATTCCCTTAGGGGAATTAATTCCGTTCAGTGGGAAAGGGATAGTTGTTAACTGGGGTTTAGCGTTCGCACAGGCATAACATTCTTCTTTAGCCACTGATCTGGCCATATATTGAATCCATTCCAACCAAAAGTTGGACTCCCCAAACTCAGTCTCCACCTCTATAACTTCTTTAAGGTCTTTGGTCTGAACTATTCGTACTGGTCCTTTACCCTGAATGATTACTCTAGGAATAGCCTTTGTTTTAGAGGGATTGGTTGAACTTCGGCCAATCATATTCTCCTTATCAACTCTAACTTCTGTCACCTGGAACGGTACCATAGTATCAGTTGAAAACTGGTCGAAGCCCACATACCATAACCTGAGGTCCTGAGTATTGACCGCCTTAATGTTAATTCGCACCTTTATACAATACTCCCTCTGCTCGGGAACACAGTCCAAAACGCCAACCCTTACTATACTCCACCTGGTCCCAAATTGAGTGTATGGGTTTACGGAGCCATGCCTTTCAGTGTGAGCTATGACCTGGCTCCACGACTTACACGGTGATTTACACAAATACTTCCCATAGAGTCCCATGGTTCTAGACTGCCAAGGAGTGAATGACCCCAATTGGTCTACAGAAAATTCTACTGAGAGATCCTTGCCCAATTCCACCCTCACTTCCTTACTATTTTGTTTCAGTGACCTTTTGAGAATCTTTGGTAACATCCCATTTCCCTCATCTAGCACATGAGTCAAATTATCCTCTTTGGCACTCTCCGGGGGATCATGGTGGATCAGGAACATGGCCCCCACAATAAAACAGCTCAGGACGGTCAGCGCACACGTGAAGCCCCACCCTCTCCCCGAGAACATATCAACAGCCAGAGGCCAAGCCATCACTTCACTTCTATGAACGCTCACAGCTGGGGAAAGGTCGGGTATAGGGAATCTTCAGAAGGAGTTTGACCCCCGTTCCATATGGGTCACGGTTCCTCTCCTACTCCTGTGATTGTCTGACAGTGTTAGGGTGACTTACCCTCTTACAATGTGTGATATGCACCCAGGTAGCCCTTTCGGCTAATCTCACAGCGAAGGCAGTCACCGGTAGTACTTGGAATGGTCCCTCCCACCGAGGCTGCTTCCAGTTTTTTTTTCTTTCTTTGGTGATTGGACCCAGACGCAGTCTCCTGGTTGAATCTCGTGTGCCACCTCCTTCTGTAGTTCTCCTGCTGGACATAAAACTTTTGACATACGGGTTTGGCTAATAAAACAGTTTCTTATTCGTTCTGTTTATTAGCCCAAAAAAATTGTATTAGTTAATTATCCCGTAGGTCACATCCTATTCCAGAACACAATTTACCCATCCCCCTTTTGTTACCTGGCTCTGCCCAGGTAACAACCTTGCCTTATTTTTAAACAATGACTTAGGTAAGATTTAGTATACCATCCTTATGTCTGACATCATCCTTTAGGAGTGTCCCTTTCCTTTTCCACATGTCCAATTCTCGCTTTTGTCTCCACTCAGTAACTTATCTACACACTATGTTATCTTTGCTCGTCCTGGCTCCCCTTCTCTGCACTCCAACCTTCAAGGTCTCTGCAGTGCGGGGGAGGGCTCCTCTGTCTGTCTGTTCCCCTATCTGTCTATAGCTATGTTTCTCATGTTTTCCAAATTTGAACTACATGTCTCACTGTTTGGCTCCATCCAAACCCATGGACCCTCTTTTAGAAAAAAAACATGTCTATGAGCGGCTTTTCTCCAAATTCCCCACATTTCCTCAATCAATCTATATTAATCCTAACAATAATCCTAAATCATCACAGATGTCCTACATTCCTGCTAAATGCAACACCATTCAAAAACTCATAATAATCAATCAAGGTCTAATAAATGCCAACCATATTAAAAATCCTTCCTACACTAACAAGCCCTCTCCTTGGGGACCCTCAGTATTCTACCTGACAATAACATGGGTTTATTATGTGTTGCAAAGTGTGGAGTAAAACGTTGGTCATGGAAAACAGAGTAAAGCAGAACAAAGCATTCTATATAACCCATCTGGTCCTCTCAGCTATTCCTATCCTGCATCAGAGAGCTTAATAGTTTTGATGGTTAGTAGGATTTCATCACCTTTACAAAGTTCAACAGTGCTCCCAGGTTTCCCCCATATCATGGAAAACCTATCCACCTTTGTGGGATTCCCTATGCTATAAGGATATCCTCTTCTCCAATCCCAGAACTGTCCCAAGTTGGTTATCATGTAATCCCCCTATTTATTCTCAATGATAAATGTGACTTTCTCTCTGTTACAATACCAAATCCCTAATAGCCCATTCAAAAAAACTTCACAGCTAATGTTATAAAACAGAATCCTGAACCACTTTCTCATTTGTGGTTCAAACAGTAATTCTAAGCCCTCAACCAAAACTGCTTCATTTCTAATGAATTTACCTTAAAACTAGTAACTCAATATGACCCCATTCATTATACAAATGACTCTCCCCTGAGGCTGATCAGACCTCAGAAGCCAGTCATGATAAGGTCAAAAGGTCATACCATATTAGACATAAAGATCCCTTTATCCTTACAATAGAAATAGTCACCTGTGTGAGCGTGCCTCTAAAACCTAATGATAATTCCCCTTTGACTCAAATCAATAATCATAAGTTTTAAACATCGTCTACGGATATGTTTACTTAAATGACCATGCTACCTTTAGATACAATTAACCCGATAACATTATTATCCAATGCATTACTTTTTCTCTCTGCCGCAAATGTCGCACATTTCACAGTGTAAGGAATCCGTAATTTAATCCCCGATATTTAATAAATATGCATTCGCATTCCCTCATGGCTCCTTTAATTTATTTATTTTGGTTAACTCTCATCCATTCCGGAACAAAGAGTTCAATCTAAAACCGCCAGAACACACTGTTCAAGTTTAATCAACCCCTCAAATTGACCATAACCAGTAAACAAATAACCAAAACATTTTTATATCAAATTCTTAAAAGTTACTCGAAACCCCGATACACACACTAACAGCCATACATTTTGCTCCGTTATCCCCAGTCCCTGGTGACAAAAGTGTCTCGCTAGTGACGTCATCATCAAGCGCTCAACCTGCCAATTCGTAGCGACTTCAAATGAATTGTAAATAATTCTTGTTCGATTAGCCAAACCTAATTTATCACATCTGTTCAAATCCTGAATTATAATTTACCACCCCAACCAACATCTCTAAATTCGCCAATTTTATAAAAGCTTTTCGATGGGCATAAATCATAATTGTCTCTTTGTTATCATTTAGAATCCATTTTGCTCTAAATACCTGTCTCGTCTTTGACTTAGTATTTTAATTACAACTCTATTCCCAATACGTTATTCACTTGTCTAATTACAAACTCAGACCAGCATTAGTGAGTGTACGCCTTTAAAATGCCTTGTCTCTGGGAACAGGGAAATCCCCTTAACCCAAACTTTCACTTCTACAACGACACCCAATAATTCCGATGATCCCTTCACATCGTTTGTTTTAAATCTCTTGAGGTATCATGTAACTTATTTTTCTATCTTCGAATTGTCGTCCCACAATACCTAATTTAGAGTCCAAAGCGTTGCACTATATAGCCCCATTGAGTGTCTAGCAATTCCGTTGCTGGCTATAGCCACAAATCTGCCCGCCTTTGTAAAATATATATTCCCTATTCAGATTGAGTTCAGTTTTAAATTCTAATCATCAGAGTAAACCCAACCGAACTTCTCAATTTACTATACCCTAACATTTAAACGTACCATGTTTTTGTGTTAAACTTCTCATGTCAATTGATTCATAAATAGCCATAACGTCCAGACAGGCTGGAATTGTATCGTATCTCTCCGTTATCCCCTACATTTAACTTTAGGTAACTGTCTCTTCTATGATACATTTATTTAAATACGACTCCCATCTCAATACATTCTTTCACCAGATCATTTTGGGCGAAATAGCGTTTTACGTCGAAATTGTCTCGCCATTATTTTTAATGACTTCTTTTATCAATTCTATCTAGAACACATAATATCCGTCCAGTTATATCTTTTTGCAAACACTGGCGACCGTATTTTTCAGGCAAAACATGCAAATAGGTCTATTACGATCTAAAATCAATTTTAGTTAAAAGGGAACCAAATTGTGGATTACCGTTGGTGAGACTGCTGCGCTCACCACTCCCCTACTAGCACAATGGGATTGACTGAGACTCTCCGCAAATATACTCGTTCTTACCGTTATCTGTATTGGTTACTCCGAAATCTAGATGCCTTTCTATATCATTTTAAAATTCTTTATGTGTGGCTTTCTACGAATTAGCAATTGACCGTTACTTAATTACTTAGTTTTTCTGTCTGGCTATGTGTATCTTTATTTGGATATTTCAGTAGTATTAGTTCAATAGGAACGATGATCAATATTTTTACAAGATTATCGTTCTATTTCCCAGTACCTTATTTAATATCCCGTCTTAATCTCGGGCGGGTGCGTTTCTCGTGATTAAGTTTAGCTCTTTTATGGAAATCTTACCAATAGCTTTGACTTTTGAAAACAAATATTAGGTATAACCTTACAACCATAAGCCCAGGGTTTGTAAAGCCCTAGTATTTTCCGGTTGTGTCAGAGGGCTTTTAAAGAACGCTAATAATCGTTATCTCACACCACTAATTGTTAAACTTCCCTCTCGCGTGGAACTGTCATGTCTATAGATATGGCTTTTATCTCATTTCTTTAGATTTTTAATTCCCTCTCCTCCTTATTTGGATATTTCCGTAGTATTAGTTGAATCGGAACGGTGATCAATGCTGCCACTATTCCAGTTGTCTTGCGCATTCTTGCCGTCTCCCCACGCCTAGTATTTTTACAAGATCACCGTCCTATCCCCCAGTACCTATTTAATATCCCGTCTTAATCTCGGGCGTTTTTACCTCTCATGATTAAGTTTAGTTTATTTACGGTAGTGCACATTACCACAGGTTATTTTCGAACCTGTTTCAGTGTATATCGGTTATACAAAACCCAGTGTATGATGGTCATACATACCCTGTGGGAATAGCAAGGCCCCCATTATTGATGATTTCTGAAAATTTCAGAACATCAATTAAAGAGCTCAAATCCTCCCAGAATCGAGAACAAAGGCTGGGAAAACATTGTTCGTTTGAATCTAGTCAGCCTCTCTGTCCTCTTTGATAATACGCAGGCCTGTTTCAATTTTAACCTCAATTCAGAGGTCAGGTCTTTAGTAAAACGAGTCGAAAACTCGTTCGTGCACGATTTTCAGCGTATTTGTCATGTTTTGTCATAGATTGTCATGTCTAGTCCCTGTACTTTCTCTTCTATTCGTTTCCCCCTGCTGGTCTTATTAGGTTCTTTCCCTCTCTCTCTATCTCTCTCTCTCTCTCTCTATCGTTCCGTTCCTGCTCCCAGCTGTTCCTCATTCTCCTAACTACCTCGTTTACTCTTTCACACCTGTCCCCTATTTTGCCCTCTGATTAGAGTCCCTATTTCTCCCTCTGTTTCCGCTTCTGTCCTTGTCGGATCCTTGTTTGCTGTACTGTGTTCTTGTTCCGTCCTGTCGTGTTTTTGCCTTCTTCAGATGCTGCGTGTGAGCAGGTGTCTCTATCAGCTACGGCCTGCGCCAACCCGAAGCGACCTGCAGTCTGTGGCCGCTTCTCCTGTTGTTCCCCTCTACTGACTAGAGGATTTCGGTTATTCCTGTTTGGACATTACCTGTGAAAGAATTCAGGATTAGTCGTTTTTTGTTAAGACTGGAATAAACTCTGTTTCTGTTAAGTCGCTTTTGGGTCCTCATTCACCTGCATAACAGTATTACCTTCAGATAACAGGTAGAGATATTTAGATCCGGCACTCGAAGGACCAAATTCATAGAGGAATTCTAAATTCCTTTATGTTTTATTGCCAAAACCAATTCGCACTCATTTCTAATTCATTAATGAATTGTAAGTTCATTAATTATGCATGAAGTAGATTGAGACCAGTCTTAAAAGCCAGGTAAGAGCGTTTAATTCCAGAGAGTACTAAATGCTTACACACATTTCCACAGGTTATAAACTGAACATGACATCATCAGTTTCCCGCCCTCTCTCCGATTCTCACAACAACCCATTGTTTTAGGAATGGAACCTTTCCCAGACATTTCTTATCTGTCTGAAAAGCCATAGCATCACTCCCCTTTTGACTTCCCAAGAGACACAGACAATGCAATTCGTTCTGCTTACATTTTCAGTAACAGCTTAACCAATAACTTTTACTTTTCATACCATAACATAATAGTATTAGAATAAATGGTTCTAATCAATAATGTATACATAATTAATCATCTTAACTACAATTTCCTCTAACAGATAGTCAGTGTTTGTTTGGCAGCATAAGTAAAGAAGATTGTTGCGATATAGGAAACTGATTCTAGATTTTATTTTGGATTGGAGATGCTTGATGTGACTCTGGAAGGAGAGTTTACAGTCCAAACAGACACCTAGGTATTTGTAGTTGTCCACATATTATAGGTCAGAACCGTCCAGAGTAGTGATGCTAGTCGGGCGGGAGGGTGGGGGCAGCAATCGATTGAAGAGCATGCACTTAGTTTTACTTGCATTTAAAAGAAGTTGGAGGACTCGGAAGGAGTGTTGTTTGGCATTGAAGCTCATTTGAAGGTTTGTTAACACAGGAACCAATGAAGGGCCAGATGTATACAGAATTCTGTCGTCTGCACAGAGGTGGATCACAGAATCACCCGCAGAAAAAGGGACATCATTAAAATATACAGAGAAAAGAGTCGGCCCGAGAATTTAACCCTGTGGCACCCGTAAAGAGACTGCCAGAGGCCCGGACAACAGGCCCTCCAATTTAACACACTGAACTGTATCAGAGAAGCAGTTGGTGAACCAGGTGAGCTAGTCATTTGAGAAGCCAAGGCTATTGAGTCTGCCAATAAGAATGCAGATATTTATATAGTCAAAAGCCTTGGCCAGGTCGATGGGGACGGATGCACAGTACTGTCTTTTATTGATGGCAGTTATTGATGGCAGTTTATTGATGGCAGTTTAGGATCTTGAGCATGGCTGAGGTGCACCCATGACCATCTCCGAAACCAGATTGATGAGTGGAGAAGGTACGGTGGGATTCGAAATGATTGGGGATCTGTTTGTTAACTTGGCTTTTGAAGATCTTAGAAACGCAGGGCAGGATGGATAAAGGTCTATAACAGTTTGGGTCGAGAGGGTCTCCCCCTTTGAAGAAGGGGACAAGCTGCTTTCCAATCTTTGTTGATGTCCGACGATATGAAAAAGAGGTTGAATAGGCTAGTAGTAGGGGTTGCAACAATTTCGGTGGATAATTTTAGAAAGAGAGGGATTGTCTAGCCCAGCTGATTTGTTGGGATCCAGATTTTGTAGCTCTTTCAGATCATCAGCTGTCTGGATTTGAGTGAAGGAGAAGCAGGGGGGCTTGGGCGAGTTGCTGCAGGGGGTGCTGAGATATTGTCCGGGGTAGGGGTAGCCAGGTGGAACGCATGGCCAGCCATGGAAAATGCTTCTTGAAATTA
>NC_060196.1:40821389-40823889 GCF_021184085.1 Oncorhynchus gorbuscha | reverse complement strand
GAGGGCGAGATAGAGGAAGAGACGGGGGAAGAGACAGAGGGAGAGAGATGAAATCAGCTGCCACAAAAACTACATTGAATGAGCTGCCTCTCATAATTACCCAGAGTGCTATTTACCAGAAGCACCTCGGTTTATGGACAGTTAAAAATACCCACGCTCACTAATGTGCTCTGCTCACTAAGACCCATCAGCCTTGTTCCTTGCCATTGGCCATATTGTCCATATTCACACAGTCTACTGCTTATACTACCACTACTGCCAGACAATAGTTACTAATGACACTAAAGGCATATTCACACAGCACTATTGCACCATCTATGTAGAACCTGAAGCAATGTAGTCACAGCTGTTATGGTGGATAAGAAAAGAAAATGGAATTCCATCTAGTCCAATGTATCCCATCTTGCACCTATTATTGTGTGTTTCTGAAGGGGAGGTTGGGAGGAAAACATGGCCGATATCAGTAGCTTCCTGCCTCAGTCAGTCAGTCGTTAAAGTTCCCCATGTATCCAGGAAGTCCCCCAAGGTCAGAGTGGTGTAGCTAGTCGCTCAGAAGCATCCCATAGATCTCTCAGTGACGGTGATAAATTGTGTGGTGGCGAGGCAAGCGTACATCTATTTCAGATGCTTCCTGACGATAAACACCAGTGTCACCGCGACTACAGCCCTATACAGCCTTGGGGCGAAGTGATTAAAGCATTTTGTCCTCATATCCACCTTCCTCCCCTCTCCCAGATCCTCACCTCTGATCTCAATCTCTCTCTTCATCTCTCTCTCTCTCTTCACCTCTCCCTCGGTCTCACTCTCTCCCTCTCTCTCTCTCTCTCTCTCTCTCTCTCTCTCTCTCTCTCTCTCTCTCTCTCTCTCTCACTCTCTCTCTCTCTCTCTCTCTCTCTCTCTCTCTCTCTCTCTCTCTCTCTCTCTCTCTCTCTCACTCTCTCTCTCTCTCTCTCTCTCTCTCTCTCTCTCTCTCTCACTCTCTCTCCTTATTCAATAAACATAAATCCAAATCAAGATTATATTTAGAGAGTGATGCACCAAACAAATGGTAACGTATAAACTGAACTGCGATGCAGGGGTTTGGTTATCTTTGACTTATTGATTCTCTGTGGGGACAAGGGTTGGAGTTCTGTTATCTCTGCGATTCATATCTTTGTAAGTGTGTCTGGAGTATGGACTGAGAATAGTTAAAACAGAGGTGACATTTACTCAGACTTAACACGGAAATAATGACACGAGGCTGACAAATGCGCGTCTTCTTTATGTCCGTGTTCCCCCTCTTTCTCCCTCTTTCCCTCCACTTCTCTCTCTCCCTCCATCTCTCTCAATCTTTCTGTCTCTCTCTGAAAAAGATGAGGATCCACTGTTTACATTTGGCTTCATGGCATCCATGATAGCTAGTTGAAAACCAGGAAACCCATGGATGTTGTACGTTTCTGAAGGCATAGAACATCAAATGCTTCAAGGAGAAGTACAAAGCGTTGTGTGACTTTGAACTATTCTCAAGAGAACAGGTGCTGGTTGAAGTTCAAAGTTACCTCTCCTTCTCAGTGATGAAAAAACACTGAGGTGTAACTGTAGCAGCACACCCCAAAGCAAGACAGGCACCAGCCTCAAACACTGGAGACAGTCAGTACTATAGAGACAGGACTACTGCATTGAAAAAGATCTTGTTCTATATGCTATAGAGCTATGTCCCGACAATATGTGAGGCGAGGAACCCCTGCCTAAAAAAGCTAGACTGGAGTGTGGTGTTTTCCAGTGTCTCTCATCAATGTAAACAGAGCAAATTGACCAAGCCGTTTGAGTACATTGCACGCCATGTACACTGAATTTGGACATTATCATGCACATACATAATGACATGAGTGTATTTTTCAAATGACTGTAGGGCAGTTAATTTCCTTTCACAGTTCTGTGTTCTGTTGGCAGCCCCTTTAACATGGGGTGGCTCTCAACGTGCACAGCTGTTTCTGCCCTGGCTATGATTGCTGGTTGGAATGAACAGTAAAGAACTTCGCTGGAGGGTGAAACGGCGATGGCCCCCTAAGGACAGCCAGTGGTCTACTCTACATGTGTGTTGGTATGGGGCCTTTATAATGTAGAGTATGATGCAGCATGCAGTACCTCTGTGAAGGTTCAAACAGTGATCTGGTAAATGGTCGTGATAAGGCTGCTTCTTCCCCTGCTTTCTAGCAGCTTACTGGTCTGCAGTGGTGTTTGTAATTGAGCTGGCAGCACCACTAACCATCTGGGCAACACCCTCTTCAAATCACAGGGATGGAGGGAGATGGAGAGGGAGAGAGTGAGACCGAGAGAGAGAGAGAGAGAGAGAGAGAGAGAGAGAGAGAGAGAGAGAGAGAGAGAGAGAGAGAGAGAGAGAGGGGGGAGACCGAGAGAGAGAGAGAGGGGGAGAGAGGGAGACCGAGAGAGGGAGAGAGAGAGAGAGAGAGAGAGAGAGAGAGAGAGAGAGAGAGAGAGAGAGAGAGAGAGAGAAAGA
>NC_060196.1:40571389-40813889 GCF_021184085.1 Oncorhynchus gorbuscha | reverse complement strand
TCTACCAAATATACCATAGTTGTGTGTATCTACTAAATATACCATAGCTGTGTGTTGCTACTAAATATACCATAGCTGTGTGTTGCTACTAAATATACCATAACTGTGTGTTGCTACTAAATATACCCTAGTTGTGTGTATCTACTAAATATACAATAGCTGTGTGTAGCTAATAAATATACCATAGCTGTGTGTTGCTACTAAATATACCATAGCTGTGTGTTGCTACTAAATATACCATAACTGTGTGTTGCTACTAAATATACCATAGTTGTGTGTATCTACTAAATATACAATAGCTGTGTGTAGCTAATAAATATACCATAACTGTGTGTTGCTACTAAATATACCATAGCTGTGTGTAGCTACTAAATATACCATAGTTGTGTGTAGCTACAAAATATACCATAGCTGTGTGTAGCTACTAAATATACAATAGCTGTGTGTTGCTACAAAATATACCATAGCTGTGTGTAGCTACTAAATACACAATAGCTGTGTGTAGCTAATAAATATACCATAACTGTGTGTTGATACTAAATATACCATAGATGTGTGTTGCTACCAAATATACCATAGTTGTGTGTATCTACTAAATATACCATAGTTGTGTGTTGCTACTAAATATACCATAGATGTGTGTTGCTACCAAATATACCATAGTTGTGTGTATCTACTAAATATACCATAGTTGTGTGTATCTACCAAATATACCATAGTTGTGTGTATCTACTAAATATACCATAGCTGTGTGTTACTACTAAGTACACCATAGCTGTGTGTTGCTACTAAATATACCATAGCTGTGTGTAGCTAATAAATATACCATAGTTGTGTGTATCTACCAAATATACCATAGTTGTGTGTATCTACTAAATATACCATTGCTCTGTGTTGCTACTAAATATACCATAGCTGTGTGTTGCTATTAAATATACCATAGCTATGTGTTGCTACTAAATATACCATAGCTGTGTGTAGCTACTAAATATACCATAGTTGTGTGTATCTACTAAATATACCATAACTGTGTGTTGCTACTAAATATACCATAGCTGTGTGTAGCTACTTAATATACCATAGTTGTGTATATCTACTAAATATACCATAGCTGTGTATAGCTACTAAATATACCATAGTTGTGTGTATCTACTAAATATACCATAACTGTGTGTTGCTACTAAATATACCATAGCTGTGTGTAGCTACTAAATATACCATAGTTGTGTGTTACTACTAAATATACCATAGCTGTGTGTAGCTACTAAATATACCATAGTTGTGTGTATCTACTAAATATACCATAGCTGTGTGTAGCTACTAAATATACCATAGCTGTGTGTAGCTACTAAATATACCATAGCTGTGTGTTACTACTAAAAATATCCATAGCTGTGTGTTGCTACTAAATATACCATAACTGTGTGTTGATACTAAATATACCATAGATGTGTGTTGCTACCAAATATACCATAGTTGTGTGTATCTACTAAATATACCATAGTTGTGTGTATCTACCAAATATACCATAGTTGTGTGTATCTACTAAATATACCATAGCTGTGTGTTACTACTAAATACACCATAGCTGTGTGTTGCTACTAAATATACCATAGCTGTGTTGCTACTAAATATACCAGAACTGTGTGTTGCTACTAAATATACCATAGTTGTGTGTATCTACTAAATATACCATAGCTGTGTGTTGCTACTAAATATACCATAGTTGTGTGTAGCTTCTAAATATACCATTGCTGTGTGTTGCTACTAAAGCTGTCTGTAGCTTTGTATAGTAAAGCCTCATAACTCTGGAGACTCTGAGAAACCCAAGGGCTGCAGTCAGGGAAGTGAGATGGTCATTAAAGGCTAAATATCATTCCCATCTCCGCCACTGTCATGCACTCCCTGAACTTAAACCCACTACGGCCATGCAAAGAGTTATGATCTGACGTATAGCACCAGCACCACCATATGGCCCCATACTTACAATGAAAGGCACACAACATTCTGTAGGCTGCATGTCGATGGGATGTGTTAGGCCCTGCCTGGAGGCTTGAGTGATCAGTCTGGCCACCTCTGGTACGACCTGATTTAATGCATCAAGACCTCCATTGGGCAAATTGTAAGTCCCTATGGTAACAATGGGCTGGTTTTTAAAAAACGTATTTGGGATCGGTGTCCCTTCCATGGGACGGTTGAGCAAACCTAGGTTAATAATGAGATTAGCATGAGGTTGTAATTAACAAGAACATTTCCCAGGACATAGACATATCTGATACTGGCAGAAAGCTTAAATTCTTGTTAATCTAACTGCACTGTCCAATTTACAGTAGCTTTTACAGCGAAATAATACCATACTATTGTTTGAGGAGAGTGCACAGTTTTGAACAAGAAAAGTTATTAATAAACATATTAGGCACATTTTGGCAGTCTTGGTACAACATTTTGAACATAAATTAAATGGTTCATTGGATCAGTCTAAAACTTTGCAAATACACTGCTGCCATACACCGCTACACAGCTGGGTTGGAATAGTACATTATGGCCCTTCTCTTGCATTTCAAAGATGATGGTACAAACAAATACAAAAGAATGGTTGTTTTTTTCTTTGTAATATATTTTACCAGATATATTGTGTTATATTCTCCTACATTCTTTTCAAATTTACACAAACTTAAAAGTGTTTCCTTTCAAATGGTACCAAGAATATGCATATCCTTGCTTCAGGTCCTGAGCTACAGGCAGTTAGATTTGGGTTTGTCATTTTAGGAGAAAATTGAAAAAAAAAGGGTCGGATCCTTATTAAGCTGAGCTGGAAAACATGTGCAGATATAGGTATAGTTCATAGTTATCACAGCTATAGGTATAGTTTATAGTTATCACAGGTATAGGTATAGTTTATAGTTATCACAGGTATAGGTATAGTTTATAGTTATCACAGGTATAGGTATAGTTTATAGTTATCACAGGTATAGGTATAGTTTATAGTTATCACAGGTATAGTTTATAGTTATCACAGGTATAGTTTATAGTTATCACAGGTATAGGTTTATAGTTATCACAGGTATAGGTATAGTTTATAGTTATCACAGGTATAGGTATAGTTTATAGTTATCACAGGTATTATAGTTTATAGTTATCACAGGTATAGTTAGGTATAGTTTATAGTTATCACAGGTATAGGTAGTTTATAGTTATCACAGGTATAGGTATAGTTTATAGTTATCACAGGTATAGGTATAGTTTATAGTTATCAGTTTATAGTTTATAGTTATCACAGGTATAGGTATAGTTTATAGTTATCACAGGTATAGGTATAGTTTATAGTTATCACAGGTATAGGTATAGTTTATAGTTATCACAGGTATAGGTATAGTTTATAGTTATCACAGGTATAGGTATAGTTTATAGTTATCATCACAGGTATAGTTTATAGTTATCACAGGTATAGTTTATTTAGTTATCACAGGTATAGGTATAGTTTATAGTTATCACAGGTATAGGTATAGTTTATAGTTATCACAGGTATAGTTTATAGTTATCACAGGTATAGGTATAGTTTATAGTTATCACAGGTATAGATAGTTATCACAGGTATTAGGTATAGTTTATAGTTATAGTTATCACAGGTATAGGTATAGTTTATAGTTATCACAGGTATTAGGTATAGTTTATAGTTATCACAGGTATAGGTATAGTTTATAGTTATCACAGGTATAGGTCACAGGTATAGGTATAGTTTATAGTTATATAGGTATATTTATAGTTATCACAGGTATAGATATAGTTTATAGTTATAATAGGTATAGGTATAGTTTATAGTTATCACAGGTATAGGTATAGTTTATAGTTATCACAGGTATAGGTATAGTTTATAGGTATCACAGGTATAGATATAGTTTATAGTTATCACAGGTATAGGTATAGTTTATAGTTATAATAGGTATAGGTATAGTTTACAGTTATAATAGGTATAGATATAGTTTATAGTTATCACAGGTATAGGTATAGTTTATAGTTATCACAGGTATAGGTATAGTTTATAGGTATCACAGGTATAGGTATAGTTTATAGTTATCACAGGTATAGGTATAGTTTATAGTTATCACAGGTATAGGTATAGTTTATAGTTATCACAGGTATAGGTATAGTTTATAGATATCACAGGTATAGGTATAGTTTATAGTTATCACAGGTATAGGTATAGTTTATAGTTATCACAGGTATAGGTATAGTTTATAGTTATCACAGGTATAGGTATAGTTTATAGTTATCACAGGTATAGGTGTAGTTCATAAGTATTATAAGTACAGGTATAGTTTATTGGTATCGTAGGTACAGGTATAGTTTATTGGTATCACAGGTATAGGTATAAGTTATAGGTATAGTTTATAGGTATCATATGTATAGGTATAGTTTATAGGTATCATATGTAAAGGTATAGTTTATAGGTATCATATGTAAAGGTATAGTTTATAGGTATCATATGTAAAGGTATAGTTTATAGGTATCATATGTAAAGGTATAGTTTATAGGTATCATATGTAAAGGTATAGTTTATAGGTATCATATGTAAAGGTATAGTTTATAGGTATCATAGGTAAAGATATAGTTTATAGGTATCATATGTAAAGCTATAGTTTATAGGTATCATATGTAAAGGTATAGTTTATAGGTATCATTTGTAAAGGTATAGTTTATAGGTATCACAGTTCTAGGTACGTATATATATATTTATTTAACTTAACCAGGTAGGCTAGTTGAGAACATGTTCTCATTTACAACTGCGACGTGGCCAAGATAAAGCGAAGCAGTGCAACACAAACAACAACACAGAGTTACACATGGAATAAACAAACGTACAGTGAAAAACACAGTAGAAAAAACTGTACATATACAGTGTGTGCAAATGTGAGGAGGTAAGGCAATAAATGGGCCACAGAAACAAAGTAATTACAATTTAGCAAATTAACACTGGTTTGATAGATGTGCAGATGATGATGTGCAATTAGAAATACTGGTGTGCAAAAGACCAAAAAAGTAAATAAAAACAATATGGGGATGAGGTAGGTAGATTGGATGGACTATTTACAGATGGGCGGTGTACAGCTGCATCGATCAGTTAGCTGCTCTGGTAGCTGATGTTTAAAGTTAGTGAGGGAGATGTAAGTCTCCAACTTCAGTCATTTTTGCAATTCGTTCCAGTCTTTGACAGCAGAGAACCGGCAGGAAAGACGGCCAAATGAGCTGTTGGCTTTGGGGATGACCAGAGAGATATACCTGCTGGTGTGCGTGCTACCGGTGGGTGTTGTTATCGTGATCAGTGAGCTGAGAAAAGGCAGAGCTTTACCTAGAAAAGACTTATAGATGACCTGGAGACAGTGGGTCTGGTGACGAATATGTAGCGATGGCCAGCCGACGAGAGCATACAGGTCGCAGTGGTGGGTGATATATGGGGCTTTGGTGACAAAACGGATGCCACTGTGATAGACTGCATCCAGTTTGCTGAATAGAGTGTTGGAGGCTATTTTGTAAATGACATTGCCAAAGTCGAGGATCGGTAGGATAGTCAGTTTTACAAGGGTGAATTTGGCGGTGTGAGTGAAGGATGCTTTGTTGCGAAATAGGAAGCCGATTCTATATTTAACCTGTTTCACAGGTATAGGTGTAGTTTATAGGTATCACAGGTATTTTTATAGTTCATTGGTATCACAGGTATAGCATCACTACTCTGGACGGTTCTGACTGGAACTACAAATACCTAGGTGTCTGGTTAGACTGTAAACTCTCCTGCCAGACTCACATCAAGCATCTCCAATCCAAAATGAAATCTGCAATCGGCTTCCAATTTCGCAACAAAGTCTCCTTCACTCATGCTGCCAAGCATATCTTCGTAAAGCTGACCATCCTACCGATCCTCAACTTTGGCGATGTCATTTACAAAATAGCCTCCAACACTTTACAAAATAAATTGGATGCAGTCTATCACAGTGCCATCCGTTTTGTCACCAAAGCTCCATATAGTACCCTCCACTGCACCTGTACACTCGTTGCCTGGCTCCAGGTGACCTACAAGTTTTTGCTAGGTAAAGCCCCGCCTTATCTCAGCTCACTGGTCACCATAGCAGCACCCACCCATAGCACGTGCTCCAGCAGGTATATTTCACTGGTCACCATAGCAGCACCCACCCATAGCACGCGCTCCAGCAGGTATATCTCACTGGTCACCATAGCAGCACCAACCCATAGCACGCGCTCCAGCAGGTATATTTCACTGGTCACCATAGCAGCACCCACCCATAGCATGCGCTCCATCAGGTATATCTCACTGGTCACCATAGCAGCACCCACACGCAGCATGCGCTCCAGCAGCTATATCTCACTGGTCACCATAGCAGCACCCACACACAGCAGCTCCAGCAGGTATATCTCACTGGTCACCATAGCAGCACCCACACGCAGCACGAGCTCCAGCAGGTATATCTCACTGGTCACCATAGCAGCACCCACACGCAGCACGAGCTCCAGCAGGTATATCTCACTGGTCACCATAGCAGCACCCACACGCAGCACGAGCTCCAGCAGGTATATCTCACTGGTCACCATAGCAGCACCCACACGCAGCACGAGCTCCAGCAGGTATATCTCACTGGTCACCATAGCAGCACCCACACGCAGCACGAGCTCCAGCAGGTATATCTCACTGGTCACCATAGCAGCACCCACACGCAGCACGAGCTCCAGCAGGTATATCTCACTGGTCACCATAGCAGCACCCACACGCAGCACGAGCTCCAGCAGGTATATCTCACTGGTCACCCCCAAAGCCAACACCTCATTTGGACGCCTTTCCTTCCAGGTCTCTGCTGCCTATGACTGGAACGAACTGCACAAATCACTGAAGCTGGGGACTCATATCTCCCTCACTAACCTTAAGCACCAGCTGTCAGAGCAGCTCACAGATCACTGCACCTGTACATAGCCCATCTGTAAATAGCCCATGCAACTACCTCATCCCCTTACAGTATTTATTTATTTATCTTGCTCCTTTGCACCCCAGTATCTCTACTTGCACATTCGTCTTCTGCACATCAATCACTCCAGTGTTTAATTTGTCAATTGTAATTACTTCACCACCATGGCCTATTTACTTATCTCGCTTATCTTACCTCATTTGCACACACTGTATATAGACTTTTTCTACTGTATTATTGAATGTATGTTTGTTTATTCCATGTGTAACTCTGTGTTGTTGTATGTGTCGAACTGCTGTGCTTTATCTTGGCCAGGTCGCAGTTGTAAATGAGAACATGTTCTCAACTAGCCTACCTGGTCAAGTTAAATAAATATATATATATACCTATAACTGTGATACCTATAAACTATACCTTTACATATGATATCTATAAACTATACCTTTACATATGATACCTATAAACTATACCTTTACATATGATACCTATAAACTATACCTTTACATATGATACCTATAAACTATACCTTTACATATGATACCTATAAACTATACCTTTACATATGATACCTATAAACTATACCTTTACATATGATACCTATAAACTATACCTTTACATATGATACCTATAAACTATACCTTTACATATGATACCTATAAACTATACCTTTACATATGATACCTATAAACTATACCTTTACATATGATACCTATAAACTATACCTTTACATATGATACCTATAAACTATACCTTTACATATGATACCTATAAACTATACCTTTACATATGATACCTATAAACTATACCTTTACATATGATACCTATAAACTATACCTTTACCATTGATACCTACACCGATGATTCACTGGGATGATGTTGATTGTCTGTATAATGTTTATATAGCCATTTTAAGGGCCATAAGACACAAGAGAGATAGCAGCTCTATCTAGGCCAGAATTGTAACCTACTCTACAAAATACAAATTGTATGTTTGGTAACCTGTGTGTTGGGCTGGCAGGATATAGTCTTCCAACTGCCCTTGTTGGCTCCCACACACAGGCGCGCACACACACACACACACACACACACACACACACACACACACACACACACACACACACACACACACACACACACACACACACACACACACACACACACACACACACACACACACACACACACACACACACACACACACACACACACACACACACACACACAGCAGACTGCAGAGAAGACAGCAGACTGCAGAGAAGACCTCCAGCTCTGAGTTCCATCAAGCAGGCTACTCTGGGCTGGCTGCCTGGCCTGGCTGGCTGCTCACGCAGGCCAGATGCAGCAAGCCCAGATGGGGAGGCGAATCAAAAGAGCAGCAGGTAGAGAGAGAGGGGGGATTGGGACCTCCTGACTGACTTCACCTATCACACTGCTTAGGGAAAACTCTGGGACGCGCCGTCTTTGTGTCAGACCTACTGATTGACTGACTGACTGTCTCTCTCTCTCTCTCTCTCTCTCTCTCTCTCTGTCTCTTCAAACACACATTTCCTCTTTTCAATCTTAGGACACAAGAAGTTCTACACAAATCCTTGACTGAATTGCTAATACTTAACTTCGATGCCACTCTTTCAAGGTTAAACTGAACCACTGAAATTATTGAAACAATATAACTGAAACAACATCCTTGTCAACAAAGCCTTGTAATTTCCTGAGGAACAGGCACAATTACGTTTGGGTGTCAAATGTTCACAATCACCAAGAGAGACATACTCCTTTCTAAGGGTTCAAAGGAGGGTTCTGAGGTCGATGCTATTGAACTCTGGTTCCTGTCCCTGATGAGGTTAAGCTAGAGAGAGGGATGTTAGAAAAAACACAATGTAGTAGGGCACATATAGATTATCTGTAACTTGTAACTTTTTTAGATGATGAAAAAGATGATCTCTAACCTATACAATACTATTTTGAACGGAGTACAGTGTCTGAACACGACAATATTTTGAACAAGACAATACTTGGAACACGACAATAATCTGAACACTAAAATACTCTGAACATGACAATGCTCTGAACACTAAAATACTCTGAACACGACAATACTCTGAACACTAAAATACTCTGAACACAACAATACTCTGAACACTAAAATACTCTAAACACGACAATGCTCTGAACACTAAAATACTCTGAACACGACAATACTCTGAACACTAAAATACTCTGAACACGACAATACTCTGAACACTAAAATACTCTGAACAAGACAATACCCGGAACACAGCAAAATTCCACCCTGATGATATTGTAATGGCGATTAGTTTAACTCCGTACATCAAATGAAAAATAAACTGTATGAGGTACAGCCATGGAATGGAGCACAATCCTGTTTCTTCTCATTCTTAGCTGCTTCCATTACAGTTGAAATGTCTAGCTGCAGTCAGAATCTTGACTGCTATAAAGACCTGCAATTGCCACATGCTGCCATGCAGTTTACTTGGAGCACAACCCACAACCCAATCTCTAGTCGTCCCCCCCCTCCCTCCAACCTTTCAGTCATAGTATCGCACTCAGGAAGCCCGTGGAGTGTACTCTGCACCACACTTGTAGATGTTCTGTACTGACTGCCACAGTTAACCTCTAGGCTTTAATAACTGCTAGATGTAACTCTGTTAGCTAAGAGCTCTGCAAGCACTTCCAGTGTTAAATTGTGAACTACATGTAGTTCAACCAGTAATTTAACTACATTTTTCAGGAACTTAGTGGTAGTTGAACTAAATTGAAGTCTAGGTAGCGTTTTCAGCAGTTAATAACTTTTTATCCATGTTGGTAGCTTTGGTGGCTTTCAGAGTAGCTTCCCCAGCCCTTCTAAATGAAGTGCTCAGTGTTCTACAAATACAATGGTTTGATTCTTCAGAAATTCTATAACAGCTAACGTATAGTAATGTTTCAAACACTACTCTGTACAGATACAGGTATGCCAGATTTCTATGCCAGGCAGGTTGTGCTGCCATCCTGTTAGAAGGTAACAGATTATTTTATTACAATGGTTAAATTGGATTTTCATTGTGTTCAATGGTGTTATTTGCCCCCTAGTGGCGCTTTCTGGTACTTAGAAAGACAACGCAAACGGGAAGTTCAGAATTTGTTTTGCATGCATAGAAGCAGCTACAAACAATGCTACGGTGCAGGTCTTTCAATGTAGTTATTTCTTGTCACGCTTCAGCCTTGGAAAAATATTTGTTTGTGGTGTTCGATTCAAGCATTTAGCTAATAATGATAATCTTGTTATTGATAGAGTTTATTACATATCAATGTTGGTTGCATTTACTCACAAATTGCAATGCCTTTTGTGTATGTCGTTAGCTGTATTACTTTGCTCATGCGTCATGCAAACGAATTGTAAAATATACAATACTGTAGTTTTGTTACTGTTTCTAGTGTAATATGCTTTGTTATTCTACATAGATGGTTATACATTATTAGAGTAATGAAAGGAGCAATTACCATATGGTTAACAATTAGCTATATGGTTTGGCATCATGCCAGATGCATGGTACCTTAGCGCGTGCTTTGTATTTATGCAACTTCAAATGTTTAATGTACAGCTACAGTATGTCGGTGTGAATTGAACACTAAAGTATATTCTTTTCTGTATTTTGCAGTTTCACAACATAAACGTTTCAATATATTCATTCAAGAAAAGTCACGCCTTGGGAGTTTTATTGAAGACTTAGTTGTTAGCTATCTGTCTCGTTTTGCATGGGAACCCAACTCAAGGGCAGAATACAGGTACTACTAAAGGTCATGTGGTAGACATCTTATTACTTTATTGTGTGTGTAGTGTGAGAGGGAGAGATGCTGGTTTCCATTCTTACTGTGCTAATAGCTCTCGGAACCAACATGGCAGAGAGACACACTGCTGCTTCCCTATGCTGGTGGCTCCCCAGCATTGCAGCACAGACTAGAATCCGGCTCTGAGTCTTCAGCTAATAGTCAGCTCCATTTTTACAGCGGGTGCTCTTTGTGCCTCACTTAAAGATTGACACGGCAGCTCAGGAGGGGGACGTGTAATTATAGAGCAAGGTCTGAACCCCCGAGCCTCACTGAGAGCCTGAGGAACCCCCTGCCAGTCATACATCGATCCTGCATTACCCCCCATGCCTCATCACCGCAGGCTTTACATTATCCCCCATGTCCCATCACTCCATGTCCCATCACCCCATGTACCATCACCCCATGCCCCATCATCTCAGGCCACTAACCCTAACCCTGCCAGTCATACTGGCTCTGTATTACCCCCCCCCCAGGTCCCCAGTCACCTCCACCCAGGCTTTGTCAACACCCCATCCCACCCTCTCTGCAGACTTAGGCCCAGACCCACATGAAGTGAACTCTGGAATCGAATCCCACATTTCTCTCTCTATCCCCCTCCCCCATGCCGTAATACAAGGCAGGAACAGCATTAGTAAGTCTCTAATAAATCTGACGAGGGTTTAATTCCTTTTGTTTAACCACCATACAACTGCATGTACATAGAATACGGAAGACTCATCCCTGCGGTTATCCCACGTATCCCACCATTTAAACACGGAACTGGAATATTGCATACTCATCCCTGCTGCGTTCCTGACATAACAGGACATTAGAGAGCCTCATGATAAAAGACTGGTTGTGAGTAGAGATAATAGATGCCAAGTGGAGAGGTCAGGTTGAATGTCTGGTATTGTGAGGTACATTGTTTCGTATTTAAAAAAAAAAAATTATTTCACCTTTATTTAACCAGGTAGGCTAGTTGTGAACAAGATTTAATTTACAACTGCTACCTGGCCAAGATAAAGCAAAGCAGTGTGACACAGACAACAACACAGAGTTACACATGGAGTAAACAATAAACAAGCCAATAACACAATAAACAAGTCAATGACACAGTAGGAGGAAAAAAGTCTATACACAGTGTGTGCAAAATGCATGAGGAGGTAGGCAATAAATAGGCCATAGGAGCGAATAATGACAATTTAGCAGATTAACACAGGAGTGATACATGAGTAGATGATTATGTGCAAGTAGAGATACTGGTGTGCAAAAGAGCAGAAAAGTACATCAAATAAAAAGAGTATGGGGATGAGGTTGCTAGATTGGGTGGGCTATTTACAGATGGACTATGTACAGCTGCAGCAATCGGTTATCTGCTCAGATAGCTGATGTTTAAAGTTGGTGAGGGAAATAAAAATCTCCAACTTCAACGATTTTTGCAATTCATTCCAGTCACTGGCATCAGAGAACTGGAAGGAAAGCCGGCCAAATGAGGTGTTGGCTTTGGGGATGATCAGTGAGATATACCAGCTGGAACGTGGGTGTTGTTATCGTGACCAGTGAACTGAGATATGGCGGAGATTTACCTAGTATAGACTTATAGATGACCTGGAGCCAGTGGGTCTGGAGACGAATATGTAGCGAGGGCCAGCCGACTAGAGCATACAGGTCGCAGTGGTGGGTGGTATAAGGTGAATTGGTAACAAACGGATGGAACTGTGATAGACTGCATCCAGTTTGCTGAGTAGAGTATTGGAAGCTATTTTGTAGATGACATCACCAAAGTCGAGGATCGGTAGGATGGTCAGTTTTACTAGGGTAAGTTTGGCGGTGTGAGTGAAGGAGGCTTTGTTGCGAAATAGGAAGCCGTTTCTAGATTTGAGTTGGGATTGGAGATGTTTAATATGAGTCTGGAAGGAGAGTTTACAGTCTAACCAGACACTTAGCTATTTATTGTTGTCCACATATTCTAGGTCAGAACCGTCCAGGGTGGTGATGGTAGTCGGGCGGGCGGGTGCGGGCAGCGAACGGTTGAAAAGCATGCATTGGGTTTTACTAGCATTTAAGAGCAGTTGGAGGCCACGGAAGGAGTGTTGTATGGCATTGAAGCTCGTTTGGGGGTTAGTTAACACAGTGTCCAAGGAAGGGCCAGAAGTATACAGAATGGTGTCGTCTGAGTAGAGGTGGATCAGGGAATCGCCCGCGACATCATTGATATACAGTATATAGAGAAAAGAGTCTGCCCGAGAATTGAACCCTGTGGTACCCCCATAGAGACTGCCAGAGGTCCGGAC
Organism: Oncorhynchus gorbuscha; assembly: GCF_021184085.1. Taxonomy (NCBI): domain Eukaryota; kingdom Metazoa; phylum Chordata; class Actinopteri; order Salmoniformes; family Salmonidae; genus Oncorhynchus; species Oncorhynchus gorbuscha. The sequence goes on along the minus strand of NC_060196.1, from coordinate 40,800,811 downwards.
AATATGCCCTCCGATTTGACACACTGAACTCTGTCTGCAAAGTTGTTGGTGAACCAGACGAGGCAGTCATTAGATAAACCAAGGCTATTGAGTCTGCCAATAAGAATGTGGTGACTGATAGTAGGCACAGTACTGTCTTTTATCGATGGCGGTTAGGATGTAGTTTAGTACCTTGAGCGTGGCTGAGGTGCACCCGTGTCCGGCTCGGAAACCGGATTGCACAGCGGAGAAGATATGGTGGGATTCGAAATGGTCAATGATCTGTTTATTAACTTGGCTTTCGTAGATTTTAGTTAGGCAGGGCAGGATGGATATAGGTCTGTAACAGTTTGGGTCTAGGGTGTCAACCCCTTTGAAGAGGGGGATGAACGCAGTAGCTTTCCAATCTTTAGGGATCTCGGATGATACAAAAGAGAGGTTGAACAGGCTGGTAATAGGGGTTGCAACAATGCGGTGGATAATTTTGGAAAGAGAGGGTCCAGATTGTCTGGTGAGGCAACAACAGCTAATCAGCTAAAACAACAGCAACAGGTAAAATGGTGATGAATGGGCAAAGAGGGTCGGTTAACTACCCACAGAGCCTGAGTTTGTGGCTTGGGCCGACAGATAAACAAAGCATAAACAGAATGGAGTACCGTGATTAATGGACAGTCCAGCAGGCATCAGCTATGGAGCCAAGTGATCATATGGTCCAGGGGGCAGCAATAGATGGAACAGGGAAGATGCGGAATAGTCGCTACTAGGCTAGCACGGGGACGACACAGCGTTTAAAGTTAGTAGCCCGGGGCTAGTAGAAGCGTCTGCTCCGACGTCCGACGGAGGCCGGTTGAAGGCACAGCGGATGGAGTATTTGTTGGCAGACCAGTCGTGGTGGTGCGGCGGGGCGCTGTGTCGACAAAGGATCCAAGCCAGATGGCGAAAGAGGTATTGTAGTTGTAGACTGGCTCACGGCTAGCTGGTGCTAGTTTCGGGGCAGGGGCGTTAGCCACTATAGCCACTCGGTAGCAGCGATGATCCGGTGGCAAGGTCCAGAGCTTACGGCAAGAATTCCGTGGTGTAGTGGGTTCTCGCCGTGTTTGGGTGGAGTCCGGGTGAACAACTGAGTAGGCCGGGAGGTGGGCCTCAGGGATAGCTTTGGTACTAGGTAAGTCGATGGGTGCTACCTAGCTATGAAGATCAGGAGTAATGGTCCAGGAATTACGGCAGGAATCCGGCGTTGTAGTGGAGAGACAGACCGATACTGGTAGGCTGGCCAGTATTATCCAGGCAAAAATAAAGGGCTGGTATATGTGCAGAAGGTATAGGCCACTAGCAGTGACTAACAATGACTAAATAGCTTGTAGCTAATTAGCTGGTTAGCTTCTGATGGCTAGGTGGTTCTTGCTATAAGGTCTAAAAATCCAAAGTAATAGCGGTTACGTATCACATTGGGTGAAGCAGGTTACCGGAAGGTATACTTGAATTAAAACACACACACACACACACACACACACACACACACACACACACACACACACACACACACACACACACACACACACACACACACACACACACACACACACACACACACACACACACACACACACACACACACACACACACACACATATCTCTCCTCCTGTGAGGAGCCTAGCTGCTTGACAGAGATTCTTTAATTATCCCAGTCAGAGGAAAGAGCTCGCTCCTCCCCACTGCCGTCACGTCGCAAGGACCACCAGTCACCTGCCCAGTGAAGGTTAGAAATCGTTCAGGAATCTTAACATTCAGGCCAGTAGCGCATGGTCCACTCTTCAATTAGAGAATAGAGAATACTGTCCGGAGTCGGACTGGTGTCAGCCCCCATTGGGAACAGGCCGTGGAAACTAATGAGACAGACGAGGGAGGGAGGGATATATATGTTTGGTGTGCTGCAACTTCATACAATTGAGTACTGTGGTCAATAGTAGGTTGAGATTATAAACTCAGCAAAAAATGAAACGTCCTCTCACTGTCAACTGCGTTTATTTTCAGCAAACTTAACATGTGTAAATATTTGTATGAACTTAACAAGATTCAACAACTGAGACATAAAGTGACTAACAGACATGTGACTAACAGAAATGGAATAATGTATCCCTGAACAAAGGGGGGGTCAAAATCAAAAGTATCTGGTGTGGCTGCATTAAGTACTGCAGTGCATCTCCTCCTCATGGACTGCACCAGATTTGCCAGTTCTTGCTGTGAGATGACACCCCACTCTACCCCACTCTTCCACCAAGGCACGGCAAGTTCCCGGACATTTCTGGGGGGAATGGCCCTCGCCCTCACCCTCCTATCCAACAGGTCCCAGACGTGCTCAATGGGATTGAGATCCCGGCTCTTTGCTGGACATGGCAGAACACTGGCATTCCTGTCTTACAAGGAATCACACACAGAACAAGCAGTATGGCAGGTGGCATTGTCATGCTGGAGGGTCATGTCAGGATGAGCCTGCAGGAAGGGTACCACATGAGGGAGGAGGATGTCTTCCCTGTGTTGAGATTGCCTGCAATGACAACAGGCTCAGTCCGATGATGCTGTGACACACCGTCCCAGACCATGACGGACCCTCCACCTCCACCTCCAAATCGATCCGGCTCCGGAGTACAGGCCTCGGTGTAACGCTTATTCCTTTGACGATAAACTGAATCCTACCATCAACCCTGGTGAGACAAAACCGTGACTCGTCAGTGAAGAGCACTTTTTGCCAGTCCTGTCTGGTCCAGCGACGGTGGGTTTGTGTCCATAGCTGACGTTGTTGCCGGTGATGTGTGGTGAGGACCTGCCTTACAACAGGCTTACAAGCCCTCAGTCCAGCCTCTCTCAGCCTATTGAGGACAGTCTGAGCACTGATGGAGGGATTGTGCGTTCCTGGTGTAACTCTGGCAGTTGTTGTTGCCATCCTGTACCTGTCCTGCAGATGTGATATTCAAATGTACCGATCCTGTGCAGGTGTTGTTACACGTGGTCTGCCACTGCAAGGACGATCAGTTGTCCATCCTGTCTCCCTGTAGTCTTAGGCATCTCACAGTACGGACATTACAATTTATTGCCCTGGCCACATCTGCAGTCCTCATGCCTCCTTGCAGCATGCCTAAGGCATGTTCACGCAAATGAGCAGGGACCCTGGGAATATTTATTTTGGTGTTTTTCAGAGTCAGTAGAAAGGCCTCTTTAGTGTTCTAAGTTTTCCTAACTGTGACCTTAATGTTAGCTTAACCTTCTGTTAGCTGTTAGTGTCTTAATGACCGTTCCACAGGTGCATGTTCATTAATTGTCCAAGCATTAATTGACCAAGCATGGGAAACAGTGTTTAACCCTTTACAATGAAGATCTGTAAAGTTATTTTGAGTTTTAAGAATTATCTTTGAAAGACAGACTCCTGAAAAAGGGCTGTTTCTTTTTTTGCTGAGTTTAGCTTTTGATAATCAGATGACCAAAAACGTGAGCTAAAATAAGTCAAAGAATAGATCACTTTCACATGGACTGGAAAACATAGGGTCTTTTTTGAATAGGTCAGTATGTCTTGTCCTGGTAGGATGGATTCAGATAGATACAGTTAGTGACAATGTCTTTCTTGTGGTATTTTGGGGAAAGAATCTGTAGGGAAATGTTCTTCAGAGTGTGATGGCCTACGTGAGACATTTCTGTTTGCCTAAAGAAGGTCATGGAATGGACATTGTGGTTGCAGGTTTTTGGGACAGCAGCATTTGGTTTTTCTGCGCACAAACACGCACGCATGCACACACACACACACACACACACACACACACACACACACACACACACACACACACACACACACACACACACACACACACACACACACACACACACACACACACACACACCTTGAATGACATTTTGAACTGTGTCTCTGCTTGCCTTGACCTGGTTCCCAGTGTAATGGCATTGCATTACAGACAGTTCCAGCTTACTGACTCTTAAGATTGAGTCCTTTTGCAGTTGAAACAGGCGTGACATTCAGAGAGGCTGCTCTCCTTTGTCCTTGGCTACAAATCGAATCAGGTCCCTTGGAAAGGTACTGTACAAAAGACCAGGTACAGCAAGAGTATCTATAGAGTAGAGGAGTACACTTCAGATATGTGCGTCAGTATAAAGTAGATATTAGATGGCATGACTCTTAAGGTGAAATGTAATTACAGTAGTCTGGCACAAATCTCAGACTGAAATCACAAAGACTCAGTACATTTTAACAACCCAGTGAGCCAATACGTTAGATAAATGGAGCCACCATCAGGTGCTGTGTCTTTTGTTATTGTTTTGTGTCAAATGTCAGCACTCGACTCAGTGTTTGCACTGATTTTTAAGGGAACAGTCCATAAGAATCAACTGACGTTCAATGTCAAGTTCAAGTTCAATGCACTTCACTGTAAAAAGTTTGACCAGACTCGAAGAACCTCAAAGAATTCCACCAAAACGAATGTGTTTTTAAAGAGGTATCTTTCTGTATTATCTCAGCTCTGTGGCACCACAGTCACAGCCAGAGTGGCAAACAGAAAGAAAGAGACATAATGTCTGACATTTGTCATCATTTATCGCTGCGGAGTAGAACCATAGTGGTCCTCTCCACATTGTCTGACGCCATTCATATTGATCTCATATCTAATCATAATTAAATTGTACAATTTGGAGCCATTTCTAACATGCCACGTCAATCTTATTTGATTCAATTTAAAGGTCATTTCCCACAGTATTACAGCCCCTGCTGTCGCCGGCAGATTAGAGGAAAGAAACAATGTATGAACTCTAGCTGTGCTTGGATTAGCCTACATTAACTCATGTCAAAAACCTGGGTTGGACTGTATTGCTCAAACTAAGTGACTGCGCAACATTCTTGTCTAAGATAACACATTACGTTGTACAATTCCAAGAACGGACACATGACATTTTTAAGGTAAAGGACTATTCTTAACAACTCTCATAATCCTCTTTTATAAACCAGATGTGCAAAGACGATATCGTTCAATCACTCTTTACTTTACTGACAACACCATGTTCTGTTTGATACAGTATGGTATTAGTAGTTCCTGGAACCAGACACAGATCTGGATCCCATTGGTGTTTGATACAGTATGGTATTAGTAGTTCCTGGAACCAGACACAGATCTGGATCCCATTGGTGTTTGATACAGTATGGTATTAGTAGTTCCTGGAACCAGACACAGATCTGGATCCCATTGGTGTTTGATACAGTATGGTATTAGTAGTTCCTGGAACCAGACACAGATCTGGATCCCATTGGTGTTTGATACAGTATGGTATTAGTAGTTCCTGGAACCAGACACAGATCTGGATCCCATTGGTGTTTGATACAGTATGGTATTAGTAGTTCCTGGAACCAGACACAGATCTGGATCCCATTGGTGTTTGATACAGTATGGTATTAGTAGTTCCTGGAACCAGACACAGATCTGGATCCCATTGGTGTTTGATACAGTATGGTATTAGTAGTTCCTGGAACCAGACACAGATCTGAATCCCATTGGTGTTTGATACAGTATGGTATTAGTAGTTCCTGGAACCAGACACAGATCTGGATCCCATTGGTGTTTCACTCTTCCCTAATCCCACAATCGCTTTTGTTACTGCTGTTATAATCATCTTTCATGGCATAGCATTTTATTTCAGAGGACATTTTGATTATTTGTGTCCTTTATTGTGAGGATTTGTCTGGCTTGTCCCTATTTTTTTCATACTGTTGATCCTTATCAGTTCTTCATTCGGCTTTCATTCTCTGCTGAAGTCCGATGGAGAAGCGGACCATAGAAATAAGAATGAATAGAAAAGGCGTCTCCATTCAAGTCAATGGTGGCATAATGGGTTGACTGGCAAACATTTTTAGTGTACCCATGAGTTTACCAGTCAATTGCCAGGGTTAGAGCTCTCAAGCCCTTCTATTCATTCTGATTTCTATAAAGCGGACCAGATCCATGTTCTTCAATCGATCACAATAAGGCCTTGGCTTCTCTGACTGGTTATGTCATTTCAATGAACAGAAATGTACAATGAAACAAAACGAATCAATTAAATCAAAGCTTGATTTCAGTTACCTTTCTATAGCCGAGGATGCTATAATGACCTAGAGTATAATGACATAAAAGCATTATCTTCTGAATCTCAGTGGAAACAAGATCTGGCAAATGTACAAACGTACAGCAGATACAAAAAGGAAGTTCCGGATGGAATTTAAAACTCTTCTCCTAGAAAAAAACACTCCTAACAGTACCACAGCTCACACCAAATTAAACTCTAAATTACTTATCACCTGTTTCAAATCACCTCGTCAATCAGGGTTTATAAACCGCATTACCCAGACTTCCAGAGGCCCTGCTGTTTCCTCCATCCCTCTATCCCTCTGCCAAGTCCCTTCATCTCCCTCATCTCTCTAATGTCTTCTCCTACTAACGACATTACAATGTCCTACTGGAGGGAGGGAGGGAGGGGAGGGAGGGAGGGAGGGTGTTATCACCACCAGACTCCTCCAAAAATAATGCAAATCAAATGTACTGAATTAGATCAAAACCCACTACAAACCCAGAAGATTTTGATGAGATATACCCAAAATAAAATACAACTATATAACAGAGAGTTTAAGATTTTAAAGGGCAATTGTCTATGTTAGCAAAATAACTCTCCATCCTTCCCCCTTTCTGCAGTGATGGATAAAACAATAGTAGAAACTCCCTCCATCCAGTGCTTACACCAATCAAATGTGTTTCCTTTCACCTCATTTAACACCTGATTTACTAAACAAAAGGCACATCTCAATGGGTGGTCCAGGTATGCCATTACAGAGCCCAAGTGGTTGCTCCTCAAGCAAGGGGGAGGCCGATGACATCATAGATTCCCATCAGACCATCTCATTGAATGCCCTTTTGCAGTAAAGTCTAAATAAAAAAGGTTTTTGTTCAAAACCAATTTTTTTAACCTTTAGTGTGTACTTCACTGTATTTAATCTTGGGATATCGCTTTTCAACAGGACATGTTCAAAAATTTTAATCAGTGATGAGGTGTGTAAATACAAGTGCAAAGTTGAGACATGTTTTTAGATTTGGGATGCACAACATAATATGCACTAGATCATAGTTCCTGTTTCTAAATAAAACCCTTCTCTTCCAAAATGTTTATTTTTTGTATCCTACTATCATATATTCATAACGGGTACTCTCAGTTGCATTTTCACTTCATGGCTGCAATGTTCCATCTGTTTATCAAGAGCTGATAGAGAACGCTGCGTAATTCATCCAGTGAGGAGTGGAGGCGCTCACTGCAGTCAGTGAACATGAAAATTGGATTCAGGTAGATAAGTCAATCTGTGGCTCAGATTGTTTTATTGTTGACCTGAGAAGGAGGGAGGATGGAATGGAGGGAGGGAGGGAGGGAGGGAGGGAGGGAGGGAGGGAGGGAGGGAGGGAGGGAGGGGGAGGGAGGGAGGGTGGGTGGGTGGGTGGGTGGGTGGGTGGGTGGGTGGGAGAGACTGAGAAGGGGAGAAAGAGAGTTAATGCATTATTTCCACATACTAAATCGGTCCAAACAGAATACTGTATGTTTATCTTAGTTGTACTTATTTTCTGGGTCACATTTTAAATTAATTATAACTTCTAAGGCTTAATGAAGCCTTTGTAAGTCCTTTATAAGGCCTAGATGCATCACACATAATTTATAAACAACAAATATGATTCTTCATATTGAGTATCTTGTGAGTGGAATGTAGTACACATGTAAATGAAAAGTTATTGTTCCCATTATTGTCCCAGAAGAGAAAATAATGTTTCCAATGTGTTACGGTTTGTGTGTCACAATCGTTATAAGGAGTGGCCCAAGATGCAGCGTGGTATGTTTCCATCCTTTTATTTGGAAGAGAAACTCAAAGAACAAAAACAATAAAGAGAAAAAACGAAACGTGAAGCTCAAAGTAGTGCTCGCAGGCAACTATACCTAGACAAGATCCCACAAAGCACAATGGGGAAATGGCTGCCTAAATATGATCCCCAATCAGAGACAACGATAAACAGCTGCCTCTGATTGGGAACCATACGAGGCCAACATAGATCATTAATCACCTAGATAAACCACCCTAGTCACTGTCACGCCCCAACCAATGTATTCATTGATCTGACCAAGGCTTTCGATTCTGTCAACCACCACATCCTCATCGGCAGACTCGACAGCCTTGGTTTCTCAAATGATTGCCTCGCCTGGTTCACCAACTACTTCTCTGATAGAGTTCAGTGTGTCAAATCGGAGGGTCTGCTGTCCGGACCTCTGGCAGTCTCTATGGGGGTGCCACAGGGTTCAATTCTTGGACCGACTCTCTTCTCTGTATACATCAATGAGGTCGCTCTTGCTGCTGGTGAGTCCCTGATCCACCTCTACGCAGACGACACCATTCTGTATACTTCCGGCCCTTCTTTGGACACTGTGTTAACAACCCTCCAGGCAAGCTTCAATGCCATACAACTCTCCTTCCGTGGCCTCCAATTGCTCTTAAATACAAGTAAAACTAAATCCATGCTCTTCAACCGATCGCTACCTGCACCTACCCGCCTGTCCAACATCACTACTCTGGACGGCTCTGACTTAGAATACGTGGACAACTACAAATACTTAGGTGTCTGGTTAGACTGTAAACTCTCCTTCCAGACCCATATCAAACATCTCCAATCCAAAGTTAAATCTAGAATTGGCTTCCTACTTCGCAACAAAGCATCCTTCACTCATGCTGCCAAACATACCCTTGTAAAACTGACCATCCTACCAATCCTCGACTTTGGCGATGTCATTTACTGGCTGGCCCTCGCTGTCATGTTTTGTCTTAGATTGTCTTGTCATTATGCTTTCCCTTCTGTTCGTTTCCCCCTGCTGGTCTTATTAGGTTCGTTCCCTTTTTCTATCCCTCTCTCTCCCCCTCCCTCTCTCTCCTCTCTCTATCGTTCCGTTCCTGCTCCCAGCTGTTCCTATTCCCCTAATCATCATTTAGTCTTCCCACACCTGTTCCTTATATTTTCCCCTGATTAGAGTCCCTATTTCTTCCCTTGTTTTCCGTTCCTGTCCTGTCGGATCCTTGTCTATTGTTCACCGTGCTGTGTCTATGTATTGCCCTGTCGTGTCGTGTTTCCCTCAGATGCTGCGTGGTGAGCAGGTGTCTGAGTCTGCTACGTTCAAGTGCCTTCCCGAGGCAACCTGCAGTTCTTGATCAAGTCTCCAGTCTGTTCTCGTCATTACGAGTAGTATTATGCCTTTTGTTTGTAAAGTAACTTTACTGGATTAAATACTCTGTTTTCGCCAAGTCGCTTTTGGGTCCTCATTCACCTACATAACAGAAGGATCCGACCAAGGAATGGACCCAGCGACTACAGATGCTCGTAACACTGCCGTCGAGATCCAAGGAGCCATGCTCGGCAGACACGAGCAGGAATTGTCTGCTGCTCGCCATGCCGTGGAGAACCTGGCCGCTCAGGTTTCCGACCTCTCTGGACAGTTCCAGAGTCTTCGTCTCGTGCCACCTGTTACTTCCTGGCCTGCCGAGCCTCCGGAACCTAGGGTTAATAACCCACCTTGCTACTCCGGGCAGCCCACGGAGTGCCGCTCCTTTCTCACCCAGTGTGATATTGTGTTCTCTCTCCAACCCAACACATACTCTAGCGAGAGAGCTCGGGTTGCTTACGTCATTTCACTCCTTACTGGCCGGGCTCGAGAGTGGGGCACAGCTATCTGGGAGGCAAGGGCTGATTGTTCTAACAATTACCAGAACTTTAAAGAGGAGATGATTCGGGTTTTTGACCGTTCAGTTTTTGGTAGGGAGGCTTCTAGGGCCCTGGCTTCCCTATGCCAAGGTGATCGATCCATAACGGATTACTCTATAGAGTTTCGCACTCTTGCTGCCTCTAGTGACTGGAACGAGCCGGCGCTGCTCGCTCATTTTCTGGAGGGACTCCACGCAGTGGTCAAAGATGAGATTCTCTCTCGGGAGGTTCCTTCCAGTGTGGACTCTTTGATTGCTCTCGCCATCCGCATAGAACGACGGGTAGATCTTCGTCACCAAGCTCGTGGAAGAGAGCTCGCATCAACGGTGTTTCCCTGCTCTGCATCGCAACCATCTCCCTCCTCTGGCTCAGAGACTGAGCCCATGCAGCTGGGAGGTATTCGCATCTCGACCAAGGAGAGGGAACGGAGGATCACCAACCGCCTGTGCCTCTATTGCGGATTTGATGGACATTTTGTCAATTCATGTCCAGTAAAAGGCCAGAGCTCATCAGTAAGCGGAGGGCTACTGGTGAGCGCTACTACTCAGGTCTCTTCATCTAGATCCTGTACTACTATGTCGGTCCATCTACGCTGGACCGGTTCGGGTGCTACATGCAGTGCCTTGATTGACTCTGGGGCTGAGGGTTGTTTCATGGACGAAGCATGGGCTCGGAAACATGACATTCCTTTCAGACAGTTAGACAAGCCTACGCCCATGTTTGCCTTAGATGGTAGTCATCTTCCCAGTATCTGATTTGAGACACTACCTTTAACTCTCACAGTATCTGGTAACCACAGTGAGACTATTTCTTTTTTGATTTTTCGTTCACCTTTTACACCTGTTGTTTTGGGTCATCCCTGGCTAGTATGTCATAATCCTTCTATTAATTGGTCTAGTAATTCTATCCTATCCTGGAACGTTTCTTGTCATGTGAAGTGTTTAATGTCTGCCATCCCTCCCATTTCTTCTGTCCCCACTTCTCAGGAGGAACCTGGCGATTTGACAGGAGTGCCGGAGGAATATCATGATCTGCGCACGGTCTTCAGTCGGTCCCGAGCCAACTCCCTTCCTCCTCACCGGTCGTATGATTGTAGTATTGATCTCCTTCCGGGGACCACTCCTCCTCGGGGTAGACTATACTCTCTGTCGGCTCCCGAACGTAAGGCTCTCGAGGATTATTTATCTGTGTCTCTTGACGCCGGTACCATAGTGCCTTCTTCCTCTCCGGCCGGGGCGGGGTTCTTTTTGTTAAGAAGAAGGACGGTACTCTGCGCCCCTGCGTGGATTATCGAGGGCTGAATGACATAACGGTTAAGAATCGTTATCCGCTTCCCCTTATGTCATCAGCCTTCGAGATTCTGCAGGGAGCCAGGTGCTTTACTAAGTTGGACCTTCGTAACGCTTACCATCTCGTGCGCATCAGAGAGGGGGACGAGTGGAAAACGGCGTTTAACACTCCGTTAGGGCATTTTGAGTACCGGGTTCTGCCGTTTGGTCTCGCCAATGCGCCAGCTGTTTTTCAGGCATTAGTTAATGATGTTCTGAGAGACATGCTGAACATCTTTGTTTTTGTCTATCTTGACGATATCCTGATTTTTTCACCGTCACTCGAGATTCATGTTCAGCACGTTCGACGTGTTCTACAGCGCCTTTTAGAGAATTGTCTCTACGTAAAGGCTGAGAAGTGCTCTTTTCATGTCTCCTCCGTTACTTTTCTCGGTTCCGTTATTTCCGCTGAAGGCATTCAGATGGATTCCGCTAAGGTCCAAGCTGTCAGTGATTGGCCCGTTCCAAGGTCACGTGTCGAGTTGCAGCGCTTTTTAGGTTTCGCTAATTTCTATCGGCGTTTCATTCGTAATTTCGGTCAAGTTGCTGCCCCTCTCACAGCTCTTACTTCTGTCAAGACGTGTTTTAAGTGGTCCGGTTCCGCCCAGGGAGCTTTTGATCTTCTAAAAGAACGTTTTACGTCCGCTCCTATCCTCGTTACTCCTGACGTCACTAGACAATTCATTGTCGAGGTTGACGCTTCAGAGGTAGGCGTGGGAGCCATTCTATCCCAGCGCTTCCAGTCTGACGATAAGGTTCATTCTTGCGCTTATTTTTCTCATCGCCTGTCGCCATCTGAGCGCAACTATGATGTGGGTAACCGTGAACTGCTCGCCATCCGCTTAGCCCTAGGCGAATGGCGACAGTGGTTGGAGGGGGCGACCGTTCCTTTTGTCGTTTGGACAGACCATAAGAACCTTGAGTACATCCGTTCTGCCAAACGACTTAATGCCCGTCAAGCTCGTTGGGCGTTGTTTTTCGCTCGTTTCGAGTTTGTGATTTCTTACCGTCCGGGTAGCAAAAACACCAAGCCTGATGCCTTATCCCGTCTGTTTAGTTCTTCTGTGGCTTCTACTGATCCCGAGGGATTGTTCCTTATGGGCGTGTTGTCGGGTTGACAGTCTGGGGAATTGAAAGACAGGTTAAGCAAGCACTCACGCACACTGCGTCGCCGCGCGCTTGTCCTAGTAACCTCCTTTTCGTTCCTGTTTCCACTCGTCTGGCTGTTCTTCAGTGGGCTCACTCTGCCAAGTTAGCTGGTCATCCCGGTGTTCGAGGCACTCTTGCGTCTATTCGCCAGCGCTTTTGGTGGCCGACTCAGGAGCGTGACACGCGCCGTTTCGTGGCTGCTTGTTCGGACTGCGCACAGACTAAGTCGGGTAACTCTCCTCCTGCCGGTCGTCTCAGACCGCTCCCCATTCCTTCTCGACCATGGTCTCACATCGCCCTAGACTTCATTACTGGTCTGCCTTTGTCTGCGGGGAAGACTGTGATTCTTACGGTTGTCGATAGGTTCTCTAAGGCGGCACATTTCATTCCCTCGCTAAACTTCCTTCCGCTAAGGAGACGGCACAAATCATTATCGAGAATGTGTTCAGAATTCATGGCCTCCCGTTAGACGCCGTTTCAGACAGAGGCCCGCAATTCACGTCACAGTTTTGGAGGGAGTTCTGTCGTTTGATTGGTGCGTCCGTCAGTCTCTCTTCCGGGTTTCATCCCCAGTCTAACGGTCAAGCAGAGAGGGCCAATCAGACGATTGGTCGCATACTACGCAGCCTTTCTTTCAGAAACCCTGCGTCTTGGGCAGAACAGCTCCCTGGGCAGAATACGCTCACAACTCGCTTCCTTCGTCTGCTACCGGGTTATCTCCGTTTCAGAGTAGTCTGGGTTACCAGCCTCCTCTGTTCTCATCCCAGCTTGCCGAGTCCAGCGTTCCCTCCGCTCAAGCGTTTGTCCAACGTTGTGAGCGCACCTGGAGGAGGGTGAGGTCTGCACTTTGCCGTTAGAGGGCACAGACTGTGAGAGCCGCCAATAAACGCAGGATTAAGAGTCCAAGGTATTGTTGCGGCCAGAGAGTGTGGCTTTCCACTCGCAACCTTCCTCTTACGACAGCTTCTCGTAAGTTGACTCCGCGGTTCATTGGTCCGTTCCGTGTCTCCCAGGTCGTCAATCCTGTCGCTGTGCGACTGCTTCTTCCGCGACATCTTCGTCGCGTCCATCCTGTCTTCCATGTCTCCTGTGTCAAGCCCTTTCTTCGCACCCCCATTCGTCTTCCCTCCCCCCCTCCCGTCCTTGTCGAGAGCGCACCTATTTACAAGGTACGTAAGATCATGGACATGCGTTCTCGGGGACGGGGTCACCAATACTTAGTGGATTGGGAGGGTTACGGTCCTGAGGAGAGGAGTTGGGTTCCGTCTCGGGACGTGCTGGACCGTTCACTTATTGATGATTTCCTCCGTTGCCGCCAGGATTCCTCCTCGAGTGCGCCAGGAGGCGCTCGGTGAGTGGGGGGGGGTACTGTCATGTTTTGTCTTTAATTGTCTTGTCATTATGCTTTCCCTTCTGTTCGTTTCCCCCTGCTGGTCTTATTAGGTTCGTCCCTTTTTCTATCCCTCTCTCTCCCCCTCCCTCTCTCTCCTCTCTCTATCGTTCCGTTCCTGCTCCCAGCTGTTCCTATTCCCCTAATCATCATTTAGTCTTCCCACACCTGTTCCTTATCTTTTCCCCTGATTAGAGTCCCTATTTCTTCCCTTGTTTTCCGTTCCTGTCCTGTCGGATCCTTGTCTATTGTTCACCGTGCTGTGTCTATGTATTGCCCTGTCGTGTCGTGTTTCCCTCAGATGCTGCGTGGTGAGCAGGTGTCTGAGTCTGCTACGTTCAAGTGCCTTCCCGAGGCAACCTGCAGTTCTTGATCAAGTCTCCAGTCTGTTCTCGTCATTACGAGTAGTATTATGCCTTTTGTTTGTAAAGTAACTTTACTGGATTAAATACTCTGTTTTCGCCAAGTCGCTTTTGGGTCCTCATTCACCTACATAACACTCGCTTCATACTCGTCGCCAAACCCACTGGCTCCATGTCATCTACAAGACCCTGCTAGGTAAAGTCCCCCCCTTATCTCAGCTCGCTGGTCACCATAGCATCTCCCACCTGTAGCACACGCTCCAGCAGGTATATCTCTCTGGTCACCCCCAAAACCAATTCTTTCTTTGGCCGCCTCTCCTTCCAGTTCTCTGCTGCCAGTGACTGGAACGAGCTTTAAGCACCAACTGTCAGAGCATCTTACAGATTACTGCACCTGTACATAGCCCACCTATAATTTAGCCCAAACAACTACCTCTTTCCCAACTGTATTTAATTTATTTATTTATTTATTTTGCTCCTTTGCACCCCATTATTTTTATTTCTACTTTGCACATTCTTCCATTGCAAAACTACCATTCCAGTGTTTTACTTGCTATATTGTATTTACTTTGCCACCATGGCCTTTTTTGCCTTTACCTCCCTTCTCACCTCATTTGCTCACATTGTATATAGACTTGTTTCTACTGTATTATTGACTGTATGTTTGTTTTACTCCATGTGTAACTCTGTCGTTGTATCTGTCAAACTGCTTTGCTTTATCTTGGCCAGGTCACAATTGTAAATGAGAACTTGTTCTCAACTTGCCTACCTGGTTAAATAAAGGTGAAATAAATAAATAAATAAATAAATAAAATAGAGAATAAACAGCTCTCATTGGTCAGGGCGTGACATTGTGTTTGTTAAATGAACTTACTGTAATACTTACAATCAAAACGAAGCACTTCTATGTTTGAATGATATATTTCTGAAAGAAGAAAATTAAAGAACACCTTACAGTTTAAATGCATACACTGTAAATCCCTAAAAGCTTACAGTATTTAAAACCTATTTTGTGATTATGTTCTATAATTCAACGATAGATGAAGCCCTTGAGAAACAAAACGAGCACTTTTGGAAGGAATAATGCAATAAACTCTTCTAATATAAAACTTTAGAAGGTAATTGCAATGGCAAAGTCAATGGAGTGTGTTTATCTTCCTCTTACACTCTGTGGGATTTGTGGAAAAATTCACCTTACGCTTAATCTCGTGTTCGCTGGTGCGGAGAGGTGGAAGAAAAAAACGAGTATTAAAAGGCAATATTTGAATACATTTTTAATCAAAGAGGAGGACAGATAGATGCAGATGCTGACTGTTGAGGAGAAAGTGCTTCTCTCAGAAGTCAATAAAGCACTAGGGTGAGAAGAGGAGAGGGGGACAAAAGAGGAGAGGAGAGGAGACGAGAAGAGACGAGAGGAGACGAGAGGAGACGAGACGAGAGGAGACGAGAGGAGACGAGGCGAGACGAGAGGAGACGAGAGGAGACGAGACGAGGGCTCTCGACAGAAATGGCTGGGGTCTGTCATAGACAGTCAGGTCAGAACAGGCATACTTGAGTAAAAGTAAAGATACCTTAATAGAACATGACTCAATTAAAAGTTAAAGTCACTCAGTAAAATACTATTTGAGTAAAAGTCTAAAAGTATTTGATTTCAAAAATACTTAAGTATCAAAAGTAAATGGGATTGCCAAAATGTACTTAAGCATCAAAAGTCAAAGCAAAAGTATAAATTATTTCAAATTGCTTATATTAAGCAAACCAGGGATGTCCAGGGATGTTCTCTTGATAAGTGTGTGAATTGGACCATTTTCCTGTCAAAATGTATTTTTGGGTGTCAGGAAAAATGTATGGAGTAAAAAGTATATTATTTTCTTTAGGAATGTAGTGAAGTAAAATTAAAAGTTGGCAAAAATATAAATAGTCAAGTAAAATACAGATACCCCAAAAAACAACATATGTAGTACTTTAAAGTATTTTCCCTTAAGTACTTTACACAACTGCATTTTGATGTATGTGTGGTCCCGGGAATATAACCCACTATCCTGGAATTGCAAGTACCATGCTTTAACAACTGAGCTACAGAGGACCATATACAGTATGTAACCTTTAGCGATCACACAGACAATAAATGAAAGGAATCGGTAAGGAGTTAGCGGCTTAGCCAGTTAGCATTTCATATTGATCTCATGTTTGTACAATCCTCTGCATTAGTCGCCATTGACCCCCAGCTCATTCCATAGAACCAAATGAATGAAATCACTCAGTTGTAAATAAATGGTTATATGTATTTGAATTATTTTGTATTATTGTATTTATCATTTCAATCTGGAATCTTTAATAGTGAAACTGCCACGTCCTTTTTCGATATTACCTTTGCAGTCTGTCAAAGAAGAAAGGAACTAATACCAGCTATGAAGGCCGCAAGAGAACGAGGTGACATAGCATATCTGAGGTATGACAAACTAATTGTTCACCCTCCCTCCAAAGGAGTTATGAGGAGTGACAGATACAGGTAATCCCCCCCCCCCACACACACACACACACACACACACACACACACACACACACACACACACACACACGCTCACTTGAAATTATGCCGTTCATGAAATATGCTGTCTAGTGCAGTCAAATAATATTCAAGTATTTGCAATATCAGAGACTCACTTGGACCCTTCTTTTGAGGATGCTGAGATCTCTATACATGGATACAATATGTTCAGGAGGAACAGAAATAGATATGGAGGTGGAGCTGCAGTTTACATCCATAGTCATATTCCAGCAAAACAACGTCAGGACTTAATGTTGAATGGATTAGGGGCACTATGGGTACAGGTGCATTTATCACATTTGAAACCTATACTAGTTGGTTGCTGCTATTAGCCACCTTGTGCTGATGTGAAATATCTTGATGTAATTTGCGAAACGTTGCATAAAGTATCTGATGAAAATAGGGAAACATATTGTTGGGGAGATATGAATATAGATGTTTTTATAACACCGACTGTCCAATGAGAAATAAACATATTTATTTTGCCAATGTATG
Organism: Oncorhynchus gorbuscha; assembly: GCF_021184085.1. Classification (NCBI taxonomy): domain Eukaryota; kingdom Metazoa; phylum Chordata; class Actinopteri; order Salmoniformes; family Salmonidae; genus Oncorhynchus; species Oncorhynchus gorbuscha. The sequence goes on along the minus strand of NC_060196.1, from coordinate 40,783,745 downwards.
TAACATGGCCCAAGTTATGACATTACCAACCAGAACTTTCACTAATAGGTCCGGTATCCCATCATCAATTTATACCGATCACATTTTTACACATTGTTCTAAAGCTGTATCAGTGGCACTAGGTTGCAGTGATCATGACTTGGTTGCACTCACTAGGAAAACTAAAATGCCAAAGGCTGTCCCTAGGGTAATCTACCGCAGGTCCTGCAGAGGGTTCAATCAGGACTCATTTGTGGATGAGATTAAGAATGTGCAATGGTTACAAGTGTGTAGTAAGGATGATCCTGAAATGTCACTGATTGTTTGTTAATTCAATTATTTATAAGTATAGCTGATAAGCACGTTCCTTTAAGAAAACGCACCATGAGGTTAAACGGTGCCCCATGAATTGATGATGAGCTGAGAAATTTAATGATTCAACATTGACGCCAAAAAAGTAGCAGATAAATCTGACACTGTTTGATAAGTCAATTAAAAAATATTGTGAGCAAGACAAACAAAGGAAAGAAGAAGGGATTCTATCAGCACAAAACTGATGAAGTGAAGGGTGATGGGGGAAAAAAACTGTGGAGAACCCTGGGCGAGGTGATCTCAGTAGGGGATAAAAAGGGAAAACATCATATTTTGAACTAAGTATGTTGCTTGCAAATTACTGTCAGTGTATACTCCAGGTTGAAATCTGGCTTGCAATCCTTATTTAACAAACTAACCTCTGATCAAAGACGTTTTCCTGTGGTCTCTTGTATAAACATAGGGCAGAAAATATTGTATCATGATGGAGTGGCAATGCATGTTCAAATTTCAACAAGTAGAAAGAGAAGAGGTAGAAAGGATTCTGTTGTCTCTTTCGGATGACAAGTCACCCGGTACAGACAATCTTGATGCCAAACTGCTTAGAGTTACAGCTAACCAAATATCTATCCCAATCTAACATTTTTTGAACAAGTGCTTGATGTATGAGGTGTGCCCAGAAGAGTGGAAAGAGTCAAAGGTTATTCCACTACCTAATGTTTAAAAAATCATTCATTCATTGGTCCTAATAGTCGCCCTAAAAGCTTGCTGCCTATGTTAAGTAAATTATTTGGAAAAAATGTATCTGTACAAATCAAGGAGTATTTCTCATGTAATGGTCTGATAACCGGTTTCCAGCATACATACAAAGAAGGGCATTCTGTGAGTACGGCCTTAGCACAAATGACAGATGATTGGTTAAAGACTATGGATGACAGGAAGTTAGATTGTGCAGTGTTGCTAGATTTCAGTGCTGCTTTTGATGCAATTGATCATGAACTGTTACTAGGTAAACTCAAATGTTATGGTTTAAAGTCTGCAGCTATATCCTGGAAGGAAATCTGTCTATCCAGGAGAAGACAAAAAGTGTTCTTTCATGGTAGATTTTCAAAGAGTATACTCTGTGGTGTTCCTCTGTGGTGTTCCTCTGTGGTGTTCCTCAAGGAAGTGTTCTATGGCCCACTTCTCTACTTTACTAGTGATTTACCTTCAGTAATGAACAAACAAGAGTGGTCATGTATGCTAATGACTCTATAATGTATAGCGTAGCATCAGAATGTAATGAGCTAACAGATGAACTGAGCAGTGAACTAAGAATGGTGTCTGAGTGGGTTGATAAGAACAAATTGGTGTTTAACATTTCTAAAGCAATATGTAATGTATTTGGTTGAATATATATGCTTGCTGATGATCCCCCAATTGAATTTGTCAATGAATAGAACACATGTAGAGCAAGTGAAAAAAACAAAACTGCAAGGCGTCATGTTGGACGCAGCTTTATCATCGTCAGAACACATAGAAAATATTGTTATTAACCTCTACAGGATTGGTGGGTACCCCACCGGACAGTTGAGCTAACATAGGCTAATGTGATTAGCATGAGGTTGTAAGTAACAAGAACATTTCCCAGGACGTAGACATATCTGATATTGGCAGAAAGCTAGTAATCTTGTTCATCTAACTGCACTGTCCAATTTACAGTAGCTATTACAGTGAAATAATACAAAGCTCTTGTTTGAGGAGAGTGCACAGTTATGAACTTGAAAAGTTATTAATAAACCAATTAGGCACATTTGGGCAGTCTTGATATACATTTTTAACAGAAATGCAATGGTTCATTGGATCAATCTATAACTTTGCACATACGCTGGTGTCATCTAGTGGCCAAAATATAAATTTTCCCTGGGCTGGAATAAATTATGGCTTTTCCCTTGCATTTAAAAAAAAATAGTTTAAAAATGATCTTTTACCAGATCTAATGTGTTATATTTTCCTACATTCCTTTCACATTTCCACAAACTTCAAAGTGTTTCCTTTCAAATGGTATCAAAAATATGTATATCCTTGCTTCAGGTCCTGAGCTGCAGGCAGTTAGATTTGGGTGTCATTTTAGGTGAAAATTGAAAAAAAAAGGGGGCGGATCCTTGTTAAGATGGGTAAAGGACATTTTAGGGCTAGCCTCATGTTACAAGGACATGTTTAGAGTATGTAACATCTAGCACACTGAATCAGTGTGGAGGGATAGATGGGGATAATTGGAGGGATAGATGAAGGGATATATGAAGGAATAGATGGAGGTGTAGATGAAGGGATAGATGGGGATATATGGAGGGATAAATGAGGGATAGATAGATCTGTCATTGGGGCACTCAATATCACAACGAAGCAATTGCATGAGGGCTGAGCCTCATGCCTTTCTCAACTGGAAGACAACATATCAGCCTAACCCTAACTGTAGAGATCAGGGTAGCCCTAACTGTAGAGATCAGGCTAGCCCTAACTGTTGAGATCAGGCTAGCCCTAACTGTAGAGATGAGGCTAGCCCTAACTGTAGAGATCAGGTTAGCACTAACTGTAGCGATGAAGCTAGCCCTAACTGTAGCGGTGAAGCTAGCCCTAACTGTAGAGATCAGGTTAGCCTTAACTGCATAGGTTATGCTAACCCTAACCGTATAGATCAGATTAGCCATAACCACATACTGTAGATCTGGCTAGCCATAACTGTATACGTCTGGCTAGTCATAACTGCATAGATCAGGCTATAGCCCTTTACCCAAATGCTGCAAGCTAGACCTAACCGCATACTAACAAACAACAGATCAGGCTAGCATTAACCGCTAACTCATACAGAAGGGTGATTTGGAGCCGCTGACTATGTTCAAAATGGGATGTATTTTTTGTTTAGTCGTTTTCTCAGGGATTTTTCAATGTGGGGCTTCATCGTGTGTTCTCACATAGTTTTAGTACTGTACCCTTTTAAAACTCTGGATTGATTTTTATTGCTGTAAATCCCAGGAAAAATCACAACTGACGGGACAAGACAAAGAGGAATACATTTAGCATATTGACACGTTTCTTTCAAATGATGACCTTCAGGAATCCACAGAAAATGTCAGCGGCAGGAAGGGGGAAAGAAGAGGCTCCATTTGCAATTCCCTGTCCCTCTGCACAAACACAAGACCTGCAGCCTGGAAATGGCAAACACATTACTGGGGGAGGGAACGATCTCCTCCCTCTCCTAGCTTAGGATGGAGAGTCTGCATAATGACAGGGATCTGGCCACCACAGCTTCCTCTATGGTGTGTGTGTGTGTGTGTGTGTGTGTGTGTGTGTGTGTGTGTGTGTGTGTGTGTGTGTGTGTGTGTGTGTGTGCGTGCGTGCGTGCGTGCGTGCGTGCGTGCGCGTGCGTGCGTGCGTGCGTGCGTGCGTGTGTGTGTCGGATATGGACAGCTTAAATTCCCGTTCCGATTGAGGGGTTTCTGCAACACCCCTGGGTAATGGGTCATATGACCTTTCCTCTGGACACCTGCTAGCCTGGCTAGCCACATACACACCTGCTTGCCTGGCTAGCCTCAGACACACACCTACTAGCCATGCTGCGTGTGGTGAGGAGCGAGGACATCTCAGTGTTGACATTTGATAAAGCAAATGTTATTGTTAACCAATTGTCCTCATCCCATGTTCACTATTTCTAAATCTCATGAGGTAGCCATGACAATAGAAATACCGGTAGATCAAACCGTAAGAAGATATATTTTATTTTGAATCAACATTTTCTGTTTTTTTGTTGTGGCAATAATCTTGTCAAGCAGGGATTTCCTCCCAGGTTTTAGATGCAGATATAGTTAGCATTAGATAGGTGTGTGCCAGATACGGTCAGTGTTGTGAGTGTTAGAACCAAGTGTCAAACACATATCAGAGGCTTTGTCTCTGTAGCCAGGTTGAACCTTCTGGAATGCTGGGTAGATACAGAACTTAGGACAGGCAACCTGTCTGTGTCTGTGTTGTAGCCTGGTCCTAGATCTGTTTGTATTGTACTGTAGAGCCAAATCCAATGGTCATTGTCATGCCAAATGTTTGGCAAGACATCAAGAACAGTTCTGGGATGAAGCCACCTACATGCAACAGCACAGAAATTACTATGTTTGGCATGAGGATGACCATAGTAGTTGGCTTTAATGCACAGACAGACAGACTTGGCACCAGGCTACACAGTATAGGCCCACCCTGTCTGTCACAAGCTTTTAAAAACATGTCCCTACTAACTAAGCAGCTGACTAGGGACACATCCTGTATTTGTGTTTCGGCATGCTCAGATGGTCCCATGATGGGTTTCCTGGCTGTCTGCCCTCTAAAGCGCTCCCCCTCCCCTCACGATGTGGGAAAAAACACACTTTTAGCACAATGAAACGTAGGAACCAATCACTGAGAGCTCAGACAGAATAGAGGGTGACACCTGGTATATTTTCTACTTCGGGACAAAATAAAGGGTGACACCTGGTATATTTCCAGCTTGGGGTGAAGTCTAATATGGTTTATGTTCACATCCAGTCTCATAACGGAGTAAATAGAGCCAGGTGGTGCTATCCAGACTCACTTTAACTCAGTAATTTACACAGACAGACACAAACACACATGCACAGAATGAATGTACTGTATGCACGCATGAACACACACACTGTGCAAGCTTCAGCTTACGTTATCCTAATTTAGTGCTTGCTAATTTATTGATTAATGGAGAACTGTGATTCGCTCCGTTTTACTTGCCCTTTTAGATGCTTTGATTCCTTTGTTTGAGGTGCGGCCGCCCAGGGGAAGGTGCAGGTGAGAAGGAAGCTAGGTTTGAAATTGTGGCAGGGCTCCTTTGTTGCCTTGGTGTTGTTAAGAGAAGTATTTATTTGATGGAATGGTGACTTAAGTCAAAGTTAAAGTTGCGCTATGCTTTCCTTCCACCTGCAATGAGACCTGTTTTTGATTGATTTAATGGATGTTTGATTGTTTTGCGTTATATTCTTCTTCCATTTTGTTAGCCAAACTCAAACTAATTTGGTTTTCGGGAAGCCGAAGTTCAGAGATAAATTAATTTGGGACCTGTTACCTACCTTTGACTTAATTTCATGTATTTCCACTCATGCCTCTTCTCAAATAACCTGTGTGGCCTATGTTACGAGTTATTCAGAGTTCCCTACGCTAGGCAGTGACATACGTGAAGGTCTACTTCATACACATATTCACTCACACAAGCACATACACCAGGGAGATGGCTCTAGTTTGAAGTCGAAGTTAAACGTCCGTCCAGGTCCCAAGAATGTCTAGAATTGCCTTTAAAACCAGCCACTAGGGGCAGCAGTGAGCACTATTACTTTAAAGTAGGCTGGCGGATGCTAGGACGTTGTGGATGGGAGTAAAAGCCGTGCAAAGTCGCCGAGGGCTGAGTGCTCAATCACAGTGCTGTTTTTGTGTTTGAATCCTATCCCAAAGGTGAACCCTTAACCACTCGGAATTCCTAAACCCTATTTTAGCCCTATCCCAAACCTGATCCCTTAACTTAACAAGATGTGAAACATCCAGCCCGACACCAGTGTTAAACCCAAATTACATGGAGAGATGCCAGCACAGTTCGCGCGCAAGAGTACAGAGTGTAAATTCACACACTTCTTAGCTTATACCAATTTAATTATCATGAGAATCTGTAATAAAACAGTTGTATTTGTTATATTCTATATGTGGCCCTTGTGAATGATTCTTGTGTTCCTTTTGACTCACATATGTCCTATGGGAACCACCGTACCTGCCTGCTCTAAACAGTTGTTATGTTAGCTCACCAAGGTGAGGACAGTTGTAGTTAATACACCTGAGCAGTTTAAACAAGATGAACACTTACCACGCTGCACATTGGTCCTCCGATCCTTCCTACTTCTACTCCTCGTCAGAGGAAGACAAGCGTTACAGAATCACCCACCACCAAAGGACCAAGCAGCGTGGTAACGGGCAGCAGCAGTGAACTCCAGACCCCTGGAAATGGGAGGAGATCCTGGATGGCAAGGGACCCTACAGCCGGGAGAGTATCGCCGCCCCAAGGCAGAGTTGGAGGCAGCGAAAGCCGAGAGGCGGTGGTATGAGGAGGCTGCACGGCAGCGCGGTTGGAAGCCTGAGAGGCAACCCCAAAAATGTATTGGGGGGGACGCACACGGGGAGTGTGGCTAAGTCAGGTAGGAGACCTGAGCCAACTCCCTGTGCTTACCGTGGAGAGAGGGGGACCGGGCAGGCACCGTGTTGAGGTGAGGTGCACGGTGTCCCCGGTGAACAGGCATAGCCCGGTGCGGTACATAGCAGCGCCTCGTATCATCCGGGCTACAGTGGGCATCGAGCCAGGTGCCATGAAGCCGGCTCAGCGCATCTGGTCTCCAGTGCGTCTCCTCGGTTCGCCAGCACGGCCCAGTGCGGGCTATTCCACCTCGCCGCACTGGCCTGGCTACGGGGAGCATTCAGCCAGGTAGGATTGGGCAGGCTCGGTGCTCGAGACCTCCAGTGCGCCTTCACGGTCCGGTCTATCCGGTGCCATCTCCACGCACCAGCCCTCCGTTGGCAGCCCCCCACACCAGGCTGTCTCTCCGTCTCTTCCCTACAGGTGCTCCCGCCACTCCAGGCCTGCCAGAGTCTCCCGTCTGTCCTGAGCTGCCAGAGTCTCCCGTCTGTCCTGAGCTGCCAGAGCCGCCCATCTGTCAGGAGCTGCCAGAGCCGCCCGTCAGTCAGGAGCTCCCAGAGCCGCCAGTCAGTCAGGAGCTGCCAGATCCGTCCGTCAGTCAGGAGCTGCCAGAGCCGTCCGTCAGCCAGGAGCTGCCAGAATCGCCCGGCGCTGCCGGAATCGCCCTTCACTCCGGAGCTGCTGGAATCTTCCGTCCGTCCGGTGCTGCCAGAATCTCCCGTCCATTCGGGACCCGGGGCTAGAGTCCCCAGTCCGAGGTCGGCGGCGAGGATCGCCACTCTAAAGAGGCCACGGAGGCAGGTGAAGAGGTGGACAAAAACTATGGTGGAGTGGGGTCCACGTCCTGCGCCAGAGCCGCCACAGCGGACAGACGCCCACCCAGACCCTCCCCTATAGGTTCAGGTTTTGTGGCCGGAGTCTGCACCTTTGGGGGAGGGGGGAGTACTGTCACGTTCTGACCTTAGTTCCTTTGTTTTGTCTTTGTTTTAGTATGGTCAGGGTGTGAGTTGGGGTGGGCAGTCTATGTTCCTTTTTCTATAATTTGGGATTTATGTGTTTGGCCTGGTATGGTTCTCAATCAGAGGCAGCTGTCAATGGTCTTCCCTGATTGAGAACCATACTTAGGAAGCCTGGTTTCACTTTTGAGTTATGGGGGATTATTTTCTGTCTGTGTGTTCCACACGGGACTGTTTCGTTTGTTTCGTTCATTCTCTCATTATTTTGCATTTTAGTGTTCAGGCAAATAAACAAGATGAGCACTTACCACGCTGCGCATTGTTCCTCCGATCCTTCCTACTACTCCTCCTCGTCAGATATGCAGGTACAGTGGGGCAAAAAACTATTTAGTCAGCCACCAATTGTGCAAGTTCTCCCACTTAAAAAGATGAGAGAGGCCTGTAATTTTCATCATAGGTACATTTCAACTATGACAGAAAAAATGAGAAAAGAAATCCAGAACATCACATTGTAGGATTCATAATGAATTTATTTGCAAATTATGGTGGAAAATAAGTATTTGGTCACCAACAAACAAGCAAGATTTCTGGCTCTCACAGACCTGTAACTTCTTCTTTGAGAGGCTCCTCTGTCCTCCACTCGTTACCTGTATTAATGGCACCTGTTTGAACTTGTTATCAGTATAAAAGACACTGGGAAAATTATCACCTTTGATGGCTACTGGCACACTGGAGAAGTGTGCAATTCACAAATTAATTCTGGTTTCAACTGTAGCGGGCAGATGGCAGACAGCGTGTATGGACTTGTGTGGGCGAGTGGTTTGCTGATGTCAATGTTATGAACAGAGCGCCCCACAGTGGGGTTATGGTATGGGCAGGCATTAGCTGCAGACAACAAACACAATTGCATTTTATCAACATCACCTCTTGTTTCAGCATGATAATGCACAGCCCCATGCCACAAGGATCTGTACACAATTCCTGGAAGCTGAAAATGTCCAAGTTCTTCCATGGTCTGCATACTCACCAGACATGTCACCCATTGAGCACGTTTGGGATGCTCTGGATTGACGTTAACAACAGCGTGTTCCAGTTCCCACCAATATCCAGCAAGAGGAGTGGGACAACATTCCACAGGCCACAGTCAACAGCCTGATCAACTCTATGTGAAGGAGATGTCGTGCTGCATGAGGCCAATGGTGGTCACACCAGATACTGACTTGGTTTTCTAATCCATTCCCCTACTTTAAAATAAAGGTACCTGTGACCAACAGATGCATATCTGTATTCCCAGTCATTACGGCCTAATGAATATATTTCAATTGACTGATTTCCTTACATGAAGTGTAATTCAGTAAAATCTTTAAAATTGTTGCATGTTGCATTTATATTTTTGTTCAGTGTACATACTGTAACGGTTTTGACTTGAGGTTAGTATTTATAGGGGTGCCAGGTAGGTTGTGCCTACCAGAGAAAACATTGGTTTCTCATTTTGGTTTGGGAGGGAATGAGTGCCATCTGGTCCGTCCAATCTACACCAATACAAAGGACTTATGTAAAAGTCAGGATGGAAATAAACTTTTCATAAAACCTTAAAACATTGGAAAGAACTTCAAAAACAACTATATTCTTTTGCGTGGGTTGTATTACCAACATAAATGATCACACACATATAATAATATAACACAATGACTTCTGGTTCCTCCAGAAATGTCCTGTACCTCGGGCCTAAAAAGAGACCAGCCCGGGTAAAGGAGTTCAGGGAACTCAAGTGACCTTTGTCATGCAATATTTAGTAGTCCAGAGAGGTGTAGTCCAGAGAGGTGTAGTCCAGAGAGGTGTAGTCCAGAGAGGTGTAGTCCAGAGAGGTGTAGTCCAGAGAGGTGTAGTCCAGAGAGGTGTAGTCCAGAGAGGTGTAGTCCAGAGAGATGTAGTCCAGAGAGGTGTAGTCCACGGACTGACGCAAAGAGTGGATCAGATCCTGGGTAAACTCTATTAGGCTACAAAACACACGTTTAAAGGTAACAAAACAAACGGAATAGAGAAGCTTTGGAAGTGAGGGTTGAAAACATCCTCTTTCACGTCTCCATCACAACCCCACTTTTGCGCAGCTGATGCTGGCTATTTAATTGAAAGGGAAATTGCCCCATTGGAAGGAGAAGCACTGAGACAGTTCAGAAAAATTCAGGGCTGTCACAATACATACAGTACATAAGTACACACACACGCACGCACACACACACACACGCACACACGCACACACACGCACACACGCACACAGTGGCTTAACTCACAGAGGTGTTTTTCCGTTAACTTCACCCGTGGGTATTCCATTGCTCTGACTCGACACTAGGTCGGGGTCCAAGACATAATTGTGACATGCTTCAACAAGGAGAAAGTGAATGGGACATCTGTCCTAGGGTGCCATGCTTTTGCACAAAGACTCAGCTTTTAGTCTGACTCCTCACCTTTTCTCCTCTCTCTCTCTCTTTGCGCCTCCATACATCTTCTGCCAAGGCTGCTCTCTTGTCTCCAGACTGGCAGGAGGAAGGCTCAGTCCCTCCAATGGAGCTGTCAATCAAAGCACCAGGGGACCTGGACACACACACGCACACACACTCACAGGGAGCCTCTCCATGGCCCTGCAATTTAGCCCCACTGTCATTTTCTGGCTAACATGGGTGTTATTTCTCTCAGTGGGCTTTATTAGGTCATTTCGGGAAAGGGTTAATGCTGGTGTGTGTGTGTGTGTGTGTGTGTGTGTGTGTGTGTGTGTGTGTGTGTGTGTGTGTGTGTGTGTGTGTGTGTGTGTGTGTGTGTGTGTGTGTGTGTGTGTGTGTGTGTGTGTGTGTGTGTGTGTGTGTGTGTATAAGAGTACGTGTGTGGCCTTCTATAGGATTGTACATTTGCTTGCTTGCCTTTTCAGCTGTGAGTGATTCCTTGTAAGGAGAAAATGATGGAAGACTATTTTTCACCTTGTCAGGTATTGAGTGAGAAATGCTCTGGATTTGATTACCAGGCGGTAGGAGGAGTCAGTGACATTTTCGAGACAAAGAGAGAGAGAGAGAGAGAGAGAGAGAGAGAGAGAGAGAGAGAGAGAGAGAGAGAGAGAGAGAGAGAGAGAGAGAGAGAGAGAGAGAGAGAGAGAGAGAGAGAGAGAGAGAGAGAGAGAGAGAGTTGCAATTGTGCTGTTACAGAGAAGTCTACGTTAGTGTCACACGTTCCAGCAGCGCATCATGGCTTGTCTCCCTTAAAGGACCAGTAGGATCTTGTGAGCGTCTGCTGGCCAAGAGAACTATGTGTAGCACCTCTGAACAGAGTGCTGGCCGTAATTACCAAACTGAGCACAAACCGATTCTACATGTAGAAACTGCTAAAATTAGTGCTGTCAGTCACCCCCCGGCGGTTCGTGTAACACCACACCGTCAACAAGCGAACGGCCCCCTAGTGTAGAGACCAACAACCAGTCTGATTAGTTTTCTACTTAAAAACCCAATGCAGTCAAAAACACGATTTCCCTGTGTTTCACAGTGCCTTCAGAAAGTATACATATTCCAAATGTTGTTATGTTACAGCCAACATGGATTAAATTGCTTTTCATTTCTCACAGATTTACACACAATACCCCATAAAGACAAAAGTGATTTTGAAAATGACAAAGCCATTTTCAGTCCTTGCCATAGATTTTCAAGTATATTTGAGTCAAAACTGTAACTCGGCCACTCAGGAACATTCCCTGGTAAGCAACTCCAGTGTAGATTTGGCCTTGTGTTTTAGGTTATTGTCCTGTTTAATTAATCTTCCAGTGTCTGGTGGAAAGCAGACTGAACCAAGTTTTCCACTAGGATTTTGCCTGTACTTGGCTCCATTCAGTTTCCTTTTTATCCTGAAAATTCCCCAGTCCAAAACAAGCATACCCATAACATGATGCAGCCACCACTATGCTGGAAATTATGGAGAGTGGTACTCAGTAATGTGTCGTATTGGATTTGCCCCAAACATAGGATATTTTTTTAGACCAGAGGAAAGAGTGCCTCCTACTGGCCCTCCAACACCACTTCCAGCAGCATCTGGTCTCCCATCCAGGGACTGACCAGGACCAACCCTGCGTAGCTTCAGAAGCAAGCCAGCAGTGGTATGCAGGGTGGAATGCTGCTGGCATTCCTGTATTCAGGACAAACAGTTATTTGCTTTAGCACATTTTTTGCAGTATTTTTTGTTGTTGCAGTATTACTACTTTAGTGCCTTGTTGCAAACACGATGCATGTTTTGGAATATTGTTTACTATGTACAGGCTTCCTTCTTTTCACTCTGTCAATTAGTTTAGTATTGTGGAGTAACTACAATGTTGTTGATCCATCCTCAGTTTTCTCCTGTCGTAGCTAATAAACTCGATAACAGTAAGTCAGTGGTCTCATGGTGAAATCCCTGAGTGGTTTCCTTCCTCTAAGGCAACTGAGTTAGGAAGGACGCCTGTATCTTCATAATAACAAGGTGTATTGATATGCCATCCATAGTGTAATTAATAACTAATTAATAACACCATGCTTAAAGAGATAGTCAATGTCTGCTTTTTCTTTTTTTACCCAAATACAGACTTGTCCTTCTTTGCGAGACATTGGAAAACTCTGGCCTTTGTGGTTGAATTGTGTTTGAAATTCACTGCTCGACTGAGGGCCCTAACAGATAGTATGTGTGGGTTACAAAGATCAAGTAGTCAAAAGTCATGTTCAACACTATAATTGCTCACAAAGTGAGTCCATGTAACCTATTTTGTGTCTTTTTTTGCTAAATTTGACTCCTGAACTGAATCCCCCAAAAACATTTCCACTGGTTTTCATCCCTGGCACAAAAGGACCAGCTGACATCATTTCAGTGATTCTCTCGTTAACACAGGTGTGAGTGTTGACGAGGACAAGGCTGGAGATCAAATCAAATCAATTCAAATCAAATATTATTTGTCACATACACATGGTTAGCAGATGTTAATGCGAGTGTAGCGAAATGCTTGTGCTTCTAGTTCCGACAATGCAGTAATAACCAACAAGTAATCTAACTAACAATTCCAAAACTACTGTTTTATACACAGTGTAAGGGGATAAAGAATATGTACATAAGGATATATGAATGAGGGATGGTACAGAGCAGCATAGGCAAGATACAGTAGATGCTATCGAGTACAGTATATACATATGAGATGAGTATGTAAACAAAGTGGCATAGTTAAAGTGGCTAGTGATACATGTATTACATAAGGATGCAGTCGATGATATAGAGTACAGTATAAACGTCTGCATATGAGATGAATAATGTAGGGTAAATAACATTATATAAGGTAGCATTGTTTAAAGTGGCTAGTGATATATTTACATCATTTCCCATCAATTCCCATTATTAAAGTGGCTGGAGTTGAGTCAGTGTCAGTGTCAGTGTGTTGGCAGCAGCCACTCAATGTTAGTGGTGGCTGTTTAACAGTCTGATGGCCTTGAGATAGAAGCTGTTTTTTAGTCTCTCGGTCCCAGCATTGATGCACCTGTACTGACCTCGCCTTCTGGATGATAGCGGGGTGAACAGGCAGTGGCTCGGGTGGTTGATGTCCTTGATGATCTTTATGGCCTTCCTGTAACATCAGGTGGTGTAGGTGTCCTGGAGGGCAGGTAGTTTGCCCCCCCGGTGATGCATTGTGCAGACCTCACTACCCTCTGGAGAGCCTTACGGTTGTGGGCGGAGCAGTTGCCGTACCAGGCGGTGATACAGCCCGCCAGGATGCTCTCGATTGTGCATCTGTAGAAGTTTGTGAGTGCTTTTGGTGACAAGCTGAATTTCTTCAGCCTCCTGAGGTTGAAGAGGCGTTGCTGCGCCTTCTTCACGATGCTGTCTGTGTGAGTGGACCAATTCAGTTTGTCTGTGATGTGTATGCCGAGGAACTTAAAACTTGCTACCCTCTCCACTACTGTTCCATCGATGTGGATAGGGGGGTGTTCCCTCTGCTGTTTCCTGAAGTCCACAATCATCTCCTTAGTTTTGTTGACATTGAGTGTGAGGTTATTTTCCTGACACCACACTCTGAGGGCCCTCACCTCCTCCCTGTAGGCCGTCTCGTCGTTGTTGGTAATCAAGCCTACCACTGTTGTGTCGTCCGCAAACCTGATGATTGAGTTGGAGGCGTGCATGGCCACGCAGTCGTGGGTGAACAGGGAGTACAGGAGAGGGCTCAGAACGCACCCTTGTGGGGCCCCAGTGTTGAGGATCAGCGGGGAGGAGATGTTGTTGCCTACCCTCACCACCTGGGGGCGGCCCGTCATGAAGTCCAGTACCCAGTTGCACAGGGCGAGGTTGAGACCCAGGGTCTCGAGCTTGATGACAAGCTTGGAGGGTACTATGGTGTTGAATGCCGAGCTGTAGTCGATGAACAGCATTCTCACATAGGTATTCCTCTTGTCCAGATGGGTTAGGGCAGTGTGCAGTGTGGTTGAGATTGCATCGTCTGTGGACCTATTTGGGCGGTAAGCAAATTGGAGTGGGTCTAGGGTGTCAGGTAGGGTGGAGGTGATATGGTCCTTGACTAGTCTCTCAAAGCACTTCATGATGATGGAAGTGAGTGCTACGGGGCGGTAGTCGTTTAGCTCAGTTACCTTAGCTTTCTTGGGAACAGGAACAATGGTGGCCCTCTTGAAGCATGTGGGAACAGCAGACTGGTATAGGGATTGATTGAATATGTCCGTAAACACACCGGCCAGCTGGTCTGCGCATGCTCTGAGGGCGCGGCTGGGGATGCCGTCTGGGCCTGCAGCCTTGCGAGGGTTAACACGTTTAAATGTCTTACTCACCTCGGCTGCAGTGAAGGAGAGTCTGCATGTTTTCGTTGCAGGCCGTGTCAGTGGCACTGTATTGTCCTCAAAGCGGGCAAAAAAGTTATTTAGTCTGCCTGGGAGCAAGACATCCTGGTCCGTGACTGGGCTGGATTTCTTCTTGTAGTCCGTGATTGACTGTAGACCCTGCCACATGCCTCTTGTGTCTGAGCCATTGAATTGAGATTCCACTTTGTCTCTGTACTGACGCTTAGCTTGTTTAATAGCCTTGCGGAGGGAATAGCTGCATTGTTTATATTCGGACATGTTACCAGTCACCTTGCCCTGATTAAAAGCAGTGGTTCGCGCTTTCAGTTTCACGCGAATGCTGCCATCAATCCACGGTTTCTGGTTTGGGAATGTGTTTATCGTTGCTATGGGAATGACATCTTCGACGCACGTTCTAATGAACTCACACACCGAATCAGCGTATTCGTCAATATTTCCATCTGACGCAATACGAAACATATCCCAGTCCACGTGATGGAAGCAGTCTTGGAGTGTAGAGTCAGCTTGGTCTGACCAGCGTTGGACAGACCTCAGCGTGGGGGCCTCTTGTTTTAGCTTCTGCCTGTAGGCAGGGATCAGCAAAATGGAGTCTTGATCAGCTTTCCCGAAAGGGGGGCGGGGCAGGGCCTTATATGCGTCGCGGAAGTTAGAGTAACAATGATCCAAGGTTTTACCACCCCTGGTTGCGTAATCGATATGCTGATAAAATTTAGGGAGTCTTGTTTTCATATTAGCTTTGTTAAAATCCCCAGCTACAATGAATGCAGCCTCCGGATAAATGGTTTCCAGTTTGCAAAGAGTTAAATAAAGTTCGTTCAGAGCCATCGATGTGTCTGCTTGGGGGGGGATATATACGGCTGTGATTATAATCGAAGAGAATTCTCTTGGAAGATAATGCGGTCTACATTTGATTGTGAGGAATTCTAAATCAGGTGAACAGAAGGATTTGAGTTCCTGTATGTTTCCTTCATCACACCATGTCCCGTTAGTCATGAGGCATACGCCCCCGCCACTCTTCTTACCAGAGAGATGTATGTTTCTGTCGGCGCGATGCGTGGAGAAACCCGTTGGCTGCACCGCCCTGGATAGCGTCTTCCCAGTAAGCCATGTTTCCGTGAAGCAGAGAACGTTGCAGTCTCTGATGTCCCTCTGGAATGCCACCCTTGCTCGGATTTCGTCAACCTTGTTGTCGAGAGACTGGACATTGGCAAGAAGAATGCTGGGAAGTGGTGCGCGATGTGCCCTTTTTCGGAGTCTGGCCAGAACACCGCCTCGTTTCCCTCTTTTTCAGAGTCGTTTCCTTGGGTCGCTGCATGCGATCCATTCCGTTGTCCTGTTTGTAAGGCAGAACACAGGATCCGCGTCGCGGAAAACATATTCTTGGTCGTACTGATGGTGAGTTGACGCTGATCTTATATTCAGTAGTTCTTCTCGACTGTATGTAATGAAACCTAAGATGACCTGGGGTACTAATGTAAGAAATAACACGTAAAAAAAAAAAAAAACTGCATAGTTTCCTAGGAACGCGAAGCGAGGCGGCCGTCTCAGGAAGTAGTACGGCGCCGAATGTTATAGAGAGACTGTAAAAGCACCCCAAATAGTGACTAGCAGTGAAGTTTCCCTTCAACATACAGCCAGATCATTTTTATCTTACAAATAGCAATGAAACTCATGAAACGCAGCTTACCTTTTATTCCCCTACCTCTCTAGCCTCTCCACATATGTGTGGCATGCTCAATTTCCAGCTTCAGTGAGAATGAAGAAAGATAGAGGGAGAAAATTGGACGTCTGGTTTACAGTACAGACAGGCCCGGGCTTTCTGCTTGATGACCTGTGAAATCTCCCCACCGCTCCACTCCATTCTGTAGCCCTGCAGTGTGTGTGTCGCCACACTCTGCATGGCAGAATACCTGCTTGGAATAGAATCCCCCACAGAGATGGTTCATTACATTCCCTTCTTCTTTCTCTTGTTTCTGTCACCCCACAATCATGGAAAAATCCTTAATTAAATCAAAAAATACTACTACTCAGACCCCTTGACTTTTTCCACATTTAGTTATGTCGGAGCCTTATTCTAAAATGTATTAAATAAATAAAAAGATCAGTAATCTACAAACATTACCCCATAATAACAAATCGAAACAGATTTTTCTTAACCTGTTGCGACGAGCAATCCCGTATCCGGGAGCGTAATTATAGCCTCAAGCTCATTACCATAACGCAACGTTAACTATTCATGAAAATCGCAAATGAAATGAAATAAATATATTGGCTCACAAGCTTAGCCTTTTGTTAACAACACTGTATCTCAGATTTTCAAAAAATGCTTTTCAACCATAGCTACACAAGCATTTGTGTAAGAGTATTGATAGCTAGCATAGCATTAATCCTAGCATTCAGCAGGCAACATTTTCACAAAAACAAGAAAAGCATTCAAATAAAATAATTTACCTTTGAAGAACTTCGGATGTTTTCAATGAGGAGACTCTCAGTTAGATAGCAAATGCTCAGTTTTTCCAAAAATATTATTTGTGTAGGAGAAATCGCTCCGTTTTGTTCATCATGTTTGGCTAAGAAAAAACCCCGAAAATTCAGTCATTACAACGCAAACTTTTTTCCAAATTAACTCCATAATATCGACAGAAACATGGCAAACGTTGTTTAGAATCAATCCCCAAGGTGTTTTTCACATATGTATTCGATGATAAGTCACTCGTGGCAGTTTGGTTTCTCCTCTGTTCAAAATGGAAAAATGCACGCACCTGGAGATTACGCAATAGTTTTGACGGAGGACACCGAGCGGACAGCTGGTAAATGTAGTCTCTTATGGTCAATTTTCCAATGATATGCTTACAAATACGTCATAATGCTGCAAACACCTTGGGGAAACGACAGAAAGTGAAGGCTCATTCCTTGCGCATTCACAGCCATATAAGGAGACATTGGAACACAGCGCCTCAAAAATCTGGCTCACTTCCTGTATGACATTTCATCTTGGTTTCGCCTGTAGCATTAGTTCTGTGGCACTCACAGACAATATCTTTGCAGTTTTGGAAACATCAGAGTGTTTTCTTTCCAAAGTTGTCAATTATATGCATAATATGCATCTTTTCGTGACAAAATATCTGGTTTAAAACGGGAACATTTTTCATCCAAAAATGAAATACTGCCCCCAGAGGTTAAAAACAGAAATACCTTATTTACATAAGTATGGTAAAAACCATAAGCCATAAGGTCGAAGGAATTGGACTTAGAGCTCAGAGACAGGATTGTGTCGAGGCACAGTGTCACGCCTTGGTCATTGTATTTTGTGTTTTTGTTATATGTTTGGGTAGGCCAGGGTGTGACATGGGTGTATATGTTGTTTTCGTATTGGGGTTAGTATTATTTGGGATCGCGGCTGATTAGGGGTGTTGTTAGGCTTGGCTGCCTGAGGCGATTCTCAATCAGAGTCAGGTGCTTATCGTTGTCTCTGATTGGGAACCGTATTTAGGGAGCCATAGTTTCGCTTTGTATTTCGTGGGTGATTGTTCCTGTCTTTGTGTAGTTTCACCAGATAAGCTGTAATAGGTTCACGTTCCGTTTGTTGTTTTCGTCTTTCAGTTATTTCATGTACCGCATTTTCATTTCATTAAAGTCATGAGTAACCAACACGCTGCATTTCGGTCCGACTCTCTTCTTTCAACAGACGAACGCCGTTACACACAGATCTATGGAAGAGTACCAAAACAATTCTGCAACATTGAAGGTTCCCAAGAAAACAGTGGCCTCCATCATTCTTAAATGGAAGAAGTTTGGAACCACCAAGACTCTTCCTAGAGCTGGCAGCCCGGCCAAACTGAGCAATCAGGGGGAGAAGGGCCTTGGTCAGGGAGGTGACCAAGAACCCATTGGTCACTCTGACAGAGCTCCAGAGTTCCAATGTGGAGATGGGAGAACCTTCCAGAAGGACTACCATGTCTGCAGCACTCAACCAATCAGGCCTTTATGGTAGAGTGGCCAGACGGAAGCCACTCCTCAGTAAAAGGCATATGACAGCATGCTTGGAGTTTGCCAAAAGGCACTTAAAGAGTTTCAGACCATGAGAAACTAGATTCTCTGGTCTGATGAAACCAAGATTGAACTCTTTGCCTGAATGCCAATTGTGACATCTGGAGGAAACCTGGCACCATCCTTACAGTGAAGCATGGTGGTAGCAGCATCATGCTTGGGGATGTTTTTCAGCGGCAGGGACTGGGAGACTAGTCAGGATCCAGGGAAAGATGAACAGAGCCAAGTACAGAGAGATCCTTGATGAAAACCTGCTTCTCAGACTGGGGCGAAGGTTCACCTTCCAACAGAGCACAAAGCCAAGTCAGGGAAGGAGTGGTTTCAGGACTGAATGTCAGCCAGAGCCCGGACTTGAACCCATCTCTGGAGAGACCTCCCCATCCAACCTGACAGAGCTAGAGAGGATCTGCGGAGAAGAATGGGAGAAACTCCCCAAATACAGGTGTGCCAAGCTTGTAGCATAATACCCAAGTACTGGGTAAAGGGTCTGAATACTTATGTACATGTGATATTTCACTATTATGATTTTTTTATACATTTGCAAAAGTTTCTAATAATCTATATTTGCTTTTTCACTTTGGGATATTGTGCATAGATTGATGAGGAAACAATAAATGAATCAATTTTAAGGCTGTAACGTAACAAAATGTGAAAAAGTCAAGGGCTCTGAATACTTTCCGAATGCACTGTACACACACACACACACACACACACACACACACACACACACACACACACACACACACACACACACACACACACACACACACACACACACACACACACACACACACACACACACACACACACACACACACACACACACACACACACACACACACACACACACAGTTTGTATGGCTGGCTGTCAGTGTGTCTGTGACAGCATTGTGTCCCTCCCACTCTGCCTGTCACCATATGTAACGAGCGCTGGTTTTAATTCCAGGTTCATGTCTGACATCATGGCATATTAATAGCGGCGGTTGAAACTCCCAGGAGCACCAGGGGACCTGTGGCGGAGTGAGTGACATGACAGCAACATGGAGATGAGAGGGGGATAGGGGGAAATAGGGCTGAGGGTTATCACAGTTACCAGAGAGAAAGGTAAACGTGTAACCAGATAGTGCAGAGATGGATAAAATGCTGAGGCTTGCATTTTGTTACATAGAAAACTGACAAGATACAAAATCTGTCGTTCTGCCCCTGAACAGGCAGGTAACCCACTGTTCCTAGGCCGTCATAGAAAATAAGAATTTGTTCTTAACTGACTTGCCTAGTTAAATAAAGGTAAAAAAATACAGTGCAGTTAAAGGAAAGAGGAATTGTTCATTAAGCTGTTAGTTGTGGTTTGTCAATATACCATATCTGGGTATCATATACTTTTACACAATACACAGAGGCTTTTTGAGGAAACTAAATTCAGTTTCATTCTATCACTTCATAATATGTTGTGCAGTTTCATTCTATCACTTCATAATATGTTGCGTCTATATTGGGCTGGTAGTTTCTGTACCATCTTTTTGAACAGTTCTGCTTGACTGTAGCAGAAGAGACAGAGAGAGAGACAGAGAGAGAGACAGAGAGAGAGAGAGAGAGAGAGAGAGAGAGAGAGAGAGAGAGAGAGAGAGAGAGAGAGAGAGAGAGAGAGAGAGAGAGAGAGAGAGAGAGACAGAGACAGAGACAGAGACAGAGACAGAGACAGAGACAGAGAGAGAGAGAGACAGAAACAGAGACAGAGACAGAGACAGAGACAGAGACAGAGACAGAGACAGAGACAGAGACAGAGAGAGAGAGAGACAGAAACAGAGACAGAGACAGAAACAGAGACAGAGACAGAGACAGAGACAGAGACAGAGACAGAGACAGAGACAGAGACAGAGACAGAGACAGAGACAGAGAGAGAGAGGGAGAGAGACAGAAACAGAGACAGAGACAGAGACAGAGAGATGAGTTTTATCACTTCGTCATAGATAATGGAGCCCTCTGGTCTTCTTGTCTTTGATCCTTTGTTCAGAGTGGTATTTATGTATGAGAGTGAAGTGCAGCAAAGCACCAGGCTCCAAACAGAGAACCATGGTCGGGGTGCCAACACAAAGGTCAGGCCCACCACAGGGCTATCTGAGGGCGGGCGAAGAGAGAACACTGAGCGGGTGGACATGGACCTCCTCCACAGACCTCCAGGGAGGCACCCCTCTCCTACCTTTTCAGTAGCGCTGTGTGTGTGTGTGTGTCTTGGTCCCCCAGTAGCCATGGCGAAGGGGATTTCCATTTCCACTGGTTGAGGAAGGCAATAGGGCCGCCTGCCCAGGACCCCAAATCAAGCGCTGCTTCTTCAATGATGAAGTTTAAAGTTAAAAAGGCTTTTTCTTATGCTGTAATTATTCTCTCTGTCCTGCATTTAGAAAGTCTGTGAATTCTCGTAATTATCCTGAGCAGGTGGGTGTACCGTGCTGTAGTAGGCCACTACATCAGTTTCAGATTAAAGTTATATATGCAGAGAACACGAGATGGCCAAAGATACTTTTTCCCTAAGAGGACTGAGTAATCGACTGCAGGCAGAGTAACAATACGCAACTAGATTTCAACTGTCAGACTTTTAAAACCTAATCCAGTGCGGGTATTCCAACTAAACAATGACAAGATTACACTTGGTATTATTGTAATATTGTAATGCCAAGTTTAATCAACCCGCTCTGGGAGCTCACATTGATCAGTATATTAAAAAGGATAGCTGTATTGCAAGTTGACTAAACATTATGCGGTCAAACTCTTCTGAAAATGAGTTGGCAGAAGGATGAGAATAAGGAAGGTTTAAATTCATTTCCACTCCTCTGACCACGGAGCTATTTGTTATTTTGTTGACGTAAGAAGAAAAAAAACGTAATTATATTTCTCAACGCTTCAGTGAGGTTTTCGAGAGCAGCTGTCTGTAATATGTAATATTTCATATTTATGAAGCATCTGCATAATAAAGATAAGGTATTCAATTAACCAAACTGTAAAATAGTCCATGCTACTAAATATGAATCATTCCCACGTGTTGCTTTGATTTCTAACTACTTCATTATTACACATTGATCTAGTGTTGTTGTGAGTTGAGGTATTTTCTTCTCCCCTTTGCTGGCCTATTAAGTGCACTTCATGACAGGCCATAAAAAATATATTAAAACGTCAATATGTCTGAAGAAGAACAACACCATTAGCGCCAGGCATGTCCAGCAGGAAGGAAGGTAGATATCTTTCTGTTCCTCTATCTCTATCTTCTTATGCTCCTTCTCTCCCTCTGTGTCTCTGTCTGCCCCCCCCCCTCTCTATCTACCTCTCTCTCCTCTTCTCTTTCTCTCTCTCTAGATGTATGGTATATGGTTACTGAGATGCCAAGTGTGAATATTGTATAACCGATATATGGAAAAGAGGCTCTACGGTTCCTCAGTGGCACAGCGGTCTAAGGCACTGCTTCGGAGTGCTGAGG
Organism: Oncorhynchus gorbuscha; assembly: GCF_021184085.1. Classification (NCBI taxonomy): domain Eukaryota; kingdom Metazoa; phylum Chordata; class Actinopteri; order Salmoniformes; family Salmonidae; genus Oncorhynchus; species Oncorhynchus gorbuscha. Next base: position 40,761,908 of record NC_060196.1, on the reverse strand, counting down.
CGTCACAACCGCCCGAGGTTCAATCTCTGTGACCCGGAGCCCCATAGGGCTGCGCACAATTGGCCCAGTGCTGTCCAGGTTAGGGGAGGGTTTTGCATTACGCTCTAGCGACTCCGTGTGGCGGGCCAAGCTGACTTTGGTCGTCAGTCGAACGGTGTTTCCTGCGACATATTGGTGCGGCTGATTTCCGGGTTAAGCAATGTGTAGGAGGCTGGGCGTGTCATGTTTCAGAGGATGCATGTCTCATCCTTCTCCTCTCCCAAACCCATTGAGGTGTTGCAGCGATGAGACAAGGCCGTAACTAGCAATGGGGAGAAAATAGGGTAAAAAAACTGAACAACTGAAAAAATTCATAAAAAGGAAAATAGTCTCTATTTACTCCCTGTCACACACATGTGAGGTATAACGTGTATCCTAGAACAGGGGATGGAGAGAGCAGGGGGATGGAGAGAGCAGGGGGGTGGAGAGAGCAGAGGGATGGAGAGAGCAGGGGGATGGAGAGAGCAGGGGGATGGAGAAAGCAGGGGGATGGAGAGAGCAGAGGGATGGAGAGAGCAGAGGGATGGAGAGAGCAGGGGGATGGAGAGAGCAGAGGGATGGAGAGAGCAGGGGAATGGAGAGAGCAGAGGGATGGAGAGAGCAGAGGGATGGAGAGAGCAGGGGGATGGAGAGAGCAGGGGGATGGAGAGAGCAGAGGGATGGAGAGAGCAGGGGGATGGAGAGAGCAGAGGGATGGAGAGAGCAGGGGGATGGAGAGAGCAGGGGAATGGAGAGAGCAGGGGAATGGAGAGAGCAGGGGGATGGAGAGAGCAGGGGGATGGAGAGAGCAGGGGGATGGAGAGAGCAGGAGAATGGAGAGAGCAGGGGGATGGAGAGAGCAGGGGGATGGAGAGAGCAGGGGAATGGAGAGAGCAGGGGAATGGACAGAGCAGGAGAATGGAGAGAGCAGGGGAATGGAGAGAGCAGGAGAATGGAGAGAGCAGGGGAATGGAGAGAGCAGGGGGATGGAGAGAACAGGGGGATGGAGAGAGCAGAGGGATGGAGAGAGCAGAGGGATGGAGAGTGCAGAGGGATGGAGAGAGCAGGGGGATGGAGAGAGCAGAGGGATGGAGAGAGCAGGGGGATGGAGAGAGCAGGGGGATGGAGAGAGCAGAGGGATGGAGAGAGCAGGGGGATGGAGAGAGCAGGGGGATGGAGAGAGCAGGGGAATGGAGAGAGCAGGGGAATGGAGGATGGAGAGAGCAGGGGGATGGAGAGAGCAGGGGGATGGAGAGAGCAGGAGAATGGAGAGAGCAGGGGGATGGAGAGAGCAGGGGAATGGAGAGAGCAGGGGAATGGAGAGAGCAGGAGAATGGAGAGAGCAGGGGAATGGAGAGAGCAGGGGTGGAGAGAGCAGGGGATGGAGAGAGCAGGAGAATGGAGAGAGCAGGGGGATGGAGAGAGCAGGGGGATGGAGAGAGCAGGGGAATGGAGAGAGCAGGGGGATGGAGAGAGCAGGGGGTGGAGAGAGCAGGGGGATGGAGAGAGCAGGGGGATGGAGAGAGCAGGGGGATGGAGAGAGCAGAGGAATGGAGAGAGCAGGGGGATGGAGAGAGCAGGGGATGGAGAGAGCAGGGGGATGGAGAGAGCAGGAGAATGGGGAGAGCAGGGGGATAGAGAGAGCAGGGGAATGGAGAGAGCAGGAGGATGGGGAGAGCAGGGGTATGGAGAGAGCAGGGGGATGGAGAGAGCAGGAGAATGGAGAGAGCAGGGGGATGGAGAGAGCAGGGGGTGGAGAGAGCAGTGGAATGGAGAGAGCAGGGGAATGGAGAGAGCAGGGGATGGAGAGAGCAGGGGGATGGAGAGAGCAGGAGAATGGAGAGAGCAGGGGGATAGAGAGAGCAGGGGGATGGAGAGAGCAGGGGAATGGAGAGAGCAGGGGAATGGAGAGAGCAGGAAAATGGAGAGAGCAGGGGGATGGAGAGAGCAGGGGGATGGAGAGAGCAGAGGGATGGAGAGAGCAGGGGGATGGAGAGAGCAGAGGGATGGAGAGAGCAGGGGGATGGAGAGAGCAGGAGAATGGAGAGAGCAGGGGGATAGAGAGAGCAGGGGGATGGAGAGAGCAGGGGAATGGAGAGAGCAGGGGAATGGAGAGAGCAGGAAAATGGAGAGAGCAGGGGGATGGAGAGAGCAGGGGGATGGAGAGAGCAGAGGGATGGAGAGAGCAGGGGGATGGAGAGAGCAGAGGGATGGAGAGAGCAGGGGATGGAGAGAGCAGGGGGATGGAGAGAGCAGGGGGATGGAGAGAGCAGAGGGATGGAGAGAGCAGAGGGATGGAGAGAGCAGGGGGATGGAGAGAGCAGGAGAATGGAGAGAGCAGGAGAATGGGGAGAGCAGGGGGATGGAGAGAGCAGGGGGATGGAGAGAGCAGGAGAATGGGGAGAGCAGGGGGATGGAGAGAGCAGGGGGATGGAGAGAGCAGGGGGATGGAGAGAGCAGGGGGATGGAGAGAGCAGGAGAATGGGCAGAGCAGGGGGATAGAGAGAGCAGGGGAATGGAGAGAGCAGGAGGATGGGGAGAGGGGGGGGGATGGAGAGAGCAGGGGGATGGAGAGAGCAGGGGGATGGAGAGAGCAGGGGAATGGAGAGAGCAGGAGGATGGGGAGAGCAGGGGGATGGAGAGAGCAGGGGGATGGAGAGAGCAGGGGGATGGAGAGAGCAGGGGAATGGAGAGAGCAGGAGAATGGGGAGAGCAGGGGGATGGAGAGAGCAGGCGGATGGAGAGAGCAGGGGGATGGAGAGAGCAGAGGGATGGAGAGAGTAGAGGAATGGAGAGAGCAGGGGGATGGAGAGAGCAGGGGGATGGAGAGAGCAGGGGGATGGAGAGAGCAGGAGAATGGGGAGAGCAGGGGGATGGAGAGAGCAGGGGGATGGAGAGAGCAGGGGATGGAGAGAGCAGGGGGATGGAGAGAGCAGGGGGATGGAGAGAGCAGGGGGATGGAGAGAGCAGGGGGATGGAGAGAGCAGGGGGATGGAGAGAGCAGGGAGATGGAGAGAGCCTTTGAGGAAGAGAGGATGTGTCCTTGTGAGAGACTTTAAATAAGGGGTCATCCATAAAGGACACTGTAAGTTGAGGGGGACAGACCCAAGGCTGTTGGAATTTAAGCAGGTACTGTAAGTGGTAAAAACTTCTCACACATAGGCTGACCTCTGTCTGCAAAAAAGTAAGTACATTTGGCCATAACATGAAACACTTGTGGACGAGACAGTTTGGAATACCACAGCTATAGCAATTGCACGATTGGCAACGCATAGGATAATCTATACTGAACAAAAATATAAATGCAACATGTAAATAAAATAAACCAGAAATGTTCCAAACTCACAAAAAGCTTATTTCTTTCAAATTGTGTGCACAAATTTCTTTACAGTACATCCCTGTTAGTGAGCATTTCTCCTTTGCCAAGATAATCCATCCACCTGACAGGTGTGGCATATCAAGAAGTTGATTAAACAGCATTATCATTACACAGGTACCTGATGGTGGGGAAAATATAAGACCACTGTAAAGTTTGTCACACAACACAATGCCATGTCTTGAGATTTGAAGGAGCGTGCAGTTGGCATGCTGACTGCAGGAATGTCCAGCAGAGCTGTTGCCACATCATTTAATGTTCATTTCTCAAACGTCGTTTTAGAAAATTTGGCAGTACATCCAACCGACCTCACAACCGCAGGCCACTTGTAACCACGCCATCCCAGGACCTCCACATCTGGCTTCTCCACCCGCGGGCTCGTCCAAGAGCCAGCCACCTGGACACCTGATGAAACTGTGGGTTTGCCAAACTGTCAGAAGCCATCTCAGGGAAGCTCACCTGTATGTCGTCTTCACCAGGGTGTTGACCTGACTGCAGTTCGGCGTCGTAACCAACTTCACTGGGAAAATGCTCACCTTCAATGGCCACTGGCACACTGGACAAATGTGCTCTTCACGGATGAATCACGGTTACAACTGTACCTGGCAGATGGCAGATGGCAGACAGTGTGTATGGGGACTGCTGATGTCAACGTCGTGAACAGTGTGCCCCGTGGTGGTGGTGGTAGTGTTATGGTACGGGCAGGCATAAGCTACGGACAACGAACACAATTGCATTTTATCGATGGCAATTTGAATGCACAGAGATACCGTGACAACATCCTGACGCCCATGTTTCAGCATGATAATGCACAACCTCATGTCGCAAGGAGCGGTACACATTTCCTGGGAAATGAAAATATCCCAGTTCTTCTATGGCCTGAATACTCACCAGACATGTCACCCATTGAGCCTGTTTGGGATGCTCTGGAGCGACGTATAAGGCAGCATATTCCACTTCCGGCCAATATCCAGCGACTTCGCACAGGTCTTGAAGAGGAATGGGACATCGTTCCACAGGCCACAATCTACAGCCTAATCAACTCTATGCAACAACGAAAGGTGGGTCGCGCTGCATGAGGAAAATGTTTTTTTTTTTAAGGTATCTGGGACCAACAGATGCATATCTGTATTCCCAATCACGTGAACTCCATAGATTAGGGCCTAATGAATGTATTTAATTTCCTTTTATGAACTGTAACTCAATCAAATCTTTGAAAGTTTTGTGTCGTGCGTTTCTTTTTCTGTTCGGTATAATATGCATCTAACTAACCAGCACCAACACAGTCATGTATGGTCCATCAACATAAAAAGAAAAGCATCTGGTATCTTCAGGAAGACTTGCTCAGAGAGTTGTTTCTCTACCTGCTCACCATCAACTCAGAAATAATCATTCAGAAGTTCACATGAATGTCAGAGAATAAGGTTAACGAAGAAGAGGGTACATGAGAGTTGTAGTATTTGTTTCCCCACACCATCCTGCCTAACCCAGATAAAGATGGGTTGCATGTTGAGTTTACAGTGTTGTTCAGTGTTAATATCAAGGCCTTTTCTACAAGCCTTCCCTTATGGGCCCTTATGGGCCTTGTTTCTGGTTTCTGAGGTGCTACAGAATCAAATCAATAAGACCACTATGAAGGGATCAATATATCTAACTAATTATATCAGCCATCGCCTTTCACCTCTAAGCCTTTGGACCTTTGTACTTGCATGGCTTTCCTGGCCATCTGATTGTATCGATTACATATGTTCCATTCATTACTTCATTGAATATTCGTAATCCAATAACCAATAGTGTAAAATACTGAAGTAAAAATAGTTTAAAGTACTACTTAAGTCGTTTTTGTGCGTATCAGAACTTTACTATTTACATTTTTGACAAGTTTTGTTTTTAATTCATAAAGAAAATATGTATATACTTTTCACTCCATACACTTTCCCTGACACCCAAAAGTAATTGGTACATTTCAAATGCTTAGCGGTGAGGAAAATGGACCCAATTGAATCAGTCCCCATTGCAGTATTTACATGGTAGGCCACATAAAATTGCTAAATTATTGGGTAGTGCTCTGTAACATACTTCGTACAAGACTCCTGTCACAGGTAGATGACTGTGGTAATCAGAGGGAAAAGCCTGCGAGCATGTGTGCGCCCAAGCAATAGTTCCTAACCAAGCAAGAAATTATACATAAACATGACAGCTTGAATCCTGTCCTTAGCCTGCGAGTCACGAAGGGAGCAGCAAACCAACCCCTCCGTCAACACTGTCTGCAGCCTCAGATCCAGCCTGAGTAGAGAGAGAGAGAGAGAGAGAGAGAGAGAGAGAGAGAGAGAGAGAGAGAGAGAGAGAGAGAGAGAGAGAGAGAGAGAGAGAGAGAGAGAGAGAGAGAGAGAGAGAGAGAGAGAGAGAGAGAGGGATTTGGGCTCTGGCTCTATGAGGCAAGGCCGAGCGTTGCATGGCTGGCCATCACTGGCTGTCTGGCAGCTAGACAACCCTAACCCCCCTCTTATCTGCCTGGTTCACAATCAGGCTTCCCCTACCCTCCTACCTCGCCACGCCGGGCGCCGGGTGGTGCATCAGCAATATTTCCACCAGCATCCTCCTCCAAAACCCTCCCCTGAGATTTATCTGGCTGTTGAAGTAGAAAATGAATATTTTACAGTTCACTTGTCTGATCAATTACCTACAAGCTGTTGCTATATTTTGTGACTGGTGGGAGAGAAGGGAGAGGAGAGGACTGTGTTTGTAGGTAGTATGATAGAGAGGTCCATAGGGAAGCTCCACTCACAACAATGCAAGAAAGACCGAGAGAGGAAGAGAGAGAGAGCGAAGGAAGTTGTGGACGAGACGGTAGTCTCAAGTGAACCTCTTCTTTTCTGTATGCACAGAGCCCTGGAATTGTTGGGAAACAAATTAAAGATTTCAGATGATAATTAGCCAGGTAATCTGTGGAGGTTACAGACAGTGCTGATTAGGAAACGCTAAGTGCTCCTTGATTCAAGGCCAATTAGAATTTTTCCAAAATGATGTATCCAGGTTGAGATCTACAGGGCCTTCAGAAAGGATTCAGAGCCCTTGACTTACTCCACATTTTGTTGTGTTACAGCCTCAATTCAACATGGATTCAAAAGATTTTTGTTCTCACACATCTACACACAATACCCCATAATGACATTTTCGCTAATTTATTGAAAATGAATTATAGAAATATCTCATTTACATATGTATTCACACCCCTTTGCTATGACACTCCAAATTGAACTGAGGTGCATCCAATGTCCTCTGATCATCATTGAGACGTCACTACAACTTGATTGGAGTAACACCTGTGGCCATTTCAATTGCTTGGACATGACTTATAAAGAAACACACCTGTCTATAGGTCCCACAGCTGACAGTGCATGTCAGAGCAGACTCTACCATGAAGTCTGTAGATCTCCAAGATAAAATTGTGACGAGGCATGTACAGTGTGTGTGTGTGTGTGTGTGTGTGTGTGTGTGTGTGTGTGTGTGTGTGTGTGTGTGTGTGTGTGTGTGTGTGTGTGTGTGTGTGTGTGTGTGTGTGTGTGTGTGTGTGTGTGTGTGTGTGTGTGTGTGTGTGTGTGTGTGTGTGTGTGTGTGTGTGTGTGTGTGTGTGTGTGTGTGTGTGTGTGTGTGTGTACAGTGCATTCGGAAAGTATTCAGAGCCCTTGACTTCTTCCACATTTTGTTACATTACAGCCTTTTTCTAAAATGTATTAATAATGACCCCATAATGACAATGCAAAAACAGGTTTTTAGAAATGTTAGCAAATGTATATAAAAAAACTGAAATATCGCATTTACATAGGTATTCAGACCATTTACTCAGTACTTTGTTGAAGCACCTTTGGCAGTGATTACAGCCTTGAGTCGTCTTGGGTATGACGCTGCAAGCTTGGCACACCTGTATTTGGGGAGTTTCCCCTATTCTTCTCTGCAAATCCTCTCAAGCTCTGTCAGGTTAGATTTTGAGCGTCGCTGCACAGCTATTTTCAGGTCTCTACAGAGATGGTCGATTGAGTTCAACCCCGGGCTCTGGCTGGGCCACTCACGGACATTCAGAGAATTGTCCTGAAGCTACTCCTGCGTTGTCTTGGCTATGTGCTTATGGTCGCTGTCCTGTTGGAAGGTGAACCTTCGCCCCAGTCAGGTCCTGAGCACTCTGGAGCAGGTTTTCATCAACAATCTCTCTGTACTTTGCTCCATTCATCTTTCCTTCAATCTTGACTAGTCTCCCAGTCCCTGCCGCTGAAAAACCTCCTCACAACATGATGCTGCCACCACCATGCTTCACCTTAGGGATGGTGCCAGGTTTCCTCCAGACATGATACTTGGTATTCAGACCATAGAATCTTGTTTCTCATGTTCTGAGAGTCTTTAAGGTGCCTTTTGGCAAACTCCAAGCGGGCTTTCATGTGCCTTTTACTGATGAGTGGCTTCCGTCTGGCCACTCTACCATAAAGGCCTCATTGGTAGAGTGCTGCAGAGATGGTTGTCCTTCTGGAAGGTTCTCCCATCTCCACAGAGGAATTCTGGAGCTCTGTCAGAGTGACCATCAGGTTCTTGGTCACCTTCCTGAACAAGGCCCTTCTCCCCCAATTGCCCCGTTTGGCCGGGCAGCCAGCTCTAGGAAGAGTCTAGGAAGAGTGGTCCCAAACTTCTTCCATTTAAGAATGATGGAGACCACTTTGTTCTTGGGGACCTTCAATGCTGCATGGTGTTTTTGGTACCCTTACCCAGATGTGTGCCTCGACACAATGCTGTCTCGGAGCTCTATGGACAATTCCTTCGACTTCATGGCTTGGTTTTTGCTCTGACATGCATTGTCAACTGTGGGACCTTATATAAACAGGTGTTTGCCTTTCCAAATCATGTCCAATCAATTGAATTTACAACAGGTGGACTCCAATCGAGTTGTAAAAACATCTCAAGGATGATCAATAGAAACAGGATGCACCTGAGCTCAATTTTGAGTCTCATAACAAAGGGTCTGAATACTTTTGTAAATAAGGTATTTCCGTTTTTTATCCGTAATACGTTTGCAAAAATGTCTAAAAAACAGTTTTTGCTTTGTCATTGTGGGGTATTGTGTGTAGATTGATGAGGAAAAACATTTATTTAATCCATTTCAGAATAAGGCTGTAACGTAACAAAATGTGGAAAAAGTCAAGGGGTCTGAATACCTTCCAGTATGCACTATATCTGGGGAAGGGTATAAAGACATTTCTAGAGTGTTGAAAGTTTCCAAGAGCATAGTGGTCTCCATCATTGGGAAATGGAAAAATTATGGAACTACACAGACTCTGCCTAGAGCTGGCTGTCCAACCAAACTGCCCAACCGGCCAAGAAGGACCTTGGTCAGGTTGGTGACCAAGGACACAATGACCACTCTGACAGAACTACAGAGATCGGAGAACCTTCCAGAAAGACAACAATCTCTACAGCACTTCATCAATCTGGGCTTTATGGGAAAGTGGCTAGACAGAAGCCACTCCTGAGATAAAAGCACATTACAGCATGCTTGGAATTTACAAAAAGGCATGTGAGAGACTATGAGAGACTAAGGCAAAACATGATGTGGTCTGAATTTGTTTTAACTCATTGGCCTGAATGCAAAGCACTATGTCTGGAGAAAATCAGGCATTGCTCATCTCTAACATCATCCCTACCGTGAAGTGTGGTGGTGGCAGCATCATGCTATGGGGATGCTTTTCAGCGACAGGGACTAGAAGACTTTGCCATTATGGGGTATTGTGTGTAGATGGGTGAGATTTTGTTTTTGAATTCAGGCTGTAACACAACAAAATGTGGGTCAAGTCAAGAGGTCTGAAAACTTTCTGAAGGCTCTGTAAATTTCAAGTTTGAACTTGGACAAGTACAGTGAAATGTCTTTCTCGCTAGGTCTAAACCCAACATTGGACAAGTACAGTGAAATGTCTTTCTTGCTAACTCTAAACCCAACATTGGACAAGTACAGTGAAATGTCTTTCTCGCTAGCTCTAAACCCAACATTGGACAAGTACAGTGAAATGTCTTTCTCGCTAGCTCTAAAACCAACATTGGACAAGTACAGTGAAATGTCTTTCTTGCTAGCTCTAAACCCAACATTGGACAAGTCCAGTGAAATGTCTTTCTTGCTAGCTCTAAACCCAACATTGGACAAGTCCAGTGAAATGTCTTTCTTGCAGCTCTAAACCCAACATTGGACAAGTCCAGTGAAATGTCTTTCTTGCAGCTCTAAACCCAACATTGGACAAGTACAGTGAAATGTATTTCTTGCTAGCTCTAAACCCAACATTGGACAAGTACAGTGAAATGTCTTTCTTGCAGCTCTAAATCCAACATTGGACAAGTACAGTGAAATGTCTTTCTTGCTAGCTCTAAACCCAACATTGGACAAGTCCAGTGAAATGTATTTCTCGCTAGCTCTAAACCCAACATTGGACAAGTACAGTGAAATGTCTTTCTTGCAGCTCTAAATCCAACATTGGACAAGTACAGTGAAATGTCTTTCTTGCTAGCTCTAAACCCAACATTGGACAAGTCCAGTGAAATGTCTTTCTTGCAGCTCTAAACCCAACATTGGACAAGTACAGTGAAATGTCTTTCTTGCAGCTCTAAACCCAACATTGGACAAGTACAGTGAAATGTCTTTCTCGCTAGCTTTAAACCCAACATTGGACAAGTACAGTGAAATGTATTTCTTGCAGCTCTAAACCCAACATTGGACAAGTACAGTGAAATGTCTTTCTCGCTAGCTTTAAACCCAACATTGGACAAGTACAGTGAAATGTCTTTCTTGCTAGCTCTAAACCCAACATTGGACAAGTACAGTGAAATGTCTTTCTTGCAGCTCTAAACCCAACATTGGACAAGTACAGTGAAATGTCTTTCTCGCTAGCTTTAAACCCAACATTGGACAAGTACAGTGAAATGTCTTTCTTGCTAGCTCTAAACCCAACATTGGACAAGTACAGTGAAATGTCTTTCTTGCAGCTCTTAATCCAACATTGCAGTAATCAATGTAGTACTAAAAATAACAAGGTAGAATAGAAGCAAAAGAGAAATAAAAATAAGAAGAACAGGAGAACGTAAGAAGCTATACACGGGGTCAATTGCAATATCATATTTATAATGTGCAGGGATACCATATTTACAACATGCGAAGCTAATAGCAACCCTATAGGCATGACAGGCCTATAGCATTAGGATATACAGTTTTCCCCCCCAAAATACAACTCTGTAATATATAACACTTGGGTGGGGAGATGTCAGGGCCTAAACCATATCAACAGAGTAGAAAAAAAAACACAATATTACCTCAGAGGAACTATAAATCAATAGATTCAAACCACTGTGCTCCCGCCCCCCTGATGGTGGCAAAACGTATAAACTATACCCAATGAAATCCTCAGAGGACACAGCCCAAAATAACAGTGGATTACAACCATATACAGTGATGATTGCAACAACAATATCTAAACCATTTTTTATAAATACAATGTGATTCCATAACCTTCTGGGTAGCCACAACTATAGTGTACGCAAATAATAATTCATACTTAGGTAGGTTTCTGTTTGTTTTCAAAACTTGTACATTATAAACCAGGAATTATAAACCAACAATGGTCTACTACATCATCTCAATCTAATCTCAAATGAGATGGCAAATATCATCTCCAGAAGAGACAGAAAACAGCAAAGTAGTAATAATGTCAGATTGAGTATTGTTTTTTAAATATATACGCCATTAACATTTTTTCATCTGGAATACATTTCAAAGCAATAAATGTACTGAATAAAAAAGCGGATGTTCTGAGTACATTTTGCACGATGAAAATACATATCCATATAATGATTTTTTTGTATGGGGGTTTGGACACACCTACTCATTCCAGGGTTTTTCTTTCTTTCTACTATTTTCTACATTGTAGAATAATAGTGAAGATATTAAAACTATGAAATAACACATATGGAATCATGTAGTAGCCAAAAAAAGGAATGCTTTTCCAACAGTCGTGAAGGAGTTTTGATGTCTTCACTATTATTCTACAGTGTAGAAAATAGTTTTTAAAAATAAAGAAAAACTCTCGAATGAGTAGGTGTGTCCAAACTTTTGACTGGTACTGTATGTTATTAAAATATATGATCATATATTTAAAAATATGTCACGTTCTTTGATATATATATATATATATCAATTATTTTTCTGTATGGGGTTTGTAACAAAAACTAACCCAAACTACATTTGTAAATCTGTTTTTTATATTCAGTTAGTGTCACCCTGCCAGCGATTGCGCTCCCCCCTTTCAGAAAGGTCACAGACATGTACTGTAAAACACAGTCCTTTGTCTACTGTGTCATTTCACCATGATCATATCATTCTGCCAGTGGCTGATTGTCCCTTTGAGGTTAAATGAATGAAGTGTCTGAATTATGTCTCAATCAAACACGTCCATTATCCCTGCAATCAAATCAACACTGTGATTTTCAGAGGCTGCAGATGCAACGGATGAAAAGGAAAAGATGGTACCAGCGGGTTTTAACCTCAAACTGACATTCTCTCTCCGTAACCACGTTTCCATCCACAGTAAAGTCATACCGTATAAAAATATATGATTTTTTCGCTCGACAATGGTCGGATCGTTTTGTGTCGGTAACATTAATTATGCGAGAAATGGCAGTGGAAATGCCTTTATGCGCAAATATTTATATAATAATCATCACGTGATGGAGTCATGCGATGATATGGTGTGTGATCCTCGCACTCTTGACTCGGAAACCATGCAGTTTATTGCAGTGTTTATTGGGCTACAGATTAAATAACATGGTGGTGAGTGCACAGTGAGCTTGATGCTCCTTTCCAATAAATATCGAGTGTCTAATTCTGGTGACGTGATGAACAATGCTTGACTGCTGTTTGACAAATATTCTCACTCGTATCCATAATAATCTCATCATGTAGACTAGCCTAAAGCAGGTCTGAATGCTGTTGGCGAGAGAGAACGTGCCAATACCAGAGCGGGCACATTCAACGCAACAGTTTGTGTGACATAGAGTTTGAAAATGCGATGGAAACACATTAAACTTTAGATTTTTATTCGGTACATGAAAACTTAAAATAAAGTGCTGTATGCAGTTGGTCATCGCACACTCATGTTTTATCTGCAACTAGTCTGTTTGGTGGACACCACTTGTGGGAAAATGCGCGTATTTTCTTTATGCAATGTTTGAGTTTTCGCATGAAAATCTGTCGCCAATTGCGTGGAAACCTAGCTAGCAAAGAATACTTTAGTTTTTTTAGAGGGATTAAAAGAAGAAGAAGAAGAATAGTTTGGGGGTTTATCAGAAGCATAGCAAACCAACCTTAAAAGCAAACCAACTGGGCACACACTGGTTGAATCAACGTTTTTTCAACGTCTATTCCACGTTAGTTTCGTGTCATGATGTGGAACCAACGTGGAAAAGACGTTGAACAACGTTGATTCAACCAGTGTCTGCTCAGTGGGTGCCTAGTGCGTTTGCTTTGAAATGACGTGGAATAGATGTTGACATCTGTTACCGAGTGGGAAGGCACATTTGACCAGGAAAAGCTCCTTTAGTTTGATTTAGAGGCCAGAAACCATGATAGAAATCAGATTAAACCCAATCCAGGACGTGAGTTCATACACAACATGGGACAAGAAGTATTACTTCTAACACTTGATCAATTCTGCCCTGAATAGTGTAAATGAAATCTGACTTTATTCTGGGTCTGTTTATCAAAACAGAGATGATACAATAATCCGGATCACAAAAATCTATGGATTACAGAAGTAATCATCACGTTGGACGAGATTAAAACTTCTCAGACAAGTAAGGCAGGTCTGTTGTAATGTAGCTAACGTATAAAGCTGATGTCAACGATGATCCTGTGATTGTGAGTGTAGCCAGAGAATGAACTCTTCTGTAACACTCCCATCGTTAGAATTCAGTCTTAACACTTACCTCAACGCTCCACTGGACTGTCGGTCCCTGGATGGGAGACCAGATTCTGCTGGAAGTGGTGTTGGAGGGCCAATAGGAGGCACTCTTTCCTCTGGTATAAAACAAATACAAATATAAATAAAAAGGGGAAATAAAATATGAACAAATAATAAAAAATGTTTTAAAAAATATCCCAATGCAGTGATTGGGGACATTGCCCTGTGTAGGGTGCCGTCTTTCAGATGGGACATTAAACGGGTGTCCTGATTCTCTGTGGTCACTAAAGATCCCATGGCACTTATTGTAAGAGTAAGGGTGTTAACCCTGGTGTCCTGGCTAAATTCCCAATCTGTCCCTCACACCATCACAGTCACCTAATCATCCCCAGTTTACAATTGGCTCATTCATCCCCCCTCCTCTCCCCGGTAACTATTTCCCAAGTTGTTGCTGTAAATGAGAATGTGTTCTCACTCAATTTACCTGGTAAAATAAGGATTTTAAAAAAAAAAAAGTTAAGTATTTGATCTATCCTTTACTGTTCTTGGACACATTTTACACAGGATGAAAATAAAAACGCTACAAAAGCTCAATCATATTACAAAGACATCTTAGGGTGTTGATTCTCCTTTGATGAGTATTTCTAACATTTGCCATCAAGTTCCAGAATCATCCAAATACATTCTGCTCATAAAACGCAGATTAATCTCACCGCATGATGAACACATCGGAATATAATCTCTTCACTGGAATCTTAGAATTAGAAAAAGCTTCAACAGAATCCTTCTCTGGCCGAATGTCCCCTTGAGCTAAAACAGAGGAATAGGGTCGACCAGATTGAATGTCCCCTTGAGCTAAAACAGAGGAATAGGGTCGACCAGATTGAATGTCCCCTTGAGCTAAAACAGAGGAATAGGGTCGACCAGATTGAATGTCCCCTTGAGCTAAAACAGAGGAATAGGGTCTACCAGATTGAATGTCCCCTTGAGCTAAAATAGAGGAATAGGGTCGACCAGATTGAATGTCCCCTTGAGCTAAAACAGAGGAATAGGGTCGACCAGATTGAATGTCCCCTTGAGCTAAAATAGAGGAATAGGGTCGACCAGATTGAATGTCCCCTTGAGCTAAAACAGAGGAATGGGGTCGACCAGATTGAATGTCCCCTTGAGCTAAAACAGAGGAATAGGGGCTACCAGATTGAATGTCCCCTTGAGCTAAAATAGAGGAATAGGGTCGACCAGATTGAATGTCCCCTTGAGCTAAAACAGAGGAATAGGGTCGACCAGATTGAATGTCCCCTTGAGCTAAAATAGAGGAATAGGGTCGACCAGATTGAATGTCCCCTTGAGCTAAAACAGAGGAATAGGGTCGACCAGATTGAATGTCCCCTTGAGCTAAAACAGAGGAATAGGGTCGACCAGATTGAATGTCCCCTTGAGCTAAAACAGAGGAATAGGGTCGACCAGATTGAATGTTCCCTCAGTGGGGGGGTCCTTTTGTCTGTCCAAGCCCTGATCATATCCTCTCTATTTCATCTTCTCTTCAATACAACATACTGTATGTTCGAGTTAAACCACTGGAGTGGAAATGATATCATTTCAGTTCAATCTTACTGTCATTCCTGTATTATTATTGCATATTCAGGGAATCAATGTTTCCATGGTGACTTTACAGCAAAGGAACACGACACAGCAGGTCTATCCTGAACAATTTAAGAATTAGTATTTATTTTAAGATGTGATTCATTTTCATTATGTGTTGCAATAGTAAAAATCTTGAGGTGCGTTATACACAGCAGCATGTTTCTGAATATTACAGCAAAAGCCTGTGTGATATCAGGAATAGTTGATTGTTCTTTAACACTAGAATGGCTGATAGCATCATAGTGACTCAAAAGTATTTTAAATGTCCAATTATGCTACCATTTTCAAGGTCATGTCCCCACGTCCTTGACTTTTCCTAAATAAGAACAATAAGCTTTTACTGTGTTCCAACACACATTCTTGTGTTTCATAGATGTGACAAAGTTTGAGCTTTTAGTTTAGCATTTTTACATCTAGCCTTTAGTAGCATAAACTAATACAAATGTTTTTTCAAATATTTCTTATCTTCATTTTCTAATGTTACCTAAGACCATCAATAAACACAACCAAATGATCATTTTTCCAATTACAAATATTCAATCTATTTATTAGCCTGTTAACATGTTGACATCGAAAAGATATGTCATTGGCACGTAGGGTGTCCAACGAGACCCGAAGTATTAATGCACTATAAACTCCCTGGGGTCCAGGACCACTATACACAACCGCAGTAATGTTGATTCTCTCTGAGGTAGAGAGATGCAAACACATGCCTCAAATATACTCAGTAATACTTACTGTACAGTTCTGCCTCAAATATACTTACTAATACTTAGCGTACAGTTCTGCCTATTCCACTAAAGTCGTTTATCCAGGCTCGTTGTTCAGAATGCATGCTGAAAAAACTATGAAAGGATTCTCTGGTGGACTGGACACCTATGGAAATCTGATTCACATGCCACTGCCATTCATACCTGAACTGTGGAAGAATCAGCAATACCACTGTTCCATCTATATGTATAAGGCCAGAGGAAAAACCCTATCACCGGAAACATCTGCATGCTGCTGAAATGTTTTATGCTTGGTGCTTCAGGCCTGTGGTGCTCATTCTCAAAGGGAGCCCACATGGCATCTCTTCTAGCTCGTCAAATCAGAACAGCCCAAACTATTTGATTGTTAACTCTGTCAATCCATCATGTCTTTGAGAAAAAAACAGCATCTCATGGTCCTTCGGCCCAAACAGATAATCAGATTGCATCAACAGTGTTCCAGGAAATGTTTGTGATCCATGTGAATTCCTGATTGTTTTCTCGTTTCCCTATGTGACTGGATCAAACAATCCTCCTGCGATAGATTGGAGGTACCAAACCTTACAAACAAATTAGAATCATGATAGATTCAATTTGGAAGGAAAGCATGATCGCCAAATGTATATTTTACATCCTTATCAGCACAATTGATTTGTATTAAGGTATTAATATATATTTGTATTTATGTCCAGGTAAATGTTCGGTTTGGGCAACCTTATATTTTAAGAGCTAGCCAAGGAGCTACATGTGTCCTAATTAAAGCCGAAGAAGGTCGTTAAAAAGTTTGCATAATTTAACACAGCATGGGTCCATCAAAGGTGTAATGATAAGAATAACAGCAAGCTCCCTTCAGTTTAATACGCCTACAATCCTAAGACCAAAAGTGCATATTTTTTCATTTCTTCTACCAGCTATTTGATCATTTTGCTTTCTTTTCTCTCCTTGTTTTTGTTCTGATCTTCCCCGAGCCATGCAGAGACTCTGAGCCCTATTACCTATATATAGCACACTGTTGTTTTACCAGAGCCCTATGTGCGTTAGTGCACTGAAAGAGAATAGGGTACCATTTGGAACGCAGACCCTGTGTGGTGTGGTGCTATGATAGCTGGCAATAGTTCATCTCTCTCTCCGAGGTGATGTCAGAAGGAGGTCCAAGATAACAGACACGCAAAACAGGAAACACTACACAGAATGAATCAACGCAGAGTGCCTGGCACGTTTCCCCTTTTGTCAATTCCAAAGCTCATTTAGCCTCAAAATGCTTTATGAAAAATCTAAAGGGACTTTTCTTAAAGCTGAACTAATTTATCTAACCTCAAGTCAACAACTAAAGCAAAAGAGAAGGAGGCGAGGAGAGAGATAGAGAGGGACATGAGAGAAGGAGAAGAGAGAGAGAGAGAGATGGAGAGAGATCGCTCTGCGATAGGTTCTCAGCAGGATAAACATTAATCAAGCAGTTCTGCCCTGAAACTAAACATGTTGATTTGAGTAGTGAGTGGAGGTTTGGTAAGGAGAGAGAAGAGGGGAGAGGGGGGAGAGATAAAGGGATGGGGCGAGGGAGAGAGGGAAGGAGTAAAGAGCTGGAGAGACAGGCATTAGAAAGAAATATATATATATATATATATATATATAGAGAGAGAGAGAGAGAGAGAGAGAGAGAGAGAGAGAGAGAGAGAGAGAGAGAGAGAGAGAGAGAACGAGTGAGAGGTACTGTATACAGAAATAAAGAGGGAAAGCGAGAGTTGTTATAGTAGAACATCTCTTCCTGTCCTCAAGTGGGGCTTACCATGTATTTGCATCTTAGTCAAATTCACTTTGAAGATTCAAAGGTTCCTCTCCATCTCCTCTCTTTGCATAGCCTGCTCTGGACATTTTGAGGCTGTTGCTGTTGCGTTCTCCATTCTTAGGCACTCTGAGAGTCTGTGCACTATAGTATGGAATAAGTCCCCATATTGTGTTTCATAGTGAGTGAGTGTCGGAACTAGAAGCACAAGCATTTCGCTACACTCGCATTAACATCTGCTAACCATGTGTATGTGACAAATACAATTTGATTTGATTTGATTAGGTGTGTGCATGTGAGGTTTAATGTGTGTCTGTTGGTGAATGTGTACACGTGTCCATGCAAACCATTTTTGACATGTTTGTGTATCCTGAGCAATGCATCACCATCATCAATGGTGTCCATTTATTTAAACTTCCACTGGAAACACAACACATGTACAATACAATACTTCAGCAGAAAATACATTTTCGATGGTTCCCTCTTCCGGTGACACCTGCAAAAAACATTTACTGAACATTGTAGCCATATTTATGTTGGCTATGTTGGTTTATTTACCATATACAGACATTGATGACAACTCAGATTTAGATGAATCGAAGATACTGAAGTATTTTACATCTCTTCCTGTCAATACAATGGCAAATCTCTACAGTATCTCTTGAGTAAAAAGCGAAAACATTTAAAAAAGTACATTTTTTTCAATAAAGTCAAATCAAAGCAGTAAAATGAGGAATGGTTACCACCATGCAGAAAATGTGCACATTTTATGTGCGCAAGTTAATTATGCCACTTCAGAGAAAGCTTGTGAAAGGATAAGGAAAGCTGCATAAATTTAGCTGTAATCCAGGCTGGCAGAACTCATTTGCAGGGACAGGCTTATCTGAGCACTGCAGCTTTCTCACAAAATTAACCTTGGATATTTGGGCCCAATTCAGCCAGCGTTTGATTCTCTCTCTCTCGCTTGCTCTCCCTCTCTCTCACTTGCTCTCTCTCGCACACGTGTGTGTGCTTGGGCACTTGCTCTCTCTCGCCCTTGCTCTCTCTCTCTCTCTTCTCTCTCTCTCCTGTGTTCTCTCTCTCCCGTGTTCTCTCTCTCTCTCTCTCTCTCTCTCTCTCTCTCTCTCTCTCTCTCTCTCTCTCTCTCTCTCTCTCTCTCTCTCTCTCTCTCTGTTCTCTCTCTCTCTCTCTCTCTCTCTCTCTCTCTCTCTCTCTCTCTCTCTCTCTCTCTCTCTCTCTCTCATGCTCTTTCTCTCTCTCTCTCATGCTCTTTCTCTCATGCTCTTTCTCTCTCTCTCTCTCTCTCTCTCTCTCTCTCTCTCTCACTCTCTCTCTCGATCTCTCTCTCTCTCTCTCTCTCTCTCTCTCTCTCTCTCTCTCTCTCTCTCTCTCTCTCTCTCTCTCTCTCTCTCTCTCTCTCTCTCTCTCGCCCGTGCTCTTACTCTCTATATGTGTCTCTTTCTCCGAGGCTCAATGTATTACACAGTGAATAAAGCAGGACACAATGTCACTGCAATGTTGGACAAAATAAATAAACAAGCAAAAGCACAGATCTTCTTTAAACATGTATGTGTGTCAGAACTACTCTCTATGTTCCTCCCAAAGAACAGTTAGGCAGGGGAACGGGCCCATTGTCTTGCTGTTCATTTGGTTTCATCTGTTTACTGTCTGTGTGGCATCTCATGTTGTTTTCTTGTGCTGAAGGAAACACTAATCTGGAGAACTCTGCTGCTTTGGCACCAACATTAAATGACAGAGCCAATTCACACCGCTTTATTTCTATACTAGGAAGGACAGACAGAACAAGCATTCCTATATGGACCAAATATGGGTTCAATTTGCGGTCCACTTTGAGGATTCTTGTGGGGAAAGTCTTGAAGATATTTTGATGGCTCTTTGTATGTTTACAATTTCCTGTAGTATGTGAATACTGTGCCAAAACTTTCTGAACTGATGTTTATCAGTCAGTTCCATGGTAGAATGTTAACTTAAAATATGGCAGCCTCTTCAGAACTGCATCTGCCAATCAGCTACCCTAAGAATCCTCCATCGGCCAATCAGCTATCCTAAGAATCCTCCATCGGCCAATCAGCTATCCTTAGGATGCTCTATTACGTCTGTCCTTTTGATAGGCTACTGAAGGGGAAGACAGGAGAAAGTGACCTTTGACATATATCACTTTTTAAACCTTGATCTGTCCATGTGTCATTACAGTTTTTCTTGATTACTTGGGCACATTCATCCAAAAATAATTCACTTTTTCAAAACAATTATCACAGAGCCCCAAACTGAAATAAGTTGCAAAACATTAAATACATGACACAAAATGAACAAGCTCCATCAAAACATACAACTTGTTATCGAATGAAAATGTATTTAAATCAATCGTTACACATCGGCCCAAAAAATACTAACTATAACAATCAATATACTCTAACATGGTTAACCCTCTTTTCTATGTCTGAGCCATTTGTTGATACTATAATTATAGTGTGCACCATCAAAGGTAAGTAAACATATTATCACAGCGTGAGCTGAATTATTCTTCACTAAAAATAATCTTTACCAAAGAATGTCACTCAAGAGCATTAATATTCAGGTTGAGAGCTTCAAGTTCCTTCGTGTCCACATCACCAACAGACTAACATGGCCCAAGACAGTCGTGAAGAGAGAGACTCAGGAGACTGAAAAGATTTGGCATGGGTCCTCAGATCCTCAAAAAGTTTTACAGTTGCACCATCGAGAGCATCCTAACTGGTTGCATCACCACCTGGTATGGTAACTGCTTGGCCTCCGACCTCAAGGCACTACAGAGGGTAGTGCGTACCCCCCAGTACATCATTGGGGCCAACATTCCTGCCATCCAGGACCTCTATACAAGGTGGTGTCAGAGGAAGGCCCTAAAAATTGTCAAAGCGGTACCAGAGCGCTAAGTCTAGTTCCAAGAGGCTTCTAAACAGCTTCTACCCCCAAGCCATGAGACTCCTGAACATCTAATCAAATGGCTACCCAGACTATTTGCATTGACCCCCTCTTTTACACTGCTGCTACTCTCTGTTTAGTCTCTATACATAGACTCTATGTCACTTTAATAACTCTACCTACATGTACAGTTGAAGTCGGAAGTTTACATACACTTAGGTTGGAGTCTTTAAAACTCGTTTTTCAACCACTCCACACATTTCTTGTTAACAAACTATAGTTTTGTCAAGTTGTTTAGGACATCTACTTTGTGCATGACACAAGTCATTTTTCAAACAATTGTTTACAGACAGATTATTTCACTGTATCACAATTCCAGTGGGTCAGAAGTTTACATACACTAAGTTGACTGTGCCTTTAAACAGCTTGTAAAATTCCAGAAAATGATGTCATGGCTTTAGAAGCTTCTGATAGGCTAATTGACATCATTTGAGTCAATTTGAGGTGTACCTGTGGATGTATTTCAAGGCATACCTTCAAACTAAGTGCCTCTTTGCTTGACATCATGGGAAAATCAAAAGAAATCAGCCAAGACCTCAGAAAAAAAATTGTAGACCTCAACAAGTCTGGTTCATCTTTGGGAGCAACATTCAAAGGCCTGAAGGAACTGCGTTCATCTGTACAAACAATAGTAGGCAAGTATAAACACCATGGGACCACGCAGCCATCATACGAGGCGCGTTCTGTCTCCAAGAGATGAATGCAAATCAATCCCAGAACAACAGCAAAGGACCCTGTGAAGATTCTGGAGGAAACTTGTACAAAGTATCTTTATCCACAGTAAAACGAGTCCTATACTGACATCACCTGAAAGGCCGCTCAGCAAGGTAGAAGCCACTGCTCCAAAACCACCATAAAAAAGCCAGACTACGATTTGCAACTGCACATGGGGACAAAGATTGGAGAAATGTCCTCTGGCCTGATGAAACAAATATATAACTATTTGGCCATAATGACCATCATTATGTTTGGAGGAAACCGTGAAGCACCGTGAAGCACGGGGGTGGCTGCATCATGTTGTGGGGCTGCTTTGCTGCAGGAGGGACTGGTGCACTTCACAAATTGGATGGCATCATGAGGCAGGACAATTACGTGGATAATATTGATGCAACATCTCAAGACATCAGTCATGAAGTTCAATCTTGGTCACAAATGGGTCTTCCAAATGGACAATGACCCCAAGCATACTTCCACAGTTGTGGCAAAATGGCTTAAGGACAACAAAGTCAAGTATTGGAGTGGCCATCACAAAGCCCTGGCCTCAATCCTATAGAACATTTGTGGGCAGAACTAAAAGCGTGTGCGAGCAAGGAGGCCAACAGACATGACTCAGTTACACCAGCTCTGTCAGAAGGAACGGGCCAAAATTCACCCAACTTATTGTGGGAAGCTGGTGGAAGGCTACCCGAAACCTTTGACCAAAGTAAAACCATTTTAAGGCAATGCTACTAAATACTAATTGAGTGTATGTAAACTTCTGACCCACTGGGAATGTGATGAAAGAAATAAAAGCTGAAATAATCATATAATCATTATCTCTACCATTATTCTGACATTGTACATTCTTAAAATGTAGTGTTGATCCTAACTGACCGAAGACAGGACATTCTTACTAGGACTAAATGTCAGGAATTGTGAAAAATTGAGTTTAAATGTATTTGGCTAAGGTGTATGTATACTTCCGACTTCAACTGTACATAGTACGTCAATTACGTCAACGAACCGGTGCCCCCGCACATTGACTCTGTACCGGTACCCCCTGTATATAGCCTCCACATTGACTCTGTGAGTAGCCTCCACATTGACTCTGTGAATAGCCTCCAAATTGACTCTGTTTATAGCCTCCACATTGACTCTGTATATAGCCTCCACATTGACTCTGTGTATAGCCTCCACATTGACTATGTATATAGCCTCCACATTGACTATGTATATAGCCTCCACATTGACTATGTATATAGCCTCCACATTGACTATGTATATAGCCTCCACATTGACTCTGTATATAGCCTCCACATTGACTCTGTGTATAGCCTCCACATTGACTATGTATATAGCCTCCACATTGACTATGTATATAGCCTCCACATTGACTCTGTATATAACCTCCACATTGACTCTGTATATAACCTCCACATTGACTCTGTATATAGCCTCCACATTGACTCTGTGTATAGCCTCCACATTGACTATGTATATAGCCTCCACATTGACTCTGTATATAGCCTCCACATTGACTCTGTATATAGCCTCCACATTGACTCTGTATATAGCCTCCACATTGACTCTGTGTATAGCCTCCACATTGACTCTGTATATAACCTCCACATTGACTCTGTATATAGCCTCCACATTGACTCTGTATATAGCCTCCACATTGACTCTGTATATAGCCTCCACATTGACTCTGTATATAGCCTCCACATTGACTCTGTATATAGCCTCCACATTGACTCTGTATATAGCCTCCACATTGACTCTGTATATAGCCTCCACATTGACTCTGTATATAGCCTCCACATTGACTCTGTATATAGCCTCCACATTGACTCTGTATATAGCCTCCACATTGACTCTGTATATAACCTCCACATTGACTCTGTATATAACCTCCACATTGACTCTGTATATAGCCTCCACATTGACTATGTTTATAGCCTCCACATTGACTCTGTATATAGCCTCCACATTGACTCTGTATATAGCCTCCACATTGACTCTGTGTATAGCCTCCACATTGACTCTGTATATAGCCTCCACATTGACTCTGTATATAGCCTCCACATTGACTCTGTATATAGCCTCCACATTGACTCTGTGTATAGCCTCCACATTGACTCTGTGTATAGCCTCCACATTGACTCTGTATATAGCCTCCACATTGACTCTGTATATAGCCTCCACATTGACTCTGTATATAGCCTCCACATTGACTCTGTATATAGCCTCCACATTGACTCTGTATATAGCCTCCACATTGACTCTGTGTATAGCCTCCACATTGACTCTGTGTATAGCCTCAAACTGAAATAAGTTAAAACACATTGACTCTGTATATAGCCTCCATATTGACTCTGTATATAGCCTCCACATTGACTCTGTATATAGCCTCCACATTGACTCTGTATATAGCCTCCACATTGACTCTGTATATAGCCTCCACATTGACTCTGTGTATAGCCTCCACATTGACTCTGTATATAGCCTCCACATTGACTCTGTATATAGCCTCCACATTGACTCTGTATATAGCCTCCACATTGACTCTGTGTATAGCCTCCACATTGACTCTGTGTATAGCCTCCACATTGACTCTGTATATAGCCTCCACATTGACTCTGTGTATAGCCTCCACATTGACTCTGTATATAGCCTCCACATTGACTCTGTATATAGCCTCCACATTGACTCTGTATATAACCTCCACATTGACTCTGTATATAGCCTCCACATTGACTCTGTATATAGCCTCCACATTGACTCTGTATATAGCCTCCACATTGACTCTGTATATAGCCTCCACATTGACTCTGTATATAGCCTCCACATTGACTCTGTATATAGCCTCCACATTGACTCTGTATATAGCCTCCACATTGACTCTGTATATAGCCTCCACATTTCTATGTATATAGCCTCCACATTGACTCTGTATATAACCTCCACATTGACTCTGTGTATAGCCTCCACATTGACTCTGTATATAGCCTCCACATTGACTCTGTATATAGCCTCCACATTGACTCTGTATATAGCCTCCACATTTCTATGTATATAGCCTCCACATTGACTCTGTATATAACCTCCACATTGACTCTGTATATAGCCTCCACATTGACTCTGTGTATAGCCTCCACATTGACTCTGTATATAACCTCCACATTGACTCTGTATATAACCTCCACATTGACTCTGTATATAGCCTCCACATTGACTATGTTTATAGCCTCCACATTGACTCTGTATATAGCCTCCACATTGACTCTGTATATAGCCTCCACATTGACTCTGTGTATAGCCTCCACATTGACTATGTATATAGCCTCCACATTGACTCTGTATATAGCCTCCACATTGACTCTGTATATAGCCTCCACATTGACTCTGTATATAGCCTCCACATTGACTCTGTGTATAGCCTCCACATTGACTCTGTATATAGCCTCCACATTGACTCTGTATATAGCCTCCACATTGACTCTGTATATAGCCTCCACATTGACTCTGTATATAGCCTCCACATTGACTCTGTATATAGCCTCCACATTGACTCTGTATATAGCCTCCACATTGACTCTGTGTATAGCCTCCACATTGACTCTGTATATAGCCTCCACATTGACTCTGTATATAGCCTCCACATTGACTCTGTATATAGCCTCCACATTGACTCTGTGTATAGCCTCCACATTGACTCTGTGTATAGCCTCCACATTGACTCTGTATATAGCCTCCACATTGACTCTGTGTATAGCCTCCACATTGACTCTGTATATAGCCTCCACATTGACTCTGTATATAGCCTCCACATTGACTCTGTATATAACCTCCACATTGACTCTGTATATAGCCTCCACATTGACTCTGTATATAGCCTCCA
Organism: Oncorhynchus gorbuscha; assembly: GCF_021184085.1. Lineage (NCBI taxonomy): Eukaryota > Metazoa > Chordata > Actinopteri > Salmoniformes > Salmonidae > Oncorhynchus > Oncorhynchus gorbuscha. The sequence goes on along the minus strand of NC_060196.1, from coordinate 40,736,773 downwards.
CATTGACTCTGTATATAGCCTCCACATTGACTCTGTATATAGCCTCCACATTGACTCTGTATATAGCCTCCACATTGACTCTGTATATAGCCTCCACATTGACTCTGTATATAGCCTCCACATTGACTCTGTATATAGCCTCCACATTTCTATGTATATAGCCTCCACATTGACTCTGTATATAACCTCCACATTGACTCTGTGTATAGCCTCCACATTGACTCTGTATATAGCCTCCACATTGACTCTGTATATAGCCTCCACATTGACTCTGTATATAGCCTCCACATTTCTATGTATATAGCCTCCACATTGACTCTGTATATAACCTCCACATTGACTCTGTATATAGCCTCCACATTGACTCTGTGTATAGCCTCCACATTGACTCTGTATATAACCTCCACATTGACTCTGTATATAACCTCCACATTGACTCTGTATATAGCCTCCACATTGACTCTGTATATAGCCTCCACATTGACTCTGTGTATAGCCTCCACATTGACTCTGTGTATAGCCTCCACATTGACTCTGTATATAGCCTCCACATTGACTCTGTATATAGCCTCCACATTGACTCTGTATATAGCCTCCACATTGACTCTGTATATAGCCTCCACATTGACTCTGTATATAGCCTCCACATTGACTCTGTGTATAGCCTCCACATTGACTCTGTGTATAGCCTCCACATTGACTCTGTATATAGCCTCCACATTGACTCTGTATATAGCCTCCACATTGACTCTGTATATAGCCTCCACATTGACTCTGTATATAGCCTCCACATTGACTCTGTATATAGCCTCCACATTGACTCTGTGTATAGCCTCCACATTGACTCTGTATATAGCCTCCACATTGACTCTGTATATAGCCTCCACATTGACTCTGTATATAGCCTCCACATTGACTCTGTGTATAGCCTCCACATTGACTCTGTGTATAGCCTCCACATTGACTCTGTATATAGCCTCCACATTGACTCTGTGTATAGCCTCCACATTGACTCTGTATATAGCCTCCACATTGACTCTGTATATAGCCTCCACATTGACTCTGTATATAACCTCCACATTGACTCTGTATATAGCCTCCACATTGACTCTGTATATAGCCTCCACATTGACTCTGTATATAGCCTCCACATTGACTCTGTATATAGCCTCCACATTGACTCTGTATATAGCCTCCACATTGACTCTGTATATAGCCTCCACATTGACTCTGTATATAGCCTCCACATTGACTCTGTATATAGCCTCCACATTTCTATGTATATAGCCTCCACATTGACTCTGTATATAACCTCCACATTGACTCTGTGTATAGCCTCCACATTGACTCTGTATATAGCCTCCACATTGACTCTGTATATAGCCTCCACATTGACTCTGTATATAGCCTCCACATTTCTATGTATATAGCCTCCACATTGACTCTGTATATAACCTCCACATTGACTCTGTATATAGCCTCCACATTGACTCTGTGTATAGCCTCCACATTGACTCTGTATATAACCTCCACATTGACTCTGTATATAACCTCCACATTGACTCTGTATATAGCCTCCACATTGACTCTGTTTATAGCCTCCACATTGACTCTGTATATAGCCTCCACATTGACTATGTATATAGCCTCCACATTGACTCTGTATATAGCCTCCACATTGACTCTGTATATAGCCTCCACATTGACTCTGTATATAGCCTCCACATTGACTCTGTATATAGCCTCCACATTGACTCTGTATATAGCCTCCACATTGACTCTGTATATAGCCTCCACATTGACTCTGTGACTCTGACTCTGTATATAGCCTCCACATTGACTCTGTATATAGCCTCCACATTGACTCTGACTCTTGACTCTGTATATAGCCTCCACATTGACTCTGTATATAGCCTCCACATTGACTCTGTATATAGCCTCCACATTGACTCTGTATATAGCCTCCACATTGACTCTGTATATAGCCTCCACATTGACTCTGTATATAGCCTCCACATTGACTCTGTATATAGCCTCCACATTGACTCTGTGTATAGCCTCCACATTGACTCTGTATATAGCCTCCACATTGACTCTGTATATAGCCTCCACATTGACTCTGTATATAGCCTCCACATTGACTCTGTATATAGCCTCCACATTGACTCTGTATATAGCCTCCACATTGACTCTGTATATAGCCTCCACATTGACTCTGTATATAGCCTCCACATTGACTCTGTATATAGCCTATTGACTCTGTATATAGCCTCCACATTGACTCTGTATATAGCCTCCACATTGACTCTGTATATAGCCTCCACATTGACTCTGTATATAGCCTCCACATTGACTCTGTATATAGCCTCCACATTGACTCTGTATATAGCCTCCACATTGACTCTGTATATAGCCTCCACATTGACTCTGTATATAGCCTCCACATTGACTCTGTATATAGCCTCCACATTGACTCTGTATATAGCCTCCACATTGACTCTGTATATAGCCTCCACATTTCTATGTATATAGCCTCCACATTGACTCTGTATATAACCTCCACATTGACTCTGTATATAGCCTCCACATTGACTCTGTATATAGCCTCCACATTGACTCTGTATATAGCCTCCACATTGACTCTGTCCACATTGATCTGTATAGCCTCCACATTTCTATGTATATAGCCTCCACATTGACTCTGTATATAACCTCCACATTGACTCTGTATATAGCCTCCACATTGACTCTGTGTATAGCCTCCACATTGACTCTGTATATAACCTCCACATTGACTCTGTATATAACCTCCACATTGACTCTGTATATAGCCTCCACATTGACTATGTTTATAGCCTCCACATTGACTCTGTATATAGCCTCCACATTGACTCTGTATATAGCCTCCACATTGACTCTGTGTATAGCCTCCACATTGACTATGTATATAGCCTCCACATTGACTCTGTATAGCCTAGTATATAGCCTCCACATTGACTCTGTATATAGCCTCCACATTGACTCTGTATATAGCCTCCACATTGACTCTGTGTATAGCCTCCACATTGACTCTGTATATAGCCTCCACATTGACTCTGTATATAGCCTCCACATTGACTCTGTGTATAGCCTCCACATTGACTCTGTATATAGCCTCCACATTGACTCTGTATATAGCCTCCACATTGACTCTGTATATAACCTCCACATTGACTCTGTATATAGCCTCCACATTGACTCTGTGTATAGCCTCCACATTGACTCTGTATATAACCTCCACATTGACTCTGTATATAACCTCCACATTGACTCTGTATATAGCCTCCACATTGACTATGTTTATAGCCTCCACATTGACTCTGTATATAGCCTCCACATTGACTCTGTATATAGCCTCCACATTGACTCTGTATATAGCCTCCACATTGACTATGTATATAGCCTCCACATTGACTCTGTATATAGCCTCCACATTGACTCTGTATATAGCCTCCACATTGACTCTGTATATAGCCTCCACATTTCTATGTATATAGCCTCCACATTGACTCTGTATATAGCCCTGCTATTGTTATTTTAACTATTTGTATATTTATTTCTTATTTATTTCTTATAACTGCATTGTTGGTTTTAAGGGCTTGTAAAGTAAGCATTTCACTGTAAGGTCTACCTGTTGTATTTGGTGCATGTGACAAATACAATTTGATTTCATTTGATTTGATATCCAAAAACAAAACGCTTTATTTGATCTTTTTCCTTTACCTGAAAGCTGAACTATCTTCCTCTATGGGCCCCCCTACCTCTCATTTGTCCTTGCCCTTTCTTGACCTCTTAGTCCATTCTTGCAAACAGCAACTCAGAGGTGACCTCTTTTATGAATGAATAAGGACTGATTGCTGATTGAACAATTGTGCAAAGAAGTTTGCAGAAGAGTGCAGAAGAGGTTCACATTCATGGGAGTCATTTGTATCAGCTGTGACCAAATGTTTGAATTTTGTTTGTCATGATTTACTCAAATGAATGTTGGTTCTTATGTAGAGAGTTGTGTTGACTGTGCTTAGCGTTTGCATTGTGTGTGAAAGCAATGACTCAGTTGAACAAATTAATACTGTTGTGCTCATTAGGTCATGATGGAGATCAGGTGGACCCCAGTTTAATTAAAAGTGTTTCCGCAATCCTGAAAAACTGCAACATATCTATGGTATTTGTTCAGTGCCAAGATTAATTGTCCACAGATTTGGATCATGTCTTCAATAAATCATAATAAACCAATTTACACAGCATTTACAGAAGGATGTTACAAGAGGAACAATGTTTGTGTGACTGCCATTCATGAAATGTAAGAGAGAAACCCACTGGGCACAAATTGGTTGAATCAACATTCTTTCAATGTCATTTGTCAATGTATTGTGATGTGGAATCTGTGTGGGAAATACGTACATTGGCGATTTGAGGGTAACATTAAAACTCCCGTACGGACTCGGGAGAGGCGAAGGTCGAGAGCCGCGCGCCCCCCAAAACGCAACACAACCATGCCGCACTGCTTCTTGACACAACGCCCACTTAACCCAGAAGCCAGCCGCACCAATGTGTCGGAGGAAACACCGTACACCTGGTGACCGTATCAGCATGCACTGCGCACGGCCCAACACAGGAGTCGCTAGTGTGCGATGGGACAAGGACATCCCTGCCCTAACCCGGACAATACTGGGCCAATTGTGCGCCGCCCCATGGGTCTCCCGGTCGCGGACGGCTGCGACAGAGCCTGGACTCACACCCAGAATCTCTAGTGGCGCTGCGATGCAGTGCTTTAGACCATTGCGCCAATCGGGAGGTACCTTTGAAAATACGTCATATCTTCAACGTTATATCCACTATAAGACAAAAACCTCCTACTGGAGAGTTAATCTATCTACAGCTATTCATTTGGTCTCCCATCCATTGTTGAGAGATCTCTTAATAACTAAATAGATTCACTGTTGCAATCAAAGTCATTCCATAGGGTAGGTTTAACAGAGCGAATGAAATGGAACTAAACTCTATAAGTCATGTATCATCAGTGAGACTATTCAGGCCTATAATATTAGCACATGTACGAAGTCACCAACAGCTATTGCTTCGATTCAACCCTGGGTTGAACTAAAAATAAAAAACACATATACACCTAGGGGTTAAATCTTTGGTTGATGTCAAATTGAATCTTTAAGTTAATAATGAGTATGTTGGATTCATGTCTCCATTTCAACCAAAAATCTAAGTTAGAAAATTGGACTAAATCAAATCAAAGTTTATTTAAAGTGCATTTACAGTTTGATTTGATTTAGTCCTATTCTTTAACTTTGGAGAAGAGAACCCAACATATCAGTTACTAATTTGTAGACAAAATGGAATTAAAGTCAGACTAAGTCAGTGGCACAACATATACATCTCCTTCAAAGGTTGTTACTTGATTGCGTTGACAACCAAACACAATCCAGCATCACTTATGCAATACAATAAATAGCCTAAAGTTAAGGATAGCTTACAAACTAATGTAATAGCTTTTATTCCACCTTAAAATGAGTATCTCATCCATGGCCACATTTACAGGTTACAGTATCTGTAAAGGTCTTATTATGTAATCATAGAAAGTGTACATGTTTGAGATAGCATGCAAAGGTCGCAGGTCTGTGGAGATCTTCACAATATAAATATCTGTGCAGAATCTTGGAACAGCATTGATCACTTGTACTTTTAATGTAATCTCCACTGCAATCCAGGTCATTTGGTTGTGCTATTAGATGAAGCACAGTGATAACACATTAAGTTGTTGTATAAATCAAAAATATATAACATTGTATTTCCATTGGAATTTGGTTGTGCTTTTAAATGGTTAAAAGCCTAGTGATAACATTGGGAATTGAACAAACTTCTGGTTGTCATTTTAAGTGGGTGAATAAAGGTTGAAATCTCATTGATCAACGTCTCAACCAAAAATGACCCACATTTCCACTTTGAAATTAGGTGATCTGCCAGTGGGAACATATTGCTAGTTCATTTACCATTCATTTACAGTTTGAAATTAGGTGATCTGCCAGTGGGAACATATTGCTAGTTCATTTACCATTCATTTACAGTTTGAAATTAGGTGATCTGCCAGTGGGAACATATTGCTAGTTCATTTACCATTCATTTACAGTTTGAAATTAGGTGATCTGCCAGTGGGAACATATTGCTAGTTCATTTACCATTCATTTACAGTTTGAAATTAGGTGATCTGCCAGTGGGAACATATTGCTAGTTCATTTACCATTCATTTACAGTTTGAAATTAGGTGATCTGCCAGTGGGAACATATTGCTAGTTCATTTACCATTCATTTACAGTTTGAAATTAGGTGATCTGCCAGTGGGAACATATTGCTAGTTCATTTACCATTCATTTACAGTTTGAAATTAGGTGATCTGCCAGTGGGAACATATTGCTAGTTCATTTACCATTCATTTACAGTTTGAAATTAGGTGATCTGCCAGTGGGAACATATTGCTAGTTCATTTACCATTCATTTACAGTTTGAAATTAGGTGATCTGCCAGTGGGAACATATTGCTAGTTCATTTACCATTCATTTACAGTTTGAAATTAGGTGATCTGCCAGTGGGAACATATTGCTAGTTCATTTACCATTCATTTACAGTTTGAAATTAGGTGATCTGCCAGTGGGAACATATTGCTAGTTCATTTACCATTCATTTACAGTTTGAAATTAGGTGATCTGCCAGTGGGAACATATTGCTAGTTCATTTACCATTCATTTACAGTTTGAAATTAGGTGATCTGCCAGTGGGAACATATTGCTAGTTCATTTATTGCCATTTACATTTTTACAGTTTGAAATTAGGTGATCTGCCAGTGGGAACATATTGCTAGTTCATTTACCATTCATTTACAGTTTGAAATTAGGTGATCTGCCAGTGGGAACATATTGCTAGTTCATTTACCATTCATTTACAGTTTGAAATTAGGTGATCTGCCAGTGGGAACATATTGCTAGTTCATTTACCATTCATTTACAGTTTGAAATTAGGTGATCTGCCAGTGGGAACATATTGCTAGTTCATTTACCATTCATTTACAGTTTGAAATTAGGTGATCTGCCAGTGGGAACATATTGCTAGTTCATTTACCATTCATTTACAGTTTGAAATTAGGTGATCTGCCAGTGGGAACATATTGCTAGTTCATTTACCATTCATTTACAGTTTGAAATTAGGTGATCTGCCAGTGGGAACATATTGCTAGTTCATTTACCATTCATTTACAGTTTGAAATTAGGTGATCTGCCAGTGGGAACATATTGCTAGTTCATTTACCATTCATTTACAGTTTGAAATTAGGTGATCTGCCAGTGGGAACATATTGCTAGTTCATTTACCATTCATTTCCACTTTGAAATTAGGTGATCTGCCAGTGGGAACATATTGCTAGTTCATTTACCATTCATTTACAGTTTGAAATTAGGTGATCTGCCAGTGGGAACATATTGCTAGTTCATTTACCATTCATTTTTGAAATTAGGTGATCTGCCAGTGGGAACATATTGATTTACCATTCATTTACAGTTTGAAATTAGGTGATCTGCCAGTGGGAACATATTGCTAGTTCATTTACCATTCATTTACAGTTTGAAATTAGGTGATCTGCCAGTGGGAACATATTGCTAGTTCATTTACCATTCATTTACAGTTTGAAATTAGGTGATCTGCCAGTGGGAACATATTGCTAGTTCATTTACCATTCATTTACAGTTTGAAATTAGGTGATCTGCCAGTGGGAACATATTGCTAGTTCATTTACCATTCATTTACAGTTTGAAATTAGGTGATCTGCCAGTGGGAACATATTGCTAGTTCATTTACCATTCATTTCCACTTTGAAATTAGGTGATCTGCCAGTGGGAACATATTGCTAGTTCATTTACCATTCATTTACAGTTTGAAATTAGGTGATCTGCCAGTGGGAACATATTGCTAGTTCATTTACCATTCATTTACAGTTTGAAATTAGGTGATCTGCCAGTGGGAACATATTGCTAGTTCATTTACCATTCATTTACAGTTTGAAATTAGGTGATCTGCCAGTGGGAACATATTGCTAGTTCATTTACCATTCATTTACAGTTTGAAATTAGGTGATCTGCCAGTGGGAACATATTGCTAGTTCATTTACCATTCATTTACAGTTTGAAATTAGGTGATCTGCCAGTGGGAACATATTGCTAGTTCATTTACCATTCATTTACAGTTTGAAATTAGGTGATCTGCCAGTGGGAACATATTGCTAGTTCATTTACCATTCATTTACAGTTTGAAATTAGGTGATCTGCCAGTGGGAACATATTGCTAGTTCATTTACCATTCATTTACAGTTTGAAATTAGGTGATCTGCCAGTGGGAACATATTGCTAGTTCATTTACCATTCATTTACAGTTTGAAATTAGGTGATCTGCCAGTGGGAACATATTGCTAGTTCATTTACCATTCATTTACAGTTTGAAATTAGGTGATCTGCCAGTGGGAACATATTGCTAGTTCATTTACCATTCATTTACAGTTTGAAATTAGGTGATCTGCCAGTGGGAACATATTGCTAGTTCATTTACCATTCATTTCCACTTTGAAATTAGGTGATCTGCCAGTGGGAACATATTGCTAGTTCATTTACCATTCATTTACAGTTTGAAATTAGGTGATCTGCCAGTGGGAACATATTGCTAGTTCATTTACCATTCATTTACAGTTTGAAATTAGGTGATCTGCCAGTGGGAACATATTGCTAGTTCATTTACCATTCATTTACAGTTTGAAATTAGGTGATCTGCCAGTGGGAACATATTGCTAGTTCATTTACCATTCATTTACAGTTTGAAATTAGGTGATCTGCCAGTGGGAACATATTGCTAGTTCATTTACCATTCATTTACAGGGTTTGAAATTAGGTGATCTGCCAGTTACAGTTTGAAATTAGGTGATCTGCCAGTGGGAACATATTGCTAGTTCATTTACCATTCATTTACAGTTTGAAATTAGGTGATCTGCCAGTGGGAACATATTGCTAGTTCATTTACCATTCATTTACAGTTTGTATGATTAACTGTCATGATTCATTTCTGTCACTATACATGGATGTCCCCTGTGACACTTAACAAGAGAATACCACTCCAGATGATCTGGGAGCAAGTCACAAGTCACTGAGCAAGAGAAGCTCATTTCTAACCTCGTCCCCCCCAGTTCCAACATCATTCACACACACACACACACACACACACACACACACACACACACACACACACACACACACACACACACACACACACACACACACACACACACACACACACACACACACACACACACACACACACACACACACACACACACACACCTCCATCCTCCTCTGATATCACTCAGCAACTCTGCATCGCTGACATCACCTAGAAAGTGATCACCGCTACAGCCTCACCTGTCCCCATCTGTAACTCTAATGTTCCTGTCAGGTGACGGGATGGCGGCCATTAATCAGAACCTTCTGCCAGGCCGCTAATGGGACCCATCCCATAATGTATGTTTATAATGAATGTATATCCCTCGCCGATGAATTCAGGACGGCTGGAAACATATGCTAATCATTTCCCTGTCCGTGAGTCATGAGTCTTCAAAGTCGCTACTCGCTAGTCCCCCCAAATCTAAAACTAACATGTTATTTTTCTTCCTCTTTTTTATTTGATTTTAAGAGGAGGGATTGAGGCATTGGAGCTTTTAAAGCGGCTCATGATCTTAAACCTAAACTTTCCTCTCTAGTCCTCTTAGTCGTGTGTGTGTGTGTGTGTGTGTGTGTGTGTGTGTGTGTGTGTGTGTGTGTGTGTGTGTGTGTGTGTGTGTGTGTGTGTGTGTGTGTGTGTGTGTGTGTGTGTGTGTGTGTGTGCGTATATTTATACCACCCAACCACCCCAACACTAATACACAGAAATACCACTCAACCACCCCAGCACTATTACACAAAAATACCACTCAACCACCCCAGCACTATTACATAGAAGTACCACCCAACCACCCCAAAACTATAACACAGAAATACCACTCAACCACCCCAACACTAATACACAGAAATACCACCCAACCACCCCAGCACTATTACACAGAAATACCACTCAACCACCCCAGCACTATTACACAGAAGTACCACCCAACCACCCCAAAACTATAACACAGAAATACCACTCAACCACCCCAACACTATTACACAGAAATACCACCCAACCACGCCAAAACTATAACACAGAAATACCACTCAACCACCACTAACTACACTGGTACACAGAAATACCACCCAACCACCACTAAATACACTGGTACACAGAAATACCACCCAACCATCCCAAAACTATTACACAGAAATACCACCCAACCACACCAAAACTATTACACAGAAATAGTACGAAACCACCCCAAAATTATTACACAGAAATACCACCGAACCACCCCAAAACTATTACACTGAAATACCACCCAATCACCCCAACACCATTGCACAGAAATACCACCCAACCACCACTACACTGGTACACAGAAATACCACCCAACCAACCCAACACTGGAGCTGAGACCACTGAATGGTTCCTTTAGTGAAGTCAATGGACGTCAATGGAGAACATGTCATTAGCTTCAAGCAGTGTGTTATTAACCACCCAATGAGCTGCGGTTCATGTGGACAGTTTGAAGCCGCTGAATGTCATGCCTAAAAGTGCAACAGACTTAGCAATTAAAGCAGTAGTTAATGTACCGTATGTGATGTCTCTGATAAGACAATAGACTATACAACAATTTCAGTTATATTTCGCTATATAATGCAAAGGCAGAAGGAAAATGTACAAAAACGACTTCTGTCTCAGGCATTATGACAAATCGCCTTGTGACACAAGAAAGCTAACGATCACATGTATCTTTTTTCGCTCTATTTCTACAGAGGTGCGTGCATACTAACAACATGACAGCGTGACAGGAAGGTAGACCACAGTTCCTTGCTTTTTTTCTTCTAATTGGACTGAAATGAGGTGGAAGGGAACTGCAAGACAATTAACTGATGTGTTTTTATCAGGCCTGGCGCAGTCTGGAATAGGTAGGGAGAATCAGTCCTGGTAGGGAGGCTCAGTCCTGGTAGGGAGGCTCAGTCCTGGTCAGGCCTGGTGGAGTCTAGAAGAGGTAGGGAGGCTCAGTCCTGGTAGGGAGGCTCAGTCCTGGTCAGGCTTGGTGGAGTCTGGAAGAGGTAGGCAGGCTCAGTAGCAAACCAACGGGAGCTGGAACAGATGCCTGCACTACCAGGCAAATCTCTCCCTCCTCCCTCCATCCTTCCCTCCATCTCTTCCTCCCTCCCTCCATCTCTCCCTCCTCCCTCCATCCCTCCCTCCATCTCTTCCTCCCTCCCTCCATCTCTTCCTCCCTCCCTCCATCTCTTCCTCCCTCCCTCCATCTCTTCCTCCCTCCTTCCATCTCTTCCCCCCTCCTCCATCTCTTCCTCCCTCCCTCCATCTCTTCCTCCCTCCCTCCATCTCTCCCTCCTCCCTCCATCCCTCCCTCCATCTCCTCCCTCCCTCCATCTCTTCCTCCCTCCTCCATCTCTTCCTCCCTCCCTCCATCTCTTCCTCCCTCCCTCCATCTCTTCCTCCCTCCCTCCATCTCTTCCTCCCTCCCTCCCTCCATCTCTTCCTTCCTCCCTCCATCTCTTCCTCCCTCCCTCCCTCCATCTCTTCCTCCCTCCCTCCATCTCTTCCTCCCTCCCTCCATCTCTTCCTCCCTCCCTCCATCTCTTCCTCCCTCCCTCCATCTCTTCCTCCCTCCCTCCATCTCTTCCTCCCTCCATCCTCCATCTCTCCTCCCTCCATCCCTCCCTCCATCTCTTCCTCCCTCCCTCCATCTCTTCCTCCCTCCGCCTGCCATTCGTTCACAAGCTTTGTTTATCAAATTTTTCAATTAACCTCCAACGATTTAACTCCCTTCATAAAGCCACTGTGTGCATGTTTACTCCAAAGAACAAACGGTCTGCCTCTCTCTGTCTTCCTGTCTCTCTTTTTCCCCCCCCCCGCTATTTTTCCTATCTCTCCCTCCTCGTCCCCTCCTCGTTCCCTCCTCTCTGCCATGGTGTGCTGTCATCCCTGGAAGCTGGGCTTCACAGAGCTCGGCAGGACTTTTCCAGGCGAAAGGCTGTATGTGTCTGAGATTAAAAGAGTGGAAGTATGTGGCAAGCAGAGAGAGCTTTGTAGATATTGTAATTAGGTGATAACTTATTCTTCTCTTGCCTCCATGCCTTTCCTTCAGTAGAGCCCAGTAAAGTAGAGAGGGAGACGTAGGAAGAGAGAGGGAGAAGTAGGAAGAGAGAGGGAGACGTAGGAAAAGAAAGGGAGAAGTAGGAAGAGAGAGGGAGAAGTAGGAAGAGAGAGGGAGTAGTAGGAAGAGAGAGGGAGAAGAGAGAAGAGAGAGGGAGAAGTAGGAAGAGAGAGGGAGTAGTAGGAAGAGGAGAGGGAGAAGTAGGAAGAGAGAGGGAGAAGTAGGAAGAGAGAGGGAGTAGTAGGAAGAGAGAGGGAGAAGAGGAGGGAGAAGTAGGAAAAGAAAGGGAGAAGTAGGAAGAGAGAGGGAGAAGTAGGAAGAGAGAGGGAGAAGTAGGAAGAGAGAGGGAGAGGAAGAGAGAGGAGAAGTAGGAAGAGAGAGGGAGAAGTAGGAAGAGAGAGGGAGTAGGAGAGAAAAGAAAAGGGAGAAGTAGGAAAAGAGAGGGAGAAGTAGGAAAAGAGGGAGGGAAGTAGTAGGAAAAGAAGAAGGGAGAAGTAGGAAAAGAGAGGGAGAAGTAGGAAGTAGAGAGGGAGAAGTAGGAAGAGAGAGGAGAAGAGGGAGAAGTAGGAAGAAGTAGGAAGAGAGAGGGAGTAGTAGGAAGAGAGAGGGAAAAGTAGGAAGAGAGAAGGGAAGAGAGAGAGGGAGTAGTAGGAAGAGAGGGAGAAGTAGGAAAGAAAGAGGGAGAAGTAGGAAAATAAAGGGAGAGTAGTAGAAGAGAGAGGGGAGAAGTAGGAAAAGAAAGGGAGAAGTAGGAAGAGAGAGGGAGAAGTAGTAAAAGAAAGGGAGAAGTATGAAGAGAGAGGGAGAAGTAGGAAGAGAGAGGGAGTAGTAGGAAGAGAGAGGGAGAAGTAGGAAGAGAGAGGGAGAAGTAGGAAAAGAAAGGGAGAAGTAGGAAGAGAGAGGGAGAAGTAGGAAGAGAGAGGGAGTAGTAGGAAGAGAGAGGGAGAAGTAGAAGAAGAGAGGGAGAAGTAGGAAGAGAGTAGGAGAAGGGAGAAGTAGGAAGAGAGAGGGAGTAGTAGGAAAAGAAAGGGAGAAATAGGAAGAGAGAGAGAAGTAGGAAGAGAGAGGGAAGAAGTATGAAGAGAGAGGGAGTAGTAGGAAGAGAGAGGGAGAAGTAGGAAGAGAGAGGGAGAAGTAGGAAAAGAAAGGGAGAAGTAGGAAGAGAGAGGGATAAGTAGGAAGAGGGAGAGGGAGTAGTAGGAAGAGAGAGGGAGAAGTAGGAAGAGAGAGGAAAAGAGAAGTAGGAAGAGAGGGGAGAAGAGAGGGGAGTAGTAGGAAGAGAGAGGGAGAAGTAGGAAAAGAGAGGGAGAAGTAGGAAGAGAGAGGGAGAAGTAGGAAGAGAGAGGGAGAAGTAGGAAGAGAGAGGAAGAGAAGTAGGAAGAGAGAGGGAGAAGTAGGAAGAGAGAGGGAGAAGTAGGAAGAGAGAGGGAGAAGTAGGAAGAGAGAGGGAGAAGTAGGAAGAAAGAGGGAGAAGTAGGAAAAGAAAGGGGGAGAAGTAGGAAGAGAGAGGGAGTAGTAGGAAAAGAAAGGGAGAAGTAGGAAGAGAGAGGGAGAAGTAGGAAAAGAAAGGGAGAAGTAGGAAGAGGAGAAGTAGGAAGAAGAGGAGAAGAGGAAGAGAGAGGGAGTAGTAGGAAGAGAGAGGGAGAAGTAGGAAGAGAGAGGGAGAAGTAGGAAGAGAAAGGGAGTAGGGAAGAGAGAGGGAGAAGGGAGAAGTAGGAAGAAGAGAGAGAGAAGTAGGAAAAGAAAGGGGAGAAGTAGGAAGAGAGAGGGAGAAGTAGGAAGAGAGAGGGAGTAGTAGGAAGAGAGAGGGAGAAGTAGGAAGAGAGAGGGAGAAGTAGGGAGAAGTAGGAAGAGAGGAAGGAGTAGTAGGAAAAGAAAGGGAGAAGTAGGAAGAGAGAGGGAGAAGTAGGAAGAGAGAGGGAGAAGTAGGAAGAGAGAGGGGAGTAGTAGGAAGAGAGAGGGAGTAGTAGGAAGAGAGAGGAGAGTAGAAAGAGAAGAGGGAGAAGTAGGAAAAGAAAGGGGAGAAGTAGGAAGAGAGAGAGAGTAGGAAGTAGTAGGAAAAGAAAGGGAGAAGTAGGAAGAGGGAGAAGTAGGAGTAGTAGGAAGAGAGAGGGAGAAGTAGGAAGAGAGAGGGAGAAGTAGGAAAAGAAAGGGAAGAAGTAGGAAGAGAGAGGGAGAAGTAGGAAGAGAGAGGAGAGTAGGAAGAGAAGAGAGAGGGAGAAGTAGGAAGAGAGAGGAGAAGTAGGAAGAGAGAGGGAGTAGTAGGAAGAGAGGGAGAAGTAGGAGAAAGAGAGGGAGAAGTAGGGAAGAGAGAGGGAGAAGTAAGGAAGAGAGTAGGAAGAAAGGGGAGAAGTAGGAAGAAGGAAGAGAGAGGGGAGAAGTAGGAAGAGAGAGGGAGAAGGGAAGAGAGAGGGAGAAGTAGGAGAGAGAGGGAGTAGTAGGAAGAGAGAGGGAAGAAGGGAGAAGGAAGAAGAGAAGAGAGGAAGAGAAGTAGTAGGAAGAAAGAGGGAGAAGTAGGAAAAGAAAGGGAGAAGTAGGAAGAGAGAGGGAGTAGTAGGAAAAGAAAGGGAGAAGTAGGAAGAAGAGGGAGAAGTAGGAAAGAGAGGAAGGGAGATGTAGGAAGAAGAGGGAGAAGTAGGAAGAGAGAAGGAGTAGTAGGAAGAGAGGGAGGGAGAAGAAAGGGAGAAGTAGGAAGAGAGAGGAGAAGTAGGAAGAGAGAAGTAGGAAGAGAGAGGGAGAAGTAGGAAGAGAGAGGGAGAAGGAAGAGAGAGGGAGAAGGAGAAGTAGGAAGAGAGAGAGTAGGAAGAGAGTAGGGAAGAGAGAGGGAGAAGTAGGAAAAGAAAAGGGAGAAGTAGGAAGAGAGAGGGGATAAAGTAGGAAGAGAGAGGGAGAAGTAGGAAGAGAGAGGGAGAAGTAGGAGAGGGAAGAGGAAGAGAAGGGAGAAGAGGGAAGAGAAAGAGGAAGAAGTAGGGAAGAGAGAGGGAGAAGTAAGAAAAGAGAGGGAGAAGTAGGAAGAGGGGAGAGGGAGAAGTAGGAAGAGAGAAGAAGTAGGAAGAGAGAGGGAGAAGTAGGAAGAGAGGGGAGAAGTAGGAAGAGAGAGGGAGAAGTAGGAAGAGAGAGGGAGAAGTAGGAAGAAAGAGGGAGAAGTAGGAAAAGAAAGGGAGAAGTAGGAAGAGAGAGGGGAGAGTAGGAAAAGAAAGGGAGAAGTAGGAAGAGAAGAGGGAGAAGTAGGAAAAGAGGGAAGAAGAGGAAGAGAGGAAGAGAAGTAGGAAGAGAGAGGAGGAAAAGAAAGGAGAAGTAGGAAGAGAGAGGGAGAAGTAGGAAGAGAGTAGGAGAGAGAGGGAGAAGTAGGAAAAAGAGAAAGGGAGTAGTAGGAAGAGAGAGGGAGAAGTAGGAAGAGAGAGGGAGAAGTAGGAAGAAGAAAGGGAGAAGTAGGAAGAGAGAGGGAGAAGTAGGAAGAGAGAGGGAGTAGTAGGAAGAGAGAGGGAGAAGTAGGAAGAGAGGAGAAGTAGGAAGAGAGAGGGAGAGAGAGGGAGTAGTAGGAAAAGAAAGGGAGAAGTAGGAAGAGAGAGGGAGAAGTAGGAAGAGAGAGGGAGAAGTAGGAAGAGAGAGGGAGAAGTAGGAAGAAGAGGGAGAAGTAGGAAGAGAGAGGGAGAAGTAGGAAGAGAGAGGGAGAAGTAGGAAGAAAGTAGAGAGGGAGAAGTAGGAAGAGAGAGGGAGAAGTAGGAAGAGAGAGGGAGGTAGGAAGAAAGAGGGAGAAGAGGAAGAGGGGAGAAGTAGGAAGAGAGAGGGAGAAGTAGGAAGAGAGAGGGAGTAGTAGGAAGAGAGAGGGAGAAGTAGGAAGAAGAGAGGAAGAGAAGGGGAAAGAAAGTAGGGAGAAGGAAGAGAGAGGGAGAAGTAGGAAGAGAGAAGGGAGTAGTAGGAAAAGAAAGGGAGAAGTAGGAAGAGAGAGGGAGAAGTAGGAAAAGAAAGGGAGAAAGAGAGAGGGAGTAGTAGGAAGAAAGGGAGAAGTAGGAAGAGAGAGGAAAAGGGAGAAGTAGTAGGAAGAGAGAGGAAGAGAAGTAGGAAGAGAGAGGGAGAAGTAGGAAGGAAGAGAAGGAGGAAGAGAAGTAGGAAGAGAGAGGGAGAAGTAGGAAGAGAGAGGGAGAAGTAGGAAAAGAAAGGGAGAAGTAGGAAGAGAGAGGGAGAAGTAGGAAGAGAGAGGGAGAAGTAGGAAGAGAGAGGAGGAAGAGAGAGGGAGAAGTAGGAAGAGAGAGGGAGAAGTAGGAAGAGAGAGGGAGTAGTAGGAAGAAGAAAGGGAGAAGTAGGAAGAGAGAGGGGAGAAGTAGGAAGAGAGAGAGGAGAAGTAGGAAGAGAGGAGGAGAGGGAGAAGTAAGTAGGAAGAGAGAGGGAGTAGTAGGAAGAGAGAGGGAGAAGTAGGAAGAGAAAGGGGGAGAAGTAGGAAAAGAAAGGGAGAAGTAGGAAAGAGAGAGGGAGTAGTAGGAAGAAAGAGAAGGGAGAAGTAGGAAGAGAGAGGGAGTAGTAGGAAGAGAGAGGGAGAAGTAGGAAGAAAGAGGGAGAAGTAGGAAAAGAAAGGGAGAAGTAGGAAGAGAGAGGGAGAAGTAGGAAGAGAGAGGGAGAAGTAGGAAGAGAGAGGAGAGAAGTAGGAAGAGAGAGGGAGAAGTAGAAGAAGAGGGAGTAGGAAGAGAGAGGAAAGAGTAGGAAAAGAAAGGAGAGAAAGTAGGAAGAGAGAGGAAGAAGTAGGAAGAGAGAGGGAGAAGTAGGAAGAGAGAGGGAGAAGTAGGAAGGGAGAAAGGGAGAGAGTAGGAAGAGAGAGGGAGAAGTAGGAAGGGAGAGAGGGAGTAGGAAGAAAGGGAGAAGTAGGAAAGTAGGAAAAGAGAAGGGAGAAGTAGGAAGAAAGAGAGGGAGAAGTAGGAAAAGAAAGGGAGAAGTAGGAAGAGAGAGGGAGAAGTAGGAAAAGAAAGGGAGAAGTAGGAAGAGAGAGGGAGAAGTAGGAAGAGAGAGGGAGTAGTAGGAAGAGAGAGAAGTAGGAAGAGAGGGGGAAAAGAAGAGAAGTAGAGAGAGGGAGAGGAAGAGAGTAGGGAAGAGAGAGGGAGAAGTATGAAGAAGAGAGGAGTAGTAGGAAGGAAAAGAGAAGTAGAAAGAGAGAGGGAGAGGGAGTAGGAAAAGAAAGGGAGAGAAGTAGGAAGAGAGAAGGAGATAAGTAGGAAGAGAGAGGGAGTAGTAGGAAGAGAGAAGAGAGGGAAGAGAGAGGGAGAGTAGGAAGAGAGAGGTAGAAGTAGGAAGAAGAGGGAGAGTAGGAGAAGAGGGAGAAGTAGGAAAGAGAGAGGTAGAGAAGGGAGAAGTAGGAAGAGAGAGGGAGAAGTAGGAAGAGAGAGGGAGAAGTAGGAAGAGAGGGGAGAAGTAGGAAGGGAGAAGAGGAAGAGAGAGGGAGAAGTAGGAAGAGAGAGGGAGTAGTAGGAAGAGAGAGGGAGAAGTAGGAAGAAAGAGGGAGGGAAAAGAAGGGAGAAGTAGGAAGAGAGAGGGAGAAGTAGGAAAAGAAAGGGAGAAGTAGGAAGAGAGAGGGAGAAGTAGGAAAAGAAAGGAGAAGTAGGAAGAGAGAGGGAGAAGAGGAAGTAGGAAGAGAGAGAGGAGAGTAGGAAGGAAGAGAGAGGGAGAAGTAGGAAGAGAGAAAGGGAGAAGTAGGAAGAAGTAGGAAGAGAGAGGGAGTAGTAGGAAGAGAGAGGGAGAAGTAGGAAGAGAGAGGGAGAGGAAGTAGGAAAGAAAGGAGAGAGTAGGAAGAAAGAGAGGAGAAGTAGGAAGAGAGAGGGAGAGTAGTAGGAAGAGAGGGGGAGAAGTAGGAAGAGAGAGGGAGAAGTAGGAAGAGAGAGGGAGTAGTAGGAAAAGAAAGGGAGAAGTAGGAAGAGAGAGGGAGAAGTAGGAAGAGAGAGGGAGAAGTAGGAAGAGAGAGGGAGTAGTAGGAAGAGAGAGGAGTAGGAAGAAAGAGGAGAAGTAGGAAGAGAAGAGAAGGAGTAGGGAGAAGTAGGAAAAGAGGGAAGAGAAGAGAAAGAGAGAGGGAGTAGTAGGAAAAGAAAGGGAGAAGTAGGAAGAGAGAGGGAGAAGTAGGAAAAGAAAGGGAGAAGTAGGAAGAGAGAGAAGTAGAAAAGAAGTAGGAAGAGAGAGGGAGTAGGAAGAAGGGGAGAAGTAGGAAGAGAGAGGGAGAAGTAGGAAGAGAGAGGGAGAAGTAGGAAGAGAGAGGGAGAAGTAGGAAAAGAAAGGGAGAAGTAGGAAGAGAGAGGAGAAGTAGGAAGAGAGAGGGAGTAGGAAGAGAGAGGGAGAAGTAGGAAGAGAGAGGGAGAAGTAGGAAGAGAGAGGGGGAAGAGTAGGAAGAGAGAGGAGAAGGGAAGAGAGAGGGAGAAGTAGGAAGAGAGAGGGAGAGAAGTAGGAAGAGAGAGGGAGAAGTAGAAGTAGGAAGAGAGAGGAGAAGTAGGAAGAGAGAGGTAGAGAAGTAGGAAGAGAAGAGAGGGGAGAAGTAGGAAGAAGAGGGAGAAGTAGGAAGAGAGAGGAAGAAGGGAGAAGTAGGAAGAAGAGGGAAGAAGGGAGAAGTAGGAAGAGAGAGGGCAGAATGTGAAGAGAGGGAGAAGTAGGAAGAGAGAGGGAGAAGTGGAAGGAGAGAGGAAGAAGTAATATATAATATAATAATATATGCCATTTAGCGGACGCTTTTATCCAAAGCGACTTACAGTCATTTGTGCATACATTCTACGTATGGGTGGTCCCGGGGATCGAACCCACTAACCTGGCGTTACAAGCGCCATGCTCTACCAACTGAGCTACACAGGACCACAAGTAGGAAGAGAGAAAGAATTAGGAAGGGGTGGAGAGGGTGAGAAGCATGGTCCTTACTAGTTGACACAGTCGTAATTATGGCTAAACCCCTGCCTATTTCTAAAATGTATCTAACCCTAACCTTAACACTAACCTTAACTAACCTTAACACTAACCTTAACAACACTGGTAACCTTATACCTAACTCTAACCTTAAATTAAGACCAACATTTTTTGTTTTCAGGAATATTTACAATGTGATAGCCAATTTTGACTTTGTCTGTGTTAACTAGTGACCACCGCGAAGCATTTGCTGGAAATATGTCCATTTTAATCAACAGGAATACTGAGCAAGTGTTTAAATGTCCTCCAAATTCTTGACCTTAATCCTCCCTCCCCAAATAAAAAGGCCTTACCTGATAGCTCTACATGTATTCAGATTCTAAACAACAAAGACCAATACCATTTTACCATCACAGAAGCTGAAACCAGAATTGACCATCTGTTTTCTCACCTGACCAATTTGTCAATACATTGAATTCAATCAGGCTTATCGATTTTCTATATGGGAGAACTTCAAAGTGAGAAAAAGTCTGATAATCAACCCTTGCCATAACTCATGACCCCGAAACCACAGGTACATTTAAATATGTCACACCTCCCCACCTCCACATACAACAGACAACACATTAATTCTAATCAACAATATGATGACATTAGCGCTCAAAGGCCATGGTTTGAATTAGAATTTTGAATGCAAGTCCCATACTATGCAGTATCTGAGTGTGTGCGTGCGCGTGTGTGTGTGTGCGCGCGTGCGTGCGTTAGTGCGTGTGTGCATGTGTGAATGTGGTCAGATTAATTCCAAAATGAAGCTGAACCCCCAAGACACAAAGACTCCCCTAATTAATCACTACTAACGAGGTAGGAGGCTCTGGAAATACCAAGTGAATCAAAACGGATTAATTGCGGAAAGTCATTTTGGAAGGTTTTTTAGCTCCCTTGGTCACAACCCAGGCGCCATTCCCTTCTGCAATCAAATCAAAGGCCAGTTTGGAAAATCAAACCCAACAAATGTTTGGGAATTCTCGTTGCTTTTGACAAGACAGTGATTAATTGAATCAATTACTGGTTGGTGAAAGAAACATACATTGTTTGCCCAAAGCGGGACCTCCTCTTTTACCCCTGCATCTGGGGAAGTTTTGCTGTTGTTTATCAGCACTGCATGCATTTATACATCACACACACACACAAACACACACACAGACCGTTATGGATGATCCGTGTACGATGCAGCAAAGGTGCTCCCACCCCAAGAAGCATGTACAATGCTTATTTCAGCAGAAAGCTTTGTGGGAAGTTTAACAGAATGAGCACAGGGCATGGTGGATAATTGTGTGTGTGTGTGTGTGTGTCTAGCAGCATATGCACAGGGCATGGTGGATAATTGTGTGTGTGTGTGTGTGTGTGTGTGTGTGTGTGTGTGTGTGTGTGTGTGTGTGTGTGTGTGTGTGTGTGTGTGTGTGTGTGTGTGTGTGTGTGTGTGTGTGTGTGTGTGTGTGTGTGTGTGTGTGTGTGTGTGTGTGTGTGTGTGTGTGTGTGTGTGTGTGTGTGTGTGTCTAGCAAACATAAGCGCAGGGCAGCATGGTAAATGTGATGTCAACCTGGGGCTTCTAATAGATCAATCTGGTCATCCTAGATACATCTGGGCCTTTATAATCTCCAACAGGAGAGGAGCAGTGGTCCGGCCGGCTCACACTCAGCCAGTCTGGAGTACTACACATGGTGACTGACAGTAAACAAAGATTTACTCAATACAGAGCCTGAAATATTAAACTGCATATATATTGTTTATAAATGAGTCACATAATAGATTTGTATTGATTTGTTCAATCATAATATTAATTCCAGTTTTTCTGTCTCAATAATTGCTATATTTAAGCAATAAGGCTTGAAGGGGGTGTGTTATATGGCCAATATGCAAAGGCTAAGGGCTGTTCTTAAGCACGACACAACGCGTGCCTGGACATAGCCCTTAGCCGTGGTATATTGTTCATATACCACAACCCCCTGAGCTGCCTTATTGCTATTATAAACTGTTTAGCAATGTATTTAGAAGAGTAAAAATACATGTTTTGTCATACCCGTGATATACCATGGCATTCAGCCAATCAGCATTTAGGGCTCGAACCACCCTGTTTATAATACATAACATGCAATAGAACGATTGTCTTCCTGACAACTTTATTGTCCCATTTGGTTCTAACATACAACAAAATCACTGGAGATAATGTTACTGCTACAACGACCCTGGAGTGGCCTGGTCAAGGTGACATCACAGGGGTTCCTGTAGTTTTGTCCGGCTTATCTCCTTAGGGGTCACTTCTCTGTAGAATAAGCTATTTGAGCCCATGCAGCCCCCACAGGGAGAAGTCTTCCTTTCCACAGCATGGCACACACATACACACACACACACACACTGTGCCACACACAGCACAGTACTGACTGATTCCTTTCATGCTGGCGGGCACAACCAGGGGGAGAAATGGCAGCATGCAGAGAAGCTCTGATTCCCCAGCTTCCACTCTGCCATAATCCCTTTTCTCTGATCTCCACTGATTTTGGTTTAATATTTATTTTTTTACTTTCTAGAGGAAGGGAGGAATTATTCAAATCCAAACTGCTCAGTGACAGTCTGTTCTCCACCTGCAGGCAGGTTGGGGAGAGGGAGGAGGAAGGGAGATAAATTGAACGAAAGTGTTGAAATAGCCTCCAAGGATTCTCTCTACCTGTCCTTGTTTCTCTCCCCCTCCCCTGATATTTAGTCCGTTTCCCCCGCTTCTACTCTTCCACCAGTGGACAACTTAGCCGCTTGAGGTGACATCCTCCCTAACCCAGCTCGGTAATTTACTCTGGGGCGTACGATGTTCGCTGATCTCCTAAATCGGGGCACTAGAGCTTAGACCTGCGGCCACACAAACCTCAAGCCCTCCCCGGTCTGGTCTGAGTAATAGCTGATATCCCCCAGATAGGCGGTGTGGTTTGCATTTCATTTCTAGCAGGATCATAACTCAACCGGTACAGAGGAACTAGCTATGTCATCTGAGATAAGAGCTGAGCAGAGGAGAAGGGCTGCTAAACATGCAGGTAATACGCCTTTCTGTGAGCCAGGAAGAGGAAGGAGGAGGAAGGAGGAGGAAGGTCGAGGAAGGAGGAGGAATATCTCTCTTTTCTGTTTAGTAGAAGCATTAAAAAACATAATGAAATTCTTAAAACAAGGTATTAAGAAGAAACAAATATATAATGATGGGATAATGTTAGCCTTAAGAAGCACATCCACACACACACACACACACACACACACACACACACACACACACACACACACACACACACACACACACACACACACACACACACACACACACACACACACACACACACACACACACACACACACACACACACACACACACACACACACACACACACACACACAATACCACGTCAGTCCTTCCCTCATTTAATCTCACCAAAAGTACCTGAACCTGGTGTCAGTAATCTGGACTAGGCTGGGAGCGATGGGTGGAATGGTGGTTCTGTTTGAGTGACTGTGGTAGTCAGCAAATAGATTCGGCAGTGCTGCTGGAGAGATCAGGGTGCAGCATGACTCGCAGGGCTTTCATCCCAGGATGACTTTGTGCCCTTTGCTAACCTGAGGAATCACACACACACACCACTGCAAGCCTGAGGAATCACACACACACACCACTGTAAGCCTGAGGAATAATGGAATCAGGGTCTGGGAACAGATCAGTCAACCGGAAAAATCACCACGTCCTTCCCCTTTGTTGGTGTGCAGCTTTTTGGACACTGCCAATGAACTGATTGCCGGGCGGGAAGCGATCTGGGGCCGGAGCTAGAGGGAACTGACCAGAACAGAGACTTTGGTCTTGATGTTTTATAGGAGAAAATGTCTTCAACTGAAACAGTGATTGCCAATAGCCTAGATCAGGTACCCCCCAAAGGTACGCGCAACGCCGTCGGGGGTACGCCAACTAACAATGTGAAAAAAAATGTCTTCACATTTTCAACCAGTCCATTTATATTTTCCAACAGGGCTATACGTTTGGGTGAGGTTTTTGTCTCACCTGAGTAGCCTTGTTTCACTGCCAAAGATGAAATTAAACCATCTAGTGTTCAGCGAAATAACAACACAATGTCAAATACAGGTAGCCTGGTCAAATAATTAACATCCAATCACATTAACTGTTACTCTCTCGTGGGTGAAACCTTCACTCTTGCGCAGACATTTAGAAATGAAACATGCCAATTTGAAAAATAAGCCACAGGAGCTTTTTGAGTGAGAATAAAGATGACTTTAGAGTAGTAAGACATGTATAAAAGCAACAGATACCATTGAATAAGAAGGGTCTAGAAACGTCTTAAATGGTGAGCTACTGAGTGACAGGCAAGCCCCATACTATTGTTAAGGACTTCATTCTACCTGCTGCCGCGAATATGGCTGGGACAATGCTGAAGGAAAATGGCCAAGAAAAACTATAAAGACAATGCCTTCATCAAACAACACTGTTTCGCAACGCGTAAGTGACATGGCATGTTTTGAAACAATTACAGCTTTGCATGCAAGCCAGTGAATTGTATGCGTACACATGGATGAGTCAACAGATGTGGCGGGCCTGGCACAGCTCCTGTTACGTTTATGGGGGGTCAATTAAGGAAGACATCCTCTTCTGCAAACCACTGGAAACCAGAACAACAGGAGAGGATATTTTTTAAGTACACAAATCAAATCAAAGTGTATTTGTCACGTGCGCAGAATACAACGGGTGAACACCTTACAGTGAAATGCTTACTTACAGGCCCTAACCAACAGTGCAATTTTTAAAAAAAAATAGTTATTAGGGGAGCAATAGATAAGTAAGGAAATAAAAACAACAGTAAAAAGCAAATGAATAATAACAGTAGCGAGGCTATATACAGTAGGGAGGTTATATACAGGCATCGGGTAGTCGGGCTAATTGAGGAAGTATGTACATGTAGGTACGGTTAAAGTGACTATGCATATATGATAAACAGAGTAGCAGCAGTGTAAAAGAGGGGTTGTGGGGTGGTGGGTCGCAGGAACACAACGCAGATAGTCTGGGTAGCCAATGTGCAGGGCCACAAGTTAGTTGGACTAATTGAGGTAGTATATACATGAATGTATAATTATAGTGATTATGATTATATGATAAACAGAGAGTAGCAGCAGCGTAAAAGAGGGGTTGTGGAGGGGGGGACACAACGCAAATTGTCCATGTAGCCATTTGATTACCTGTTCAGGAGTCTTATGGCTTGGGGGTAAAAGCTGTTCAGAAGCCTTTTGGTCCTTGACTTGGTGCTCCGGTACCGCTTGCCGTGTGGTAGTAGAGAGAACAGTCTATGACTGGGGTGGTTTGGGTCTTTGACAAATTTTAGGGCCTTCCTCTGACACCACCTGGTGTGGAGGTCCTGGATGGCAGGCAGCTTAGCCCCAGCAGTTGCTGTACCAGGCAGTGATGCAACCATGATGTTGCAGCTGTAGAACCTTTTGAGGATCTCAGGACCCATGCCAAATCTTTTTAGTTTCCTGAGGGTGAATAGGTTTTCTGGGCACTCTTTACGACTGTCTTGGTGTGTTTGGACCATTCTAGTTTGTTGGTGATGTGAACACCAAGGAACTTGAAGCTCTCAACCTGCTCCACTACAGCCCCGTCGATGAGAATGGGGGCGTGCCCGGTCCTCCTTTTCCTGTAGTCCACAACCATCTCCTTGGTTACGTTGAGGGATAGGTTGTTATTCTGGCACCACACGGCCAGGACTCTGACCTCCTCCCTATAGGCTGTCTCGTAGTTGTCGGTGATCAGGCCTACCACTGTTGTGTCGTCTGCAAACTTAATGATGGTGCTGGAGTCGTATCTGGCCTCTCAGTCATGGGTGAACAAGGAGTACAGGATGGGACTGAGAACGCACCCCTGAGGGGCTCAAGTGTTGAGGATCAGCATGGCAGATGTGTTGCTACCTACCTTCACCACCTGGGGGTGGCCCGTCAGGAAGTTCAGGATCCAGTTGCAGAGGGAGGTGTTTAGTCCCAGGATCCTTAGCTTAGCGATAAGCTTTGAGGTTACTAGGGTATTGAACTCTGAGCTGTAGTAAATGAATAGCATTCTCACGCAGGTGTTCCTTTTGTCCAGGTGGGAAAGGACAGTGTGGAATGCAATAGAGATTACATCATCTGTGGATCTGTTTGGGTGGTATGCAAATTGGAGTGGGTCTAGGGTTTCTGGGATAATAGTGTTGATATGAGCCATTACCAGCCTTTCAAAGCACTTAATGGCTACAGACGTGAGTCCTGTGGGTCTGTAGTCTTTTAGGCAGGTTGCCTTAGTTTTCTTGGGTACAGGGACTATGGTGGTCTGATAGAAACATGTTGATACTACAGACTCAATCAGGGACATGTTGAAAATGTCAGTGAAGACACCTGCCAGTTGGTCCGCACATGCCCGGAGCACACGTCCTGGTAATCCGTCTGGTCCCGCGGCCTTGTGAATGTTGACCTGTTGAAAGGTCTTACTGAAGTCATCCGGAACAGCTGATGCCTCGTTGTTGCTTGCCTCGAAGCAAGCATAGAAGTGATTTAGCTCGTCTGGTAGGCTTGGGTTGCTGGGCAGCTTGTGGCTGAGGGCATAGCAGGATTTCTTATAAGCTTCCAGGTTAGGGTCCCACACCTTGAAAGAGGCAGTTCTACCCTTTAGCTCAGTGCGAATGTTGCATGTAATCCATGGCTTCTGGTTGGGGTATGTACGTACAGTCACTGTGGGGACAAAGTCCACAATGCACTTATTGATAAAGCCAGTAAATGATGTGGTGTATTCCTCTATGCCATCGGAAGAATCCCGGAACATGTTCCAGTCTGTGATAGCAAAACAGTCCTGTAGTTTATCATCTGCTTCATCTGATCACTTTTTTTATAGGCCGAGTCACTGGTGATTCCTGCTTTAACTTTTACATGTCGGCAGGAATCAGGAGGATAGACTTGTAGTCAGATTTACCAAATGGAGGGCGAGGGAGAGCTTTGTACGTGTTTCTTTGTGTGGAGTTCAGGTGATCTAGAATTGTCTTCCCTCTGGTTGCGCATTTAACATGTTGATAGAAATGAGGTAAAACTGATTTAAGTTTCCCTTCATTAAAGTCTCCGACCACAAGGAGCGCCGCATCCAGATGAATGGTTTCCTGTTTGCTTATTTCCTTATACAGCTGACTGAGTGCAGTCTTAGTGTCAGCGTCTGTCTGTGGTGGTAAATAAACAGCCACGAAAAGTATAGATGAAAACTCTCTTAGCAAATAGTGTAGTCTACAGTTTTTTCATAAGATACTCTACTTCAGGTGAGCAAAATCTAGAGACTTCCTTAGATTTCGTGCAGCAGCTGTTTACAAATATGCAGAGACCGTCCCCCTCGTCCCTGTGCTGTTCTATCTAGCCTGTGCAGGGTATATCCTGCTAGCTGAATATCCATGTCATCATTCAACCACGATTCTGTGAAACATAAGATGTTACCGTTTTTGATGTCCTATTGGTAGGATATTTGTGATCGTACCTCGTCTAATTTATTGTCCAATGACTGCACTTTGGCGAGTAATATTGACGGTAACGGCAGCTTTCCCACTCGCCTTCTCCGGATCCTTACGAAACACCCCACTCTGTGTCCTCTGTACCTGCTTCTCTTCCTCTTGCCCATAACGGGGACGTCGTCCTTATTGTGCTTCCTGCTTGTTTAACCAAGAATCTTCATCTAATCCGAGGTGAGTGATCTCTGTCCTGATATCCAGAAGCTCTTTGTCTAATCCGAGGTGAGTGATCTCTGTCCTGATATCCAGAAGCTCTTTGTCTAATCCGAGGTGAGTGATCTCTGTCCTGATATCCTGAAGCTCTTTGTCTAATCCGAGGTGAGTGATCTCTGTCCTGATATCCAGAAGCTCTTTGTCTAATCCGAGGTGAGTGATCTCTGTCCTGATATCCAGAAGCTCTTCATCTAATCCGAGGTGAGTGATCTCTGTCCTGATATCCTGAAGCTCTTTGTCTAATCCGAGGTGAGTGATCTCTGTCCTGATATCCAGAAGCTCTTCATCTAATCCGAGGTGAGTGATCTCTGTCCTGATATCCAGAAGCTCTTTGTCTAATCCGAGGTGAGTGATCTCTGTCCTAATATCCTGAAGCTCTTTTTTTGCCATAAGATACGGTTGCAGAAACATTATGTACAAAATAAGTTACAAATAACGCAAAAAAAACACATAATAGCACAACTGGTTAGGTGCCCGTAAAACTGCTGCCATTTCTTCTGCCCCCTTCTACTGCTGGACAGCTTTGTGACATTAAATGGACTTTGGTGGTCCAGATGTGTTGGTATCTGTACTGATGGTGCAAAAGCCATGATAGGTAGACATAGCGAAGTGGTAACTCGCATGCAAGCAGGTGCTCCCCACACCACTTGTGTGCACTGCAGCATCCTCCGAGAGGCTCTTGCTGCCAAGAGAATGTCTGACAGCTTGAAAGACGTTTTGGACACTACAGTGAAAATAGTTGACTTTGTTAAAGCAAGGCCCCTGATCTATTTTCTGCATTATGCAATGATATGGGCAGCAAGCATGTAACGCTTTTACAACATACAGAAGTACTCTGGTTATCAAGGGGCAACATATGGACATGTTATTTGTATTGAGAGACAAGCTTCAAGTTTTCTTTACTGACCATAATTTTCACTTGTCTGACCGCTTGCATGATGAGGAGTTTCTCATACGACTGGCCTATCTGGGTGATGTTTTGTACTAGCCTGAATGTTCTGAGTCTAGAATTACAGGGACTCTTCACAACTATATTCAATGTCAAGGACAAGATTGAGGCTATGATCAAAAAGTTGGAGCTCTTCTCTGTTTGTATTAACAAGGACAACACACAGGTACTTTCATAATTGTATGATTTTTTTGTGTGCAAACGAACTCAAGCTTACGGACAGTGTCAAATGTGATATAGCGAAGCTGTTATGCAGGTGAATGAGGACCCAAAAGCGACTTGGCGAAAACAGAGTTTTTAATCCAGTAAAGATACTTTACAAAACAAAAGGCATAATACTACTCGTAAAGACGAGAACCGACTGGAGACTTGATCAAGAACTGCAGGTTGCCTCGGGAAGGCACTTGAACCTAGCAGACTCAGACACCTGCTCACCACGCAGCATCTGAGGGAAACACGACACGACAGGGCAATACATAGACACAGCACGGTGAATTATAGACAAGGATCCGACAGGGCAGGAACGGAAAACAAGGAGAGAAATAGGGACTCTAATCAGGGAAAAGGATCGGGAACAGGTGTGGGAAGACTAAATGATTGATAGGGGGAATAGGAACAGCTGGGAGCAGGAACGGAACGATAGAGAGAAGAGAGAGCGAGAGAGTGAGAGAGGGAGGGGGAGAGAGAGGGATAGAAAGAGGGAAAGAACCTAATAAGACCAGCAGAGGGAAACGAATAGAAGGGGAAGCACAGGGACAAGACATGATAATCAATGACAAAACATGACAGTACCCCCCCACTCACCGAGCGCCTCCTGGCGCACTCGAGGAGGAACCCTGGCGGCAACGGAGGAAATCATCAATAAGCGAACGGTCCAGCACGTCCCGAGACGGAACCCAACTCCTCTCCTCAGGACCGTAACCCTCCCAATCCACTAAGTATTGGTGACCCCGTCCCCGAGAACGCATGTCCATGATCTTACGTACCTTGTAAATAGGTGCGCTCTCGACAAGGACGGGAGGGGGAGGGAAGACGAACGGGGGTGCGAAGAAAGGGCTTGACACAGGAGACATGGAAGACAGGATGGACGCGACGAAGATGTCGCGGAAGAAGCAGTCGCACAGCGACAGGATTGACGACCTGGGAGACACGGAACGGACCAATGAACCGCGGAGTCAACTTACGAGAAGCTGTCGTAAGAGGAAGGTTGCGAGTGGAAAGCCACACTCTCTGGCCGCAACAATACCTTGGACTCTTAATCCTGCGTTTATTGGCGGCTCTCACAGTCTGTGCCCTGTAACGGCAAAGTGCAGACCTCACCCTCCTCCAGGTGCGCTCACAACGTTGGACAAACGCTTGAGCGGAGGGAACGCTGGACTCGGCAAGCTGGGATGAGAACAGAGGAGGCTGGTAACCCAGACTACTCTGAAATGGAGATAACCCGGTAGCAGACGAAGGAAGCGAGTTGTGAGCGTATTCTGCCCAGGGAGCTGTTCTGCCCAAGACGCAGGGTTTCTGAAAGAAAGGCTGCGTAGTATGCGACCAATCGTCTGATTGGCCCTCTCTGCTTGACCGTTAGACTGGGGATGAAACCCGGAAGAGAGACTGACGGACGCACCAATCAAACGACAGAACTCCCTCCAAAACTGTGACGTGAATTGCGGGCCTCTGTCTGAAACGGCGTCTAACGGGAGGCCATGAATTCTGAACACATTCTCGATGATGATTTGTGCCGTCTCCTTAGCGGAAGGAAGTTTAGCGAGGGGAATGAAATGTGCCGCCTTAGAGAACCTATCGACAACCGTAAGAATCACAGTCTTCCCCGCAGACAAAGGCAGACCGGTAATGAAGTCTAGGGCGATGTGAGACCATGGTCGAGAAGGAATGGGGAGCAGTCTGAGACGACCGGCAGGAGGAGAGTTACCCGACTTAGTCTGCGCGCAGTCCGAACAAGCAGCCACGAAACGGCGCGTGTCACGCTCCTGAGTCGGCCACCAAAAGCGCTGGCGAATAGACGCAAGAGTGCCTCGAACACCGGGATGACCAGCTAACTTGGCAGAGTGAGCCCACTGAAGAACAGCCAGACGAGTGGAAACAGGAACGAAAAGGAGGTTACTAGGACAAGCGCGCGGCGACGCAGTGTGCGTGAGTGCTTGCTTAACCTGTCTTTCAATTCCCCAGACTGTTAACCCGACAACACGCCCATAAGGAAGAATCCCCTCGGGATCAGTAGAAGCCACAGAAGAACTAAACAGACGGGATAAGGCATCAGGCTTGGTGTTTTTGCTACCCGGACGGTAAGAAATCACAAACTCGAAACGAGCGAAAAACAACGCCCAACGAGCTTGACGGGCATTAAGTCGTTTGGCAGAACGGATGTACTCAAGGTTCTTATGGTCTGTCCAAACGACAAAAGGAACGGTCGCCCCCTCCAACCACTGTCGCCATTCGCCTAGGGCTAAGCGGATGGCGAGCAGTTCACGGTTACCCACATCATAGTTGCGCTCAGATGGCGACAGGCGATGAGAAAAATAAGCGCAAGGATGAACCTTATCGTCAGACTGGAAGCGCTGGGATAGAATGGCTCCCACGCCTACCTCTGAAGCGTCAACCTCGACAATGAATTGTCTAGTGACGTCAGGAGTAACGAGGATAGGAGCGGACGTAAAACGTTCTTTTAGAAGATCAAAAGCTCCCTGGGCGGAACCGGACCACTTAAAACACGTCTTGACAGAAGTAAGAGCTGTGAGAGGGGCAGCAACTTGACCGAAATTACGAATGAAACGCCGATAGAAATTAGCGAAACCTAAAAAGCGCTGCAACTCGACACGTGACCTTGGAACGGGCCAATCACTGACAGCTTGGACCTTAGCGGAATCCATCTGAATGCCTTCAGCGGAAATAACGGAACCGAGAAAAGTAACGGAGGAGACATGAAAAGAGCACTTCTCAGCCTTTACGTAGAGACAATTCTCTAAAAGGCGCTGTAGAACACGTCGAACGTGCTGAACATGAATCTCGAGTGACGGTGAAAAAATCAGGATATCGTCAAGATAGACAAAAACAAAGATGTTCAGCATGTCTCTCAGAACATCATTAACTAATGCCTGAAAAACAGCTGGCGCATTGGCGAGACCAAACGGCAGAACCCGGTACTCAAAATGCCCTAACGGAGTGTTAAACGCCGTTTTCCACTCGTCCCCCTCTCTGGTGCGCACGAGATGGTAAGCGTTACGAAGGTCCAACTTAGTAAAGCACCTGGCTCCCTGCAGAATCTCGAAGGCTGATGACATAAGGGGAAGCGGATAACGATTCTTAACCGTTATGTCATTCAGCCCTCGATAATCCACGCAGGGGCGCAGAGTACCGTCCTTCTTCTTAACAAAAAGAACCCCGCCCCGGCCGGAGAGGAAGAAGGCACTATGGTACCGGCGTCAAGAGACACAGATAAATAATCCTCGAGAGCCTTACGTTCGGGAGCCGACAGAGAGTATAGTCTACCCCGAGGAGGAGTGGTCCCCGGAAGGAGATCAATACTACAATCATACGACCGGTGAGGAGGAAGGGAGTTGGCTCGGGACCGACTGAAGACCGTGCGCAGATCATGATATTCCTCCGGCACTCCTGTCAAATCGCCAGGTTCCTCCTGAGAAGTGGGGACAGAAGAAATGGGAGGGATGGCAGACATTAAACACTTCACATGACAAGAAACGTTCCAGGATAGGATAGAATTACTAGACCAATTAATAGAAGGATTATGACATACTAGCCAGGGATTACCCAAAACAACAGGTGTAAAAGGTGAACGAAAAATCAAAAAGAAATAGTCTCACTGTGGTTACCAGATACTGTGAGAGTTAAAGGTAGTGTCTCAAATCTGATACTGGGAAGATGACTACCATCTAAGGCAAACATGGGCGTAGGCTTGTCTAACTGTCTGAAAGGAATGTCATGTTTCCGAGCCCATGCTTCGTCCATGAAACAACCCTCAGCCCCAGAGTCAATCAAGGCACTGCATGTAGCACCCGAACCGGTCCAGCGTAGATGGACCGACATAGTAGTACAGGATCTAGATGAAGAGACCTGAGTAGTAGCGCTCACCAGTAGCCCTCCGCTTACTGATGAGCTCTGGCCTTTTACTGGACATGAATTGACAAAATGTCCATCAAATCCGCAATAGAGGCACAGGCGGTTGGTGATCCTCCGTTCCCTCTCCTTGGTCGAGATGCGAATACCTCCCAGCTGCATGGGCTCAGTCTCTGAGCCAGAGGAGGGAGATGGTTGCGATGCGGAGCAGGGAAACACCGTTGACGCGAGCTCTCTTCCACGAGCTTGGTGACGAAGATCTACCCGTCGTTCTATGCGGATGGCGAGAGCAATCAAAGAGTCCACACTGGAAGGAACCTCCCGAGAGAGAATCTCATCTTTGACCACTGCGTGGAGTCCCTCCAGAAAACGAGCGAGCAGCGCCGGCTCGTTCCAGTCACTAGAGGCAGCAAGAGTGCGAAACTCTATAGAGTAATCCGTTATGGATCGATCACCTTGGCATAGGGAAGCCAGGGCCCTAGAAGCCTCCCCACCAAAAACTGAACGGTCAAAAACCCGAATCATCTCCTCTTTAAAGTTCTGGTAATTGTTAGAACAATCAGCCCTTGCCTCCCAGATAGCTGTGCCCCACTCTCGAGCCCGGCCAGTAAGGAGTGAAATGACGTAAGCAACCCGAGCTCTCTCGCTAGAGTATGTGTTGGGTTGGAGAGAGAACACAATATCACACTGGGTGAGAAAGGAGCGGCACTCCGTGGGCTGCCCGGAGTAGCAAGGTGGGTTATTAACCCTAGGTTCCGGAGGCTCGGCAGGCCAGGAAGTAACAGGTGGCACGAGACGAAGACTCTGGAACTGTCCAGAGAGGTCGGAAACCTGAGCGGCCAGGTTCTCCACGGCATGGCGAGCAGCAGACAATTCCTGCTCGTGTCTGCCGAGCATGGCTCCTTGGATCTCGACGGCAGTGTTACGAGCATCTGTAGTCGCTGGGTCCATTCCTTGGTCGGATCCTTCTGTTATGCAGGTGAATGAGGACCCAAAAGCGACTTGGCGAAAACAGAGTTTTTAATCCAGTAAAGATACTTTACAAAACAAAAGGCATAATACTACTCGTAAAGACGAGAACCGACTGGAGACTTGATCAAGAACTGCAGGTTGCCTCGGGAAGGCACTTGAACCTAGCAGACTCAGACACCTGCTCACCACGCAGCATCTGAGGGAAACACGACACGACAGGGCAATACATAGACACAGCACGGTGAATTATAGACAAGGATCCGACAGGGCAGGAACGGAAAACAAGGAGAGAAATAGGGACTCTAATCAGGGAAAAGGATCGGGAACAGGTGTGGGAAGACTAAATGATTGATAGGGGGAATAGGAACAGCTGGGAGCAGGAACGGAACGATAGAGAGAAGAGAGAGCGAGAGAGTGAGAGAAGGAGGGGGAGAGAGAGGGATAGAAAGAGGGAAAGAACCTAATAAGACCAGCAGAGGGAAACGAATAGAAGGGGAAGCACAGGGACAAGACATGATAATCAATGACAAAACATGACAGAAGCACCTGAGTGAGCTAGGTGTGCAATTACACAGGTACTTTCCCGAAATGGACGACACAAACAACTGGATTCGTTATCCCTTTCGTGCCCTGCCTCCAGCCAACTTATCGATACCTGAAAAAGAGAGCTTTATCGAAATTGCAACAAGCTGTTCAGTGAAAATGTTATTCAATCAGAATCAACTGCCAGATTTGTGGATAGGGCTGCGCTCAGAGTATCCTGTCTTGGTAAATCGTGCTGTTAAGACACTGATGCCCTTTGCAACTACGTACCTATGTGAGATTCTTGGCCCTCTGTGGATTCTCGGCCCTCAATAGCATGACAACTAAATACAGGCACAGACTGTGTGTGGGAAATTATTTAATGACTGAGATGTCATCCTTTCAAGCACAACTTTCTCATTAACCTGTGGTGAGTTATTCACAATTTTTGAGTAACAAATAAGGTTTTATTTGTAAGATGGATAAATAAAGAGAAAAATTATTTATTATTATTGTATTATTTTTTGTGCCCTGGTCCTATAAGAGCTCCTTGTCACTTCCCACGAGCCGGGCTGTGACAGAAACTCACACTCATTCTTATGTTTAATAAATGTATCGTATAGTGTGTGTGCAGCAGGCTTACAATGATGGCAAGACACAACATTTGAGGGTGCGCTGACCCTGGTGCTAGAGGGGGTATGCAGCTGGAGGTTGAATGTTTGAAGGGGTACGGGACTATAAAAAGTTTGGGATCCACTGGCCTAGATAATAATTGATTTAACTATTAAAAAGTGTTTCTTGCTAATGTTGAGTTGTATTCATATAATTGCAGTCGCATTGCATTTCAAAGGTCCTTCAGAAAACTATTTGGTGAGAGATGAGTAAATACTGACATTTATTTCCCATGATATGTGCCCATAGAAACACATGAAATGCTTTGAAATGAACTGAGAGTAGTAAGTGTTCCAGTTGTGTGTTCTTGTGAGATCTGTCTGTTAGGAGTTGGTTTGCTCTGCTATTGCACACAGATGTGAGCTCCTCTGCTGTTGGTGTTGTCTCATCATTGCCCTCTGCAGGAAAGCAGGGAGTGGTGCCTTCCCCTCCATCGATCTCATGACACGCGCACGCACACACACAAACACACATGCACATGCATCAGGCGGAAGTACACACAAACACACATTTACCCTTCTAGCTGACAGAGTTAGATGCATGTCCTCTACAGGGTGTTTGCATTTGGATGAGTGGACAGCAGCTCATATACACTAATTAAATCACCTGCATTACTATCCTATCAGCTGACTGGCCTGGCAGAGATTAATAAACCAATCAACACACACTGAACTCAACCGACCCACCTGACTACACACACAGGGATGGATGTTCACACAGACACACACACACAGACACACACACACGCACACGCACACGCACACGCACACACACACACACACACACACACACACACACACACACACACACACACACACACACACACACACACACACACACACACACACACACACACACACACACACACATGCGCGCGCGCTCCCCTCTTTGAAACTCTCCCTCCTTCGAGGCAAGGCAATTAATCAACCCAACACACCACGGTTTGCCTTCCCCTTCTCTCTAAACATGGTAAATAACCCGGTCTTCGCTCTCTCCACGATGCAGGGAGACATTTCATCAAACAAATATGATCGAAACAAAGCTAATGACGTGTAAATTGTTGATGATGTATTCTGTAGTGAGCGGCCGTAGTGTGCTGTCTGTCTGAGGGTAATCACTGACATGGGTAAGACATAATGAAGAGGAAATTCATATGAATATGAGGGACATCGAACGTTACGCAAAGCAGAGTTGATATTCAGAGAGTGATTGGTCTGGCTGTGGATGGTGTGATAAGGTAAATGTTTTATTTTGACGGTGCAGTACACTCCCTGACTGTCTGAATAGCACACCTGCAAATCAGTCTAGTTCCTTGATGTTGTGGACAAATCTAAAGTGATGTGAACGTCAATGTCTTTAAATGAATAGTCTATGAATAGCAAATATATAATAAGATAATGACCCACAAAGACCAAATGCAATAGAGTCAAATAGCAGAGCTATCATAAGAACATTTGAGGGGGTTTTTGAGGTCATGGTAGGGTGAATTTTGGCAAGCCTCTCCTCAGTAGGCTCACCTCTTTGAGTCTTGTCGCCCTCTGCTATAGCCCCTCCACCCTGGTCCCTGGCTCTGCAGTGGGTGGTGCAGAGCACCAGACAGCCACTTTGCGTAGAGCGCCAGGCTAGTCCACAGCTAAAACCCCTGGCATTCTGAGTAGCGTAGAGCGCTAGTTAGGCTAGTCCATATACAGCTAGAGTCCTGCTAGAGCCCTGCCAAGCCAGCGCATTACCAGCCCTAATCCCACAAGCTGAAGCAGGGGATCTTACATCTGAGAACAATGGCTCTCCTTCCCAAATCTGACAGAGGCACAGGCACAGCAGACACAGATTTGTGGAGACAGCATTAGGGTTGGCAGTGAGGGAGGGTTCATGGGGAGGAATGGAGGGGTGATGGATGGAGGTGAGGGAGAAGGAGCTAGCTACTAATAGACACAAACAGTGCTACGAGAGTTGGGATAATCCACGGTGAACAACTGACCAACTATAGTAACAGATATCTCTATGTTATTACAAAGGAAGAGGTTCTTTGTCTAGTCTAGTCAATAGAAAAGGGCCAGTTGACTAATCATACAGCACTATTAGAACACCTGAATACATGAGACATACTCCAACTGAGTGCTTGAACAAGCTAATGAAATGACTGGATATGTAAACCAGACAAAGTGTGGAGTGGACTTATACTTGATCATGTTTTTATCTGTGTTGGCATAGTCTATTATAACATGCTTAACAAAACCTAGTAGCTGGCCAGGAAGCATGTGAGATTTTGTTCTGGGTGCCAAGATTAGTTTTAGCAAGACGAACTAGCTACAAGCTCTTTTGCAGATTGTCGATGGATACCTGTATTCGTGGAGTATAGAAATGTGATGTTCAGACTAAAGCCCAAGCATGCAGATTTTCTTCTTTCAAACGTGTGTCTCATATCATCCCTCTCTCTTATTTCACAGAACATGTGGAACAGAAATATATGATGTGTGGCGTGCCAAGGACCTAATTTGCTGTGGTACAGACATCTGGCAGAAGTGATACCTGTTTTGATATTGAAGTAAATGGTTGGTGTTGTGTGTGTTTGAGGGGCTGGAGGAAACATGCCTTTTATGCACGCACACCTCACACACACACACATTCCACACAATCTCTGCAGTGTGTGCAACAGATGGATTTTCCCCTCCAGGAGCTGACTGAACAAAAAGAACATTCAATATGTAATTACCTTCCTTCTCTCCATACACACAGCAGCCAGTCACGCCGTTGTAGAGAATTCAATATGCACCCATGACACTTCCTAGTGTAATGCCATGGAAATAAATGTTTGTTTTGCTACTGTGTGTGTGGAGGAGGGAGAAAGCCACCTGCATTGTTAATCATGAGATGTGGGTCGTCCGTCGAACGCTAGCCAAACACAAGACTGCGCGGCTGGCTGGTTGGTGAGGGAACATGTGATGTTGGCTCTTGTAGAGAGCTACCGCCGAGAAGATGGAGTTTCTTTAATACCAAACTTTTCCCTGCAGATGTTTCCATGCAGTATTTTTTATGGTTGCAGGAGCAAACTTCACTCACAATATTTTGTATTCTTATTAACTGCTTGGGTACAATTTACTGTCCTCTAAGGCGATGGAGGTGGTTGGGAGAGGGAGAGGGAGAGGGGGACTCTGGTCGGAGCTGATAAGCCGCTGCTCACAAGCAGGCCTGCTGGAGGGACCAGATTTTCCAGGAAGACAATGTCCACTAGGTCAAACACACACATACAGGCGAGTGTGAGCGCGAGCAAACACACACACACACACACAAAATGGTTCAGACACATACACACGTCGCATAGGCCCTAGCCTGACAACTCACACTAAATTGTTCCGCTGCTCTGTTGTTCACTACATTCTTTAGTCTGCGACTAGTATCGTTGAAGTTGTTTGTGGTGACGAGGGTCTCTAACCAATCAGCATATCAAAGCCAATGACACAATTTCAAACCGCAGATTTACCCGCGTGTGTTCTGGTTCTGGCCCAACCCATCGGTTTCTGTGTTTGCATTCGGTGAAGGGTCGAAGGGGTACTCAGATCCAGACTCATTGAGGAGAATAAACTAACGTCCGTGTGCGTGGCGTAGCGTTTGGCTGGAGCATGGAGTCTGGGTAGCCAGGCAACATAGGAACTGCATAGCACTACACACACAAACACTCACGGCTCTACCCAACGCACACACAGACTCCCGTTTCCAGCCTCACACTCTACATCCACACACGATGATACAAATAACCCATGTACTGTCACTTACCCTCTATAATATAACTAACTGAGTAATGATGATTATAATACACTGCACGTGAATGACATCAAATTGAAAGTTGAAAACAGAAAAAAATGATGATATTCTGTCCCTTCTAGTTGCTGTGTGTTGGTGTTTATGTCTGGGAGACTGGGGAAGGAAACAGCAGGGTAGCGATAAGGGGAGAAAAACGATGGTGCCTCAGCGGTGAGCTGGGCTGGGATCCACTCCACAGTGCAGACAAGAGCACAGCAGAGACGTGCGTCTACAAAGTAAAAGAAGCACCTTTCTGTGGGGATATGACAGCCAATCCATCAGGGGAAATGGAGCCTCTGTCTCTGGCACCAAGGAGAGAGGCCCCCAAGCTTTAGAAATAGTTGCGCATTTTTAAAGGAAATTGGAAGTTGTCAGACATATGCCATCCGCTTAGATTTTTTTTTTAGGATCTCTCCTTCTAGACTTGTCGACGTGCGGCTCGGGGGAACATGATTGAAACATCACAGAATACCAAGTAGAAAGGGTTTGAAAGGCTAACCTGCAAGGTGCTGAATCTCCTTGGAGCAGGAAGATGAGTGTATTCCTGGTCAAATGCCACCATGTCAAGGAGTGGCACTCTAGTCGGGCTGGAAAATAGAGTTTTACTGCATTGTCGTGTCTCCCTTTTCAGAACTTCATCTTCGTTGCATTATGGTGGTGGTGGTGGTGGTGGTGGTGGTGTGTGTGTGTGTGTGTGTGTGTGTGTGTGTGTGTGTGTGTGTGTGTGTGTGTGTGTGTGTGTGTGTGTGTGTGTGTGTGTGTGTGTGTGTGTGTGTGTGTGTGTGTGTGTGTGTGTGTGTGTGTGTGTGTGTGTGTGTGTGTGTGTGATCCTTCTAAGTACAGTTGAAGTTGGAAGTTTACCTCACCTTAGCCAAATACATTTAAACTCAGTTTTTCACCATTTCTGACATTTAATCAAAGTAAAAATTCCCTGTTTTAGGTCAGTTAGGATCACCACTTAATTTTAAGAATGTGAAATGTCAGAATAATAGCAGAGAGAATTATTTATTTCAGCTTTTATTTCTTTCATCACATTCCCAGTGGGCCAGATATTTACATACACTCAATTAGTATTTGGTAGCATTGCCTTTAAATTGTTTAACTTGGGTAGCCTTGTTTAACGTTTCGGGTAGCCTTCCACAAGTTTCCCACAATAAGTTGGGTGAATTTTGGCCTATTCCTCCTGACAGAGCTGGTGTAACTGAGTCATGTTTGTAGGCCTCCTTGCTCACACATGCTTTTTCAGATCTGCCCAAAAATCTTCTATTGGATTGAGGTCAGGGCTTTGTGATGACCACTCCAATACCTTGACTTTGTTGTCCTTAAGCCATTGTGCCACAACTGTGGAAAAGCTTAAAAATTCCTGACTGATGTCTTGAGATGTTGCTTCAATATATCCACATAATTGTCTTACCTCATGATGCCATCTACTGTATTTTGTGAAGTGCACCAGCCCCTCCTGCAGCAAAGTTATATTTGTATTTCATCAGATCAGAGGACATTTCTTCAAAAAGTACGATCTTTGTTCCCATGTGCAGTTGAAAACCGTAGTCTGGCATTTTTATGGAAGTTTTGGAGCAGTGGCTTCTCCCTTGCTGAGCGTCCTTATAGGACTCATTTTACTGTGGACATAGATACTTTTGTACCTGTTTCCTTCAGCATCTTCATAAGGTCCTTTGTTGTTATTCTGGGATTGATTTGCACTTTTCGCACCAAAGTACGTTTGTCACGCCCTGACAGTAGAGATCTTTTTATTCTCTATTTGGTTGGTCAGGGTGTGACTCGGGTGGGAAACTCTATGTTCTTTGTTTCTATGTTTTGGCCGGGTATGGCTCTCAATCAGGGACAGCTGTCTACCGTTGTCTCTGATTGGGAATCATACTTGGGCAGCCTGTTTTGTGGGATGTTGTTTTTGCACAGCTCTGTGTAACCTACCGAACATTATGTTCGTTTTCCTTTTGTTGATCATTTTTAATAAAGATAAAATGTACGCCTACAACGCGGCACCTTGGTCCGATCATTTCGACGAGCGTAACAGAACGTCCCACCAAAGAAGGACCAAGCAGCGTGGACAGGACGAGTGGACGTGGGAGGAGATCCTGGACGGTAAAGGACCCTGGACGCAGGCTGGAGAATATCGCCGTCCAAAGAAGGAGATAGAGGCAGCGAAGGAGGATCGCGATGATATGAGGAGGCAAGTCATCGACGGAAGCCCGAGAAGCCACTCCCCTAGAAACTTTTGAGGGGAGCGAACTTCCCGTGCTCACGGCAAGGAGCGTGGTACTGGTCAGGTACCGTGTTATGAGGTAAAGGGTACGGTGTCTTCAGTGCGCGTGCACAGCCTGGTGTGCTTGAGCCAGATCTCCGCAAGTGCCACGCTAGAGTTGGCATCCAGCCAGGAAAGATTGTGCCAACTCAGCGCTCTTGGTCTCCGGTGTACCGTTTCGGCCAAGGATAAGTACCAGATCTCCAGTGCTACCCACAGCCCGGTTCATCCTGTGCCTGCTCCACGGACCAGGCCTCCAGTAGGTCTCCCCAGCCTGGTGAGTCCTGTGCCTGCTCCACGGACCAGGCCTCCAGTAGGTCTCCCCAGCCTGGTGAGTCCTGTGCCTGCTCCACGGGTCAGTCCGGGGCCTGCGGAGAGGGTCCCCAGTCCGGGGCTTGCAACGAGGGTCCCCAGTCCGGGGCAGGCAACGAGGGTCCCCAGTCCGGGGCCTGCAGAGAGGGTCCCCGCTCCAGAGGCGCCACCAAATTGGGGGAGCCAGAGGTGGAGCGGGGTCTGCGTCCCGCACCGGAGCCGTCACCAGGATAGATGCCCACCCAGACCCTCCCCTATAGTGTCAGGTTTGCGGCCAGAGTTCGCACATTTGGGGGGGTACTATCACGTTCTGACCATAGAGATCTTTTCATTCTCTATGGTTGGTTGGTTTGGTTGGTCAGGGTGTGACTTGGGTGGGAAACTTTATGTTCTTTGTTTCTATGTTTTGGCCGGGTATGGTTCTCTGATTATGAATCATACTTAGGCAGCCTGTTTTGCCACCTTAGTTTTGTGGGATGTTGTTTTTGTACAGCTCTGTGTAGCCTACCGAATGTTATGTTCGTTTTCCTTTTGTTGTTTTTAGGTGTTCATTTTTAATAAAGATAAAATGTACGCCTACCACGCTGCACCTTGGTCCGATCATTTCGACGAGCATAACAACATTCATCTCTAGGAGACAGAACGCGTCTCCTTCCTGAGCGGTATGCCATCTGCATGGTCCCATGGTGTTTATACTTGCATACTATTGTTTGTACAGATGAACGTGGTACCTTTAGCCATTTGGAAATTGCTCCCAATTATTTTTCTGAGGTCTTAGCTGATTTCTTTTGATTTTCCCATGATGTATTGCAAAGAGGCATTAAGTTTGAAGGTAGGCCTTGAAAGACATCCACAGGTACACCTCCAATTGACTCAAATGATGTCAATTAGCCTATCAGAAGCTTCTAAAGCCATGACATAATTTTCCGGAATTTTCCAAGCTGTTTAAAGGCTCAGTCAACATATGTACGTAAACTTCTGACCCACTGGAATTGTGATACAGTGAATAAGTGAAATGATCTGTCTGTAAACAATGGTTGGAAAAATGACTTGTGTCATGCACAAAGTAGATGTCCTAACCGACTTGCCAAAACAATAGTTTGTTAACAAGAAATTTGTGGAGTGGTTGAAAAACGGGTTTTAATGACTCCAACCTAAGTGTATGTAAAATTCCGACTTCAACTGTACACATGTCAATCACAATGTGCTACAACTACATGCAGTGAATAATCAGTCTAAATACTCATACCAGAGATAGTTTCAGCATGGATTCTGAATTCCATCATGCCTTTAGGTTACTGAAAACCAATGGTCATTGTGAAGGTAAATTCGGGAAGGGCTCCCAATGTTGAACTTCAAAGAGGCAGTGCACTGTGTCTAATTCAGATGATAATGTCGGTCGGAGTGGTTGATTAAAGTTTGCTTTCGCTGCACATGGAAATGGCAGGGGGTCTGTATGAGTGGCCTTCATGCTGAGAGAGATGAGAGGAGGTATAGCCAGAGGGCTCAGACAGAATGTCCTGTATGGATCTGTAGTCTTCCTCCCCTTTCATCTCTCGTGTAGTGGAACAAGCCACAGACACAGAGACAAGGAACATCCTACAGAGAGAGTCCTTTACACTCAGAATCATAGTGGAACAACCTGTTGTACACTCTCTGGGTATTCAGTGTCTCATTACGCCATGCGCACTGGGCATCTGACACACACAAAAAAACACAAATAAATCATTGTAAATCATATACTATGAATGTAAATGGCATTGAATCATCTGTGAGAGTGAGATCACCATTATCATTATACTTTCTTCTTTTTGTTGATCACAAGCACAGGGTCACAGATGTAGTTGCATTGTATAGTGAAATACTTAATGTTCAAGCTCCAACACTGCAGGTGTGAATGAAACAATGATGTCCAAAGCAGCAGGAAGACAGGGGGAGCAGCAGGAAGACAGGGGGAGCAGCAGGAAGACAGGGGGAGCAGCCAGAAGACAGGGGGAGCAGCAGGAAGACAGGGGAGCAGCAGGAAGACAGAGCGAGCAGCCGGAAGACAGGGGGAGCAGCAGGAAGACAGAGCGAGCAGCAGGAAGACAGGGGGAGCAGCAGGAAGACAGGGGGAGCAGCAGGAAGACAGAGCGAGCAGCCGGAAGACAGGGGGAGCAGCAGGAAGACAGAGCGAGCAGCCGGAAGACAGGGGGAGCAGCAGGAAGACAGAGCGAGCAGCCGGAAGACAGAGCGAGCAGCCGGATGACAGGGGGAGCAACAGGAAGACAGGGGGAGCAGCAGGAAGACAGTGGGAGCAGCAGGAAGACAGAGCGAGCAGTC
Organism: Oncorhynchus gorbuscha; assembly: GCF_021184085.1. Taxonomy (NCBI): domain Eukaryota; kingdom Metazoa; phylum Chordata; class Actinopteri; order Salmoniformes; family Salmonidae; genus Oncorhynchus; species Oncorhynchus gorbuscha. The sequence goes on along the minus strand of NC_060196.1, from coordinate 40,693,819 downwards.
GGAAGACAGGGGGAGCAGCAGGAAGACAGGGGGAGCAGCAGGAAGACAGGGGGAGCAGCAGGAAGACAGTGGGAGCAGCAGGAAGACAGGGGGAGCAGCAGGAAGACAGGGGGAGCAGCAGGAAGACAGTGGGAGCAGCAGGAAGACAGGGGGAGCAGCAGGAAGACAGAGCGAGCAGCCGGAAGACAGGGGGAGCAGCAGGAAGACAGTGGGAGCAGCAGGAAGACAGGGGGAGCAGCAGGAAGACAGGGGTGAAGCAGCAAGAAAGGGGGATCAGCAGGAAGACAGGGGTGAAGCAGGAAGACAGGGGAGCAGCAGGAAGACGGTGGTGAAGCAGCAAGACAGGGGGAGCAGCAGGAAGACAGGGGTGAAGCAGGAAGACAGGGGAGCAGAAGGAAGACAGGGGTGAAGCAGGAAGACAGGGGAGCGGCAGGAAGACAGGGGTGAAGCAGAAAGACAGAGGGAGCAGCAGGAAGACAGGGGGAGCAGCAGGAAGACAGGGGGAGCAGCAGGAAGACAGGGGTGAAGCAGGAAGACAGGGGATCAGGTAGCTGACTAGTGCCTTGCGGTCAGTGGTGGTGGAGTTGCCATACCAGGCTGTGATGCAGCCCAACAATATGCTCTCGGTGGTGCTCCTGTAGAACACTGTAAGGGGCCCTCGGGGACAGTACAGATTTCTTCAGCCTCCTGAGGTTAAAGAGTCGCTGTCGTGCTTTCCTCACCACGTTGTCCATGCTGTTTAACCATTTCAGCTCCTTGGAGATGTGTACGCTGAGGAACTTTAAATTTGTTGACCATCTCCTGTTTTTTTCTGAAGTCCACAATCAGCTCCTTTGTTTTGCTGACGTTGAGGGAGAGCGCCTCCTCCCTGTAGGCCGTCTCGTCGTTATTGATAATCAGGTCTACTACTGTCGTGTCGTCAGCGAACTTGATGATAGAGTTGGAACTGTGCCACTTTTCTACTTACAAACGTACAATAATTGCAAAAAGCCAGAAAAAAAACCCATATAATTGAGCCAGTGTGCATCAGTCGCATTCGTAGCTTAGATTTGCTCCTGCCCAAGGTGAAAATAACCTGTAATAATACTTGAAATGACAATTAATCTGTCCGTAGTGAGGAGAGGAACATTAAGATAACATCTCCTGTCGCCTCTCACAACGAGTCACTGTGTTGGTAATCACATTTCTTTGCAGATCTAAGCTACGGAGGTGGGGAGAAAGAGAGAGAGGGAGAAGCAGAAAGGCAAAGAGAGTCTCAGGGAGGTAAAGATAAATGCTACAGACTATGTTGTCACATGATTTGCAAAGTAAGAATGGATAAATATTTCAATTTAAATGCAAAACGCTGGTGGTAGTGGGGGGTTATATCAACTGCTGCATTTCAGTTACATGCTACTGGAGGATTCATAAATAATAATTCACTGTAATTATTCCTATTCAAATGAGGTTTTAAGCCTTCTGTGGCATGCAGTGTTCTTTACAGTAATTTTTTTATTTCCTAAACCCTGTGCTGTTCTTGTTCTTAATGTAATTGATTCTGTCCTCTGGCTCATCGAGTTGACAGATATCTGCAGCGGGACTATTTCTCAAGATCCCAGCAGGAACACACTCAGACGTAAGGGGCCTTGTGTGTGTGTGAGTGTGTCTGTGTATGTGTTTCCTTCCAGAGGCCAGTGAACCCCTCTACCTCCTCCTCCTCCACTCCTAAATCACCCTCTACCCTCCCCACACCTCATCTCCTAACCTGGTTTATCAACATCAACCACCTCTAGCCTCCACCATTTCTGCTTTCTGATGTTTATGCAGTTTGTCCTGTCTAAGAGAGAGAGAGGGAGATATAGCCTACAGAGTGCTGACTTGGTGAGAATCTTTGTAATGGTATAGTATTTTATTATACTTTGACTGACTTATGAGAGGGGTACTGTGGAAAGGTTTGCAGCATGGGGTCACAGTCAGGATTCAATAAGACATGCTTTACAACTCCTCTCCATAGCCGTACATATATGTTCAAATGTGACATGACTGCCTTTGTCAGGGCCATATATCTCTATATGGCTCAGGCCTTTGTACATTATCTAGGCTTACCTATAGTGCCTACGATTCTAGTTACCTCTCATCATCCAGAAAGTCAAGGCTTTCATATGATTCCTCTCCTAGGACTGAATATAGAGCCTACAATTCAACTTACCCAATCTGTGAAAACAAAGCTTCCAGAAAGTAAGGGATTCCATATGATTCCTTCTCTAGGCCTACATACACTGAACACCTTCCTAATATTGAGTTGCCTTCAAAACAGCCTCAATTCGTAGGGGCATGGACTCTACAAGGTGTTGAAAGCATCCCACAGGGATGCTGGCTCATGTTGACTCCAATATTTCCCACAGTTGTGTCAAGTTGGCAGGATGTTCTTGTGTGGTGGACCATTCTTGGTACACACGTGAAAAAGTTGAGCTTGAAAAACCCAGCAGTGTTGCAGTTCTTGACACAAAACGGTGCGCTTGGCACCTACTACCATAGCCCTTTCAAAGGTACTTAAATCTTTTGTCTTGTCCATTCACCCTCCGACAGACACACATACACAACCCATGTTTCAATTGTCTCAGTGCTTAAAAATCCTTCTTTAACCTGTCTCCTCTCCTTTATCTACACTGATTGAAGTGGATTTAACAAGTGACATCAATAAGGGATCATAGCTTTCACCCGGATTCACCTGGTCAGTTTATGTCATGGAAAGATTTGAGGTGGAATTATATGACATTTAATCCATGGAAGGTCCTTTGAAGGAAGGACTGCTCACATATATTTGACATGTGTATATTACATCATAATTCAGAAATCATTTGTATGTAGTTGGAGCATTTGAGAAATATTGGCCTTCCTCAGGCCTCCTTTAAGACTCCATGCATAAAGTTTCATCTGTCATACCGCTTGCTCCGTAATAGGAAAAGTATTTTGATTTTTAATTTCTTACAATAATTGTTCAATATTGACAAATATAAACATGAATATTGAAAATAAAAAATGTTTATGCAATAATACAAACTAAACTTACACAATAACACAATAACTACATAATCAGGCCAAAATGGCTCCCTTGTTGTTTTACCAACTATAGCAATGAGGTCAGAATAAAGTATTGTTCTGGGCATATTCGTATTATCATATTGTATTGACCTTGACTAGTTTAGTGTGAATTCTTTTCACTTCTTCCTCAGTCAACAAATGCACATAGGATGTATGAGTGAAACAAAACAGTGTGGAGAATGGTGACAATGTTGATGTCATTGATGATGACGCTGGTGGTTATGATGATATCCCAGAAGTGTTTTGATGCCAGGCAATAGATACAAATCTAGGGCTTTAGAGACACGATACAGTGCCATTTGTCATCGGCGGGCAAGGACAGCCATAATCATCCTTTCCGCTCACCTCCCCCATCAGTCTTCCCCTCGCTGTATATCAGGATCAATCTAGGCTCATTTATTTTAATAATCTCCTGTTTGCTAAACTGCCAAAGTCAAAGGAGGACAATAGAAACAAACCTGTCTGCAAACAAGCCAAAACAGGCTTTTATTAGCCTGTGTTTGCTATTTTTACATTTTAATTGTAACCTTTATTTAACTAGGCAACTCAGTTAAGAACAAATTCTTATTTACAATGACGGCCTACACCGGCCAAACCTGGACGACGCTGGGCCAATTGTGCACCGCCCTATGGGACTCCCAATCACGGCCGGTTGCGATACAGCCTGGAATTGAGCATGGGTGTCGGTAGTGACGCCTCTAGCACTGAGATGCAGTGCTTTGGACCGCTGTGCCACTCGGGAGCCCGCTATTCAGGCGACAACTTTTTCAAGAATATGGCTTAGGTTGAACTAAGACATTAAATAATCTAATGTTGTTGCTATTGGCATTTCTGACATAGAGTTAAATGATATTTTAAATTAATGTAGCCATTACAGTGTCTGTGGTTGTGATAACTTGTCAAAAATGTCATGTTTAAATAGAAATGATATAACCAATGTTGGTTTTTTAAATTAAACAGCTCGCCACCCGCAGGCAGGAAAAACCTTTTAAATGTAATGCATATTTGATATTAATCACTCAACACACAACATGCTTTCCCCAAATGGCACCCTATTCCCTATGTACCGCATTACTTTTGACCAGGGCCCAAAGTGTTTTGGTCAAAAATAGTGCAGTATATAAGAAATAAGAAATCATTTTGGAAAGCAGACCGAGCCTACTGGAAGTCTGTGACATTATGTGACAGGCCTAAATCTCAAGTCATTTCTCCTTCAATATCCCTCATCAGTTGACAGTAAGAGAGACACTCATGTGGAGAGAATGAGAGAGTGAGAGATAAGGCAATCACCAGCGGACCCTATTGACTCCCACATCTTATTGTGGTGGCGACAGGTTGTGCAAACACGGGAGGCCAGTAATCATGATACAGCAGAACTCTCAGGACCTGCTCTTTAAGTTGATTGCCAAAAGCAATTAAAGTGAAGATCAAATCCAAAGTACACTCAACAAAAATATAAAGGGAACATGTAAAGTGTTGGTCCCATGTTTCATGAGCTGAAATAAAAGATCCCAGAAATCATAAAAAAAGCTTATTTCTCTCAAATCTTGTGCACAAATTTGTTTACATCCCTGTTAGTGAGCATTTCTCCTTTGTCAAGATAATCCATCCACCTGACAGGTGTGGCATGTCAAGAAGCTGATTAAACAGCATGATCATGGGCCTCCCGAATGGTACAGTGGTCTAAGGCACTGCATCGCAGTGCTAGCTGTGCCACTACAGATTCTAGGTTTGAGTCCAGGCTCCGGGAGACCCAAGGGGCGGCGCACAATTGGCCCAGCATTGTTCGGGTTAGGGGAGGACTTGGCCGGCAGGGATGTCCTTGTCCCATCGCAAACTAGTGACTCCTGTAGTGGTCCGTGCACACTGACACTGTCACCAGGTGCATGGTGTTTCCTCCGACACATTGGTGCTGCTGGCTTCCGGGTTAAGTGGGCATTGTGTCTGTAGTATCTGGGATCTACATCTGTTAATTTTAGTTACTGTGCTGTTACTAAGCAGTAATGCATTACGGCAGTGTTACGTTACTACAACTAATAGGAAATGCATATGCGCACTGGGGTGCCGGGAACTGTAGAGCACGAGAGGTTTTGACTAAACGAAAACTAATTGTACTCCCGTCTCCTGCCTGGTCATTTCTCCACAACACAAATATTACAGTGTCAAGAAGCAGTGCGGCTTGGTTGGGTTGTGTTTCGGAGGACGCACGGCTCTCGACCTTCGCCTCTCCCTAGTCCGTATAGAAGTTGCAGCGATGAGACAAGACTGTAACTACCAATTGGATACCATGAAAATGGGGTAAAAATAAATAAATATAAATAAATAACAGCATGATCATTACACAGATGCACCTTGTGCTGGGGACAATAAAATGCCACTCTAACCTGTTCCATTTTGGCACACAGAACTGCAACATTTACCTGGAGGTAACTCTGCAAATAGCGCTGCTTGGCAATTGAAAAAGTCATAGTCAATCGATTAATAATATCATAATACTCTTAGCAAAAAATATATGGTTCTACATTTTTTAAATGGGGCATGCTTATTTAAGATGGTGAGGAAAGCACTTTTAAAGAACAACCAGACGTCCTCTACTGAAGGAATGAGGTCAATATCCTTCCAGGATATCCGGGCCAGGTCGATTAGAAAGGCCTGCTCGCTGAAGTGTTTTAGGGAGTGTTTGACAGTGATGAGAGGTGGTCGCTTGACCACAGACCCATTACGGATGTAGGTAATCAGGCAGTGATCGCTGAGATCCTGGTTGAAGACAGCAGAGGTGTAATTGGAGGGCAAGTTGGTTAGGATGATATCTATGATGGTGCCCGTGTTTACGGATTTGGGGTTGTACCTGGTGGGTTCATTGATCATTTTTGTGAGATTGAAAGCATCAAGCTTAAATTGTAGGATGGTCGGGGTGTTAAGCATGTCCCAGTTTAGGTCACCTAGCAACACGAGCTCTGAAGATAGATGGGGAGCAATCAATTCGCATATGGTGTCCAGGGCACAGCTAGGGGCAGAGGGTGGTCTATAGCAAGCGACAACGGTAAGAGACTTGTTTCTGGAGAGGGGGACTTTTAAAAGGAGAAGCTCAAATTGTTTGGGCACAGACCTGGATAGTAAGACAGAACTCTGCAGGCTATCCCTACAGTAGATTGCAACTCCACCCCCTTTGGCAGTTCTATCTTGTCGGGAAAATGTTACAGTTAGGGATGGAAATTTCAGGGTTTTTGGTGGTCTTCCTAAGCCAGGATTCAGACACGGCTAGGACATCCGGGTTGGCAGAGTGTAAGAGTTGGCAGTGAATAAAACAAACTTAGGGAGGAGGCTTCTAATGTTAACATGCATGAAACCAAGGCTTTTACGGTTACAGAAGTCAACGAATGAGAGCGCCTGGGGATGGGAGTGGAGCTAGGCACTGCAGGGCCTGGATTAACCTCCACATCACCAGAGGAACAGAGGAGGAGTAGGATAAGGGTACGGCTAAAGGCTAAAATAACTGGTCGTCTAGTATGTTCAGAACAGAGATTAAAATGAGTAGATATATGGGCACGGTAGAATAGATTCAAGGCATAATGTACAGACAAAGATATGGTAGGATGTGAATACAGTGGGGGTAAACCTGTGCATAGAGTGACGATGAAAGAGATATTGTCTCGAGAAATATAATTTAAACCAGGTGATGTCACCACATGTGTGGGAGGTGGAACTAAAGTGTTTACTAAGGCTTATTGAGCAAGACTAGAGGCTCTACAGTCAAATAAGGTGATAATTACTAACCAAAACAGCAATAGACCAGGCATATTGACGTTAGGGAAAGGCATGCGTAGCCGAGTGATCATAGGAGTCCAGTGAGTGGCTTCAGGCAGCTAGCGGGCTGGGGCTAGCAAGCTAGCAGAAGGGCCTTTGAGGGACGTTGAGACGGAAGAAAGTCTGTTGTGGCACCCTCGTGCTGTTAATGTCATGTTTTGTCTTATATTGTCTTGTCATTTTGCTTTTCCTTCTGTTCGTTTTCCCCCTGCTGGTCTTTTTAGGTTCGTTCCCCTTTTTCTCTCTCCCTCCCTCTCTCTCCCTCTCCCTCTCCCTCCCTCTCTCTCTTCTCTCTCTTCTCTCTGTCGTTCCGTTCCTGCTCCCAGCTGTTCCTATTCCCCTAATCAATCATTTAGTCTTCCCACACCTGTTCCCTATCTTTTCCCCTGATTAGAGTCCCTATTTCTCCCCTTGTTTTCCGTTTCTGCCCTGTCGGATCCTTGTATATTGTTCACCGTGCTGTGTCTTTGTATCGCCCTGTCGTGTCGTGTTTCCCTCAGATGCTGCGTGGTGAGCAGGTGTCTGAGTCTGCTACGGTCAAGTGCCTTCCCGAGGCAACCTGCAGTTTATTATCGAGTCTCCAGTCAGTTCTCGTGATTACGAGTGAAATTGTTTTTATGCTTTATTTACCGCTCCGATTTGTCTAGGAGTATTGCTATTTCCTTTAACTGGATTAAAGACTCTGTTTTCGCCAAGTCGCTTTTGGGTCCTCATTCACCTGCATAACAGAAGGATCCGACCAAAGAATGGACCCAGCGACTACAGACGCTCGTAACACTGCCGTCGAGATCCAAGGAGCCATGCTCGGCAGACACTAGCAGGAATTGTCTGCTGCTCGTCATGCCATGGAGAACCTGGCCGCTCAGGTTTCCGACCTCTCTGGACAGTTCCAGAGTCTTCGTCTCGTGCCACCTGTTACTTCCTGGTCTGCCGAGCCTCCGGAACCTAGGGTTAATAACCCACCTTGCTACTCCGGGCAGCCCAAGGAGTGCCGCTCCTTTCTCACCCAGTGTGATATTGTGTTCTCTCTCCAACCCAACACATACTCTAGAGAGAGAGCTCGGGTTGCTTACATCATTTCACTCCTTACTGGCCGGGCTCGAGAGTGGGGCACAGCTATCTGGGAGGCAAGGGCTGATTGTTCAAACAATTACCAGAACTTTAAAGAGGAGATGATTCGGGTTTTTGACCGTTCAGTTTTTGGTAGGGAGGCTTCTAGGGCCCTGGCTTCCCTATGCCAAGGTGATCGATCCATAACGGACTACTCTATAGAGTTTCGCACTCTTGCTGCCTCTAGTGACTGGAACGAGCCGGCGCTGCTCGCTCGTTTTCTGGAGGGACTCCACGCAGTGGTCAAAGATGAGATTCTCTCCCGGGAGGTTCCTTCCAGTGTGGACTCTTTGATTGCTCTCGCCATCCGCATAGAACGACGGGTAGATCTTCGTCACCAAGCTCGTGGAAGAGAGCTCGCGTCAACGGTGTTTCCCTGCTCCGCATCGCAACCATCTCCCTCCTCTGGCTCAGAGACTGAGCCCATGCAGCTGGGAGGTATTCGCATCTCGACTAAGGAGAGGGAACGGAGGATCACCAACCGCCTGTGCCTCTATTGCAGATTTGATGGACATTTTGTCAATTCATGTCCAGTAAAAGCCAGAGCTCATCAGTAAGCGGAGGGCTACTGGTGAGCGCTACTACTCAGGTCTCTCCATCTAGATCCTGTACTACTATGTCGGTCCATCTACGCTGGACCGGTTCGGGTGCTACATGCAGTGCCTTGATAGACTCTGGGGCTGAGGGTTGTTTCATGGACGAAGCATGGGCTCGGAAACATGACATTCCTTTCAGACAGTTAGACAAGCCTATGCCCATGTTCGCCTTAGATGGTAGTCATCTTCCCAGTATCAGATTTGAGACACTACCTTTAACCCTCACAGTATCTGGTAACCACAGTGAGACTATTTCTTTTTTGATTTTTCGTTCACCTTTTACACCTGTTGTTTTGGGTCATCCCTGGCTAGTATGTCATAATCCTTCTATTAATTGGTCTAGTAATTCTATCCTATCCTGGAACGTTTCTTGTCATGTGAAGTGTTTAATGTCTGCCATCCCTCCCATTTCTTCTGTCCCCACTTCTCAGGAGGAACCTGGCGATTTGACAGGAGTGCCGGAGGAATATCATGATCTGCGCACGGTCTTCAGTCGGTCCCGAGCCAACTCCCTTCCTCCTCACCGGTCGTATGATTGTAGTATTGATCTCCTTCCGGGGACCACTCCTCCTCGGGGTAGACTATACTCTCTGTCGGCTCCCGAACGTAAGGCTCTCGAGGATTATTTGTCTGTGTCTCTTGACGCCGGTACCATAGTGCCTTCTTCCTCTCCGGCCGGGGCGGGGTTCTTTTTGTTAAGAAAAAGGACGGTACTCTGCGCCCCTGCGTGGATTATCGAGGGCTGAATGACATAACGGTTAAGAATCGTTATCCGCTTCCCCTTATGTCATCAGCCTTCGAGATTCTGCAGGGAGCCAGGTGCTTTACTAAGTTGGACCTTCGTAACGCTTACCATCTCGTGCGCATCAGAGAGGGGGACGAGTGGAAAACGGCGTTTAACACTCCGTTAGGGCATTTTGAGTACCGGGTTCTGCCGTTTGGTCTCGCCAATGCGCCAGCTGTTTTTCAGGCATTAGTTAATGATGTTCTGAGAGACATGCTGAACATCTTTGTTTTTGTCTACCTTGACGATATCCTGATTTTTTCACCGTCACTCGAGATTCATGTTCAGCACGTTCGACGTGTTCTCCAGCGCCTTTTAGAGAATTGTCTCTACGTGAAGGCTGAGAAGTGCTCTTTTCATGTCTCCTCCGTTACTTTTCTCGGCTCCGTTATTTCCGCTGAAGGCATTCAGATGGATTCCGCTAAGGTCCAAGCTGTCAGTGAGTGGCCCGTTCCAAGGTCACGTGTCGAGTTGCAGCGCTTTCTAGGTTTCGCTAATTTCTATCGGCGTTTCATTCGTAATTTCGGTCAAGTTGCTGCCCCTCTCACAGCTCTTACTTCTGTCAAGATGTGTTTTAAGTGGTCCGGTTCCGCCCAGGGGAGCTTTTGATCTTCTAAAAGAACGTTTTACGTCCGCTCCTATCCTCGTTACTCCTGACGTCACTAGACAATTCATTGTCGAGGTTGATGCTTCAGAGGTAGGCGTGGGAGCCATTCTATCCCAGCGCTTCCAGTCTGACGATAAGGTTCATCCTTGCGCTTATTTTTCTCATCGCCTGTCGCCATCTGAACGCAACTATGATGTGGGTAACCGCGAACTGCTCGCCATCCGCTTAGCCCTAGGCGAATGGCGACAGTGGTTGGAGGGGGGGCGACCGTTCCTTTTGTCGTTTGGACAGACCATAAGAACCTGTCATGTTTGTCATTTATTATCATGTCTTGTCCCTGTGCTCCCCATTCTATTCGTTTCCCTCTGCTGGTCTTATTAGGTTCTTTCCCTCTTTCTATCCCTCTCTCTCCCCCTCCCTCTCTCACTCTCTCGCTCTCTCTTCTCTCTATCGTTCCGTTCCTGCTCCCAGCTGTTCCTATTCCCCTAATCATCATTTAGTCTTCCCACACCTGTTCCCGATCCTTTCCCCTGATTGGAGTCCCTATTTATTCCTTTGTGTTCCGTTCCTGTCCTGTCGGTTCCTTGTTTAGAATTCACCGTGCTGTGATTGTGTATCGCCCTGTCCTGTCGTGTTTTTGATGTGATTGTGTATCGCCCTGTCCTGTCGTGTTTTTTGCCTTCATCAGATGCTGCGTGTGAGCAGGTGTCTCTGTCAACTACGGCCTGCGCCTACCCGAAGCGACCTGCAGTCTGTGGCCGCTTCTCCTGTTATTCCCCTCTACAGACTAGAGGATTTCTGTTATTCCCTGTTTGGACTTGAATAAACTCTGTTTCTGTTAAGTCGCTTTTGGGTCCTCTTTCACCTGCATGACAGAAGGAACCGACCAAGGAATGGACCCAGCGACTTCAGACGCTCGTTACACTGCCGTCGAGATCCAAGGAGCCATGCTCGGCAGACACGAGCAGGAATTGTCTGCTGCTCGCCATGCCGTGGAGAACCTGGCCGCTCAGGTTTCCGACCTCTCTGGACAGTTCCAGAGTCTACGTCTCGTGCCACCTGTTACTTCCTGGCCTGCCGAGCCTCCAGAACCTAGGGTTAATAACCCACCTTGCTACTCCGGGCAGCCCACTGAGTGCCGCTCCTTTCTCACGCAGTGTGAGATTGTGTTCTCTCTCCAACCCAACACATACTCTAGAGAGAGAGCTCGGGTTGCTTACGTCATTTCACTCCTTACTGGCCGGGCTCGAGAATGGGGTACAGCTATCTGGGAGGCAAGGGCTGATTGCTCTAACAAGTTCCAGAACTTTAAAGAGGAGATGATTCGGGTTTTTGACCGTTCAGTTTTTGGTGGGGAGGCTTCTAGGGCCCTGGCTTCCTTATGCCAAGGTGAACGGTCCATAACGGATTATTCTATTGAGTTTCGCACTCTTGCTGCCTCTAGTGAGTGGAACGAGCCGGCGCTGCTCGCTCGTTTTCTGGAGGGACTCCACGCAGTGGTTAAGGATGAGATTCTCTCCCGGGAGGTTCCTTCAGATGTGGACTCTTTGATTGCTCTCGCCATCCGCATAGAACGACGGGTAGATCTTCGTCACCGGGCTCGTGGAAGAGAGCTCGCATCAACGGTGTTTCCTGCTCCGCATCGCAACCATCTCCCTCCTCTGGCTTTGAGACTGAGCCCATGCAGCTGGGAGGGATTCGCATCTCGACTAAGGAGAGGGAACGGAGGATCACCAACCGCCTGTGCCTCTATTGCGGAGTTGCTGGACATTTTGTTAATTCATGTCCAGTAAATGCCAGAGCTCATCTGTAAGCGGAGGGCTACAGGTGAGCGCAACTACTCAAGTCTCTCCATCAAAATCCTGTACTACTTTGTCGGTCCATCTACGCTGGACCGGTTCGGGTGCTACATGTAGTGCCTTGATAGACTCTGGGGCTGAGGGTTGTTTCATGGACGAAGCATGGGTTCGGAAACATGACATTCCTTTCAGAGAGTTAGAGAAGCCTACGCCCATGTTCGCCTTAGATGGTAGTCATCTTCCCAGTATCAGATTTGAGACACTACCTTTAACCCTCACAGTATCTGGTAACCACAGTGAGACTATTTCTTTTTTGATTTTCCGTTCACCGTTTACACCTGTTGTTTTGGGTCATCCCTGGCTAGTATGTCATAATCCTTCTATTAATTGGTCTAGTAATTCTATCCTATCCTGGAACGTTTCTTGTCATGTGAAGTGTTTAATGTCTGCCATCCCTCCCGTTTCTTCTGTCCCTACTTCTCAGGAGGAACCTGGCGATTTGACAGGAGTGCCGGAGGAATATCATGATCTGCGCACGGTCTTCAGTCGGTCCCGAGCCAACTCCCTTCCTCCTCACCGGTCGTATGATTGTAGTATTGATCTCCTTCCGGGGACCACTCCTCCTCGAGGTAGACTATACTCTCTGTCGGCTCCCGAACGTAAGGCTCTCGAGGATTATTTGTCTGTGTCTCTTGACGCCGGTACCATAGTGCCTTCTTCCTCTCCGGCCGGGGCGGGGTTCTTTTTGTTAAGAAGAAGGACGGTACTCTGCGCCCTGCGTGGATTATCGAGGGCTGAATGACATAACGGTTAAGAATCGTTATCCGCTTCCCCTTATGTCATCAGCCTTCGAGATTCTGCAGGGAGCCAGGTGCTTTACTAAGTTGGACCTTCGTAACGCTTACCATCTCGTGCGCATCAGAGAGGGGGGACGAGTGGAAACGGCGTTTAACACTCCGTTAGGGCATTTTGAGTACCGGGTTCTGCCGTTCGGTCTCGCCAATGCGCCAGCTGTTTTTCAGGCATTAGTTAATGATGTTCTGAGAGACATGCTGAACATCTTTGTTTTTGTCTATCTTGACGATATCCTGATTTTTCTCCGTCACTCGAGATTCATGTTCAGCACGTTCGACGTGTTCTACAGCGCCTTTTAGAGAATTGTCTCTACGTAAAGGCTGAGAAGTGCTCTTTTCATGTCTCCTCCGTTACTTTTCTCGGTTCCGTTATTTCCGCTGAAGGCATTCAGATGGATTCCGCTAAGGTCCAAGCTGTCAGTGATTGGCCCGTTCCAAGGTCACGTGTCGAGTTGCAGCGCTTTTTAGGTTTCGCTAATTTCTATCGGCGTTTCATTCGTAATTTCGGTCAAGTTGCTGCCCCTCTCACAGCTCTTACTTCTGTCAAGACGTGTTTTAAGTGGTCCGGTTCCGCCCAGGGAGCTTTTGATCTTCTAAAAGAACGTTTTACGTCCGCTCCTATCCTCGTTACTCCTGACGTCACTAGACAATTCATTGTCGAGGTTGACGCTTCAGAGGTAGGCGTGGGAGCCATTCTATCCCAGCGCTTCCAGTCTGACGATAAGGTTCATCCTTGCGCTTATTTTTCTCATCGCCTGTCGCCATCTGAGCGCAACTATGATGTGGGTAACCGTGAACTGCTCGCCATCCGCTTAGCCCTAGGCGAATGGCGACAGTGGTTGGAGGGGGCGACCGTTCCTTTTGTCGTTTGGACAGACCATAAGAACCTTGAGTACATCCGTTCTGCCAAACGACTTAATGCCCGTCAAGCTCGTTGGGCGTTGTTTTTCGCTCGTTTCGAGTTTGTGATTTCTTACCGTCCGGGTAGCAAGAACACCAAGCCTGATGCCTTATCCCGTCTGTTTAGTTCTTCTGTGGCTTCTACTGATCCCGAGGGGATTCTTCCTTATGGGCGTGTTGTCGGGTTAACAGTCTGGGGAATTGAAAGACAGGTTAAGCAAGCACTCACGCACACTGCGTCGCCGCGCGCTTGTCCTAGTAACCTCCTTTTCGTTCCTGTTTCCACTCGTCTGGCTGTTCTTCAGTGGGCTCACTCTGCCAAGTTAGCTGGTCATCCCGGTGTTCGAGGCACTCTTGCGTCTATTCGCCAGCGCTTTTGGTGGCCGACTCAGGAGCGTGACACGCGCCGTTTCGTGGCTGCTTGTTCGGACTGCGCGCAGACTAAGTCGGGTAACTCTCCTCCTGCCGGTCGTCTCAGACCGCTCCCCATTCCTTCTCGACCATGGTCTCACATCGCCTTAGACTTCATTACCGGTCTGCCTTTGTCTGCGGGAAGACTGTGATTCTTACGGTTGTCGATAGGTTCTCTAAGGCGGCACATTTCATTCCCCTCGCTAAACTTCCTTCCGCTAAGGAGACGGCACAAATCATTATTGAGAATGTATTCAGAATTCATGGCCTTCCGTTAGACGCCGTTTCAGACAGAGGCCCGCAATTCACGTCACAGTTTTGGAGGGAGTTCTGTCGTTTGATTGGTGCGTCCGTCAGTCTCTCTTCCGGGTTTCATCCCCAGTCTAACGGTCAAGCAGAGAGGGCCAATCAGACGATTGGTCGCATACTACGCAGCCTTTCTTTCAGAAACCCTGCGTCTTGGGCAGAACAGCTCCCTGGGCAGAATACGCTCACAATTTGCTTCCTTCGTCTGCTACCGGGTTATCTCCGTTTCAGAGTAGTCTGGGTTACCAGCCTCCTCTGTTCTCATCCCAGCTTGCCGAGTCCAGCGTTCCCTCCGCTCAAGCGTTTGTCCAACGTTGTGAGCGCACCTGGAGGAGGGTGAGGTCTGCACTTTGCCGTTACAGGGCACAGACGGTGAGAGCCGCCAATAAACGCAGGATTAAGAGTCCAAGGTATTGTTGCGGCCAGAGAGTGTGGCTTTCCACTCGCAACCTTCCTCTTACGACAGCTTCTCGTAAGTTGACTCCGCGGTTCATTGGTCCGTTCCGTGTCTCCCAGGTCGTCAATCCTGTCGCTGTGCGACTGCTTCTTCCGCGACATCTTCGTCGCGTCCATCCTGTCTTCCATGTCTCCTGTGTTAAGCCCTTTCTTCGCACCCCGTTCGTCTTCCCTCCCCCCTCCCGTCCTTGTCGAGAGCGCACCTATTTACAAGGTACATAAGATCATGGACATGCGTTCTCGGGACGGGGTCACCAATACTTAGTGGATTGGGAGGGTTACGGTCCTGAGGAGAGGAGTTGGGTTCCGTCTCGGGACGTGCTGGACCGTTCACTCATCGATGATTTCCTCCGTTGCCGCCAGGATTCCTCCTCGAGTGCGCCAGGAGGCGCTCGGTGAGTGGGGGGTACTGTCATGTTTGTCATTTATTATCATGTCTTGTCCCTGTGCTCCCCATTCTATTCGTTTCCCTCTGCTGGTCTTATTAGGTTCTTTCCCTCTTTCTATCCCTCTCTCTCCCCCTCCCTCTCTCACTCTCTCGCTCTCTCTTCTCTCTATCGTTCCGTTCCTGCTCCCAGCTGTTCCTATTCCCCTAATCATCATTTAGTCTTCCCACACCTGTTCCCGATCCTTTCCCCTGATTGGAGTCCCTATTTATTCCTTTGTGTTCCGTTCCTGTCCTGTCGGTTCCTTGTTTAGAATTCACCGTGCTGTGATTGTGTATCGCCCTGTCCTGTCGTGTTTTTGATGTGATTGTGTATCGCCCTGTCCTGTCGTGTTTTTTGCCTTCATCAGATGCTGCGTGTGAGCAGGTGTCTCTGTCAACTACGGCCTGCGCCTACCCGAAGCGACCTGCAGTCTGTGGCCGCTTCTCCTGTTATTCCCCTCTACAGACTAGAGGATTTCTGTTATTCCCTGTTTGGACTTGAATAAACTCTGTTTCTGTTAAGTCGCTTTTGGGTCCTCTTTCACCTGCATGACAGAAGGAACCGACCAAGGAATGGACCCAGCGACTTCAGACGCTCGTTACACTGCCGTCGAGATCCAAGGAGCCATGCTCGGCAGACACGAGCAGGAATTGTCTGCTGCTCGCCATGCCGTGGAGAACCTGGCCGCTCAGGTTTCCGACCTCTCTGGACAGTTCCAGAGTCTACGTCTCGTGCCACCTGTTACTTCCTGGCCTGCCGAGCCTCCAGAACCTAGGGTTAATAACCCACCTTGCTACTCCGGGCAGCCCACTGAGTGCCGCTCCTTTCTCACGCAGTGTGAGATTGTGTTCTCTCTCCAACCCAACACATACTCTAGAGAGAGAGCTCGGGTTGCTTACGTCATTTCACTCCTTACTGGCCGGGCTCGAGAATGGGGTACAGCTATCTGGGAGGCAAGGGCTGATTGCTCTAACAAGTTCCAGAACTTTAAAGAGGAGATGATTCGGGTTTTTGACCGTTCAGTTTTTGGTGGGGAGGCTTCTAGGGCCCTGGCTTCCTTATGCCAAGGTGAACGGTCCATAACGGATTATTCTATTGAGTTTCGCACTCTTGCTGCCTCTAGTGAGTGGAACGAGCCGGCGCTGCTCGCTCGTTTTCTGGAGGGACTCCACGCAGTGGTTAAGGATGAGATTCTCTCCCGGGAGGTTCCTTCAGATGTGGACTCTTTGATTGCTCTCGCCATCCGCATAGAACGACGGGTAGATCTTCGTCACCGGGCTCGTGGAAGAGAGCTCGCATCAACGGTGTTTCCCTGCTCCGCATCGCAACCATCTCCCTCCTCTGGCTTTGAGACTGAGCCCATGCAGCTGGGAGGGATTCGCATCTCGACTAAGGAGAGGGAACGGAGGATCACCAACCGCCTGTGCCTCTATTGCGGAGTTGCTGGACATTTTGTTAATTCATGTCCAGTAAAAGCCAGAGCTCATCTGTAAGCGGAGGGCTACAGGTGAGCGCAACTACTCAAGTCTCTCCATCAAAATCCTGTACTACTTTGTCGGTCCATCTACGCTGGACCGGTTCGGGTGCTACATGTAGTGCCTTGATAGACTCTGGGGCTGAGGGTTGTTTCATGGACGAAGCATGGGTTCGGAAACATGACATTCCTTTCAGAGAGTTAGAGAAGCCTACGCCCATGTTCGCCTTAGATGGTAGTCATCTTCCCAGTATCAGATTTGAGACACTACCTTTAACCCTCACAGTATCTGGTAACCACAGTGAGACTATTTCTTTTTTGATTTTCCGTTCACCGTTTACACCTGTTGTTTTGGGTCATCCCTGGCTAGTATGTCATAATCCTTCTATTAATTGGTCTAGTAATTCTATCCTATCCTGGAACGTTTCTTGTCATGTGAAGTGTTTAATGTCTGCCATCCCTCCCGTTTCTTCTGTCCCTACTTCTCAGGAGGAACCTGGCGATTTGACAGGAGTGCCGGAGGAATATCATGATCTGCGCACGGTCTTCAGTCGGTCCCGAGCCAACTCCCTTCCTCCTCACCGGTCGTATGATTGTAGTATTGATCTCCTTCCGGGGACCACTCCTCCTCGAGGTAGACTATACTCTCTGTCGGCTCCCGAACGTAAGGCTCTCGAGGATTATTTGTCTGTGTCTCTTGACGCCGGTACCATAGTGCCTTCTTCCTCTCCGGCCGGGGCGGGGTTCTTTTTGTTAAGAAGAAGGACGGTACTCTGCGCCCCTGCGTGGATTATCGAGGGCTGAATGACATAACGGTTAAGAATCGTTATCCGCTTCCCCTTATGTCATCAGCCTTCGAGATTCTGCAGGGAGCCAGGTGCTTTACTAAGTTGGACCTTCGTAACGCTTACCATCTCGTGCGCATCAGAGAGGGGGACGAGTGGAAAACGGCGTTTAACACTCCGTTAGGGCATTTTGAGTACCGGGTTCTGCCGTTCGGTCTCGCCAATGCGCCAGCTGTTTTTCAGGCATTAGTTAATGATGTTCTGAGAGACATGCTGAACATCTTTGTTTTTGTCTATCTTGACGATATCCTGATTTTTTCTCCGTCACTCGAGATTCATGTTCAGCACGTTCGACGTGTTCTACAGCGCCTTTTAGAGAATTGTCTCTACGTAAAGGCTGAGAAGTGCTCTTTTCATGTCTCCTCCGTTACTTTTCTCGGTTCCGTTATTTCCGCTGAAGGCATTCAGATGGATTCCGCTAAGGTCCAAGCTGTCAGTGATTGGCCCGTTCCAAGGTCACGTGTCGAGTTGCAGCGCTTTTTAGGTTTCGCTAATTTCTATCGGCGTTTCATTCGTAATTTCGGTCAAGTTGCTGCCCCTCTCACAGCTCTTACTTCTGTCAAGACGTGTTTTAAGTGGTCCGGTTCCGCCCAGGGAGCTTTTGATCTTCTAAAAGAACGTTTTACGTCCGCTCCTATCCTCGTTACTCCTGACGTCACTAGACAATTCATTGTCGAGGTTGACGCTTCAGAGGTAGGCGTGGGAGCCATTCTATCCCAGCGCTTCCAGTCTGACGATAAGGTTCATCCTTGCGCTTATTTTTCTCATCGCCTGTCGCCATCTGAGCGCAACTATGATGTGGGTAACCGTGAACTGCTCGCCATCCGCTTAGCCCTAGGCGAATGGCGACAGTGGTTGGAGGGGGCGACCGTTCCTTTTGTCGTTTGGACAGACCATAAGAACCTTGAGTACATCCGTTCTGCCAAACGACTTAATGCCCGTCAAGCTCGTTGGGCGTTGTTTTTCGCTCGTTTCGAGTTTGTGATTTCTTACCGTCCGGGTAGCAAGAACACCAAGCCTGATGCCTTATCCCGTCTGTTTAGTTCTTCTGTGGCTTCTACTGATCCCGAGGGGATTCTTCCTTATGGGCGTGTTGTCGGGTTAACAGTCTGGGGAATTGAAAGACAGGTTAAGCAAGCACTCACGCACACTGCGTCGCCGCGCGCTTGTCCTAGTAACCTCCTTTTCGTTCCTGTTTCCACTCGTCTGGCTGTTCTTCAGTGGGCTCACTCTGCCAAGTTAGCTGGTCATCCCGGTGTTCGAGGCACTCTTGCGTCTATTCGCCAGCGCTTTTGGTGGCCGACTCAGGAGCGTGACACGCGCCGTTTCGTGGCTGCTTGTTCGGACTGCGCGCAGACTAAGTCGGGTAACTCTCCTCCTGCCGGTCGTCTCAGACCGCTCCCCATTCCTTCTCGACCATGGTCTCACATCGCCTTAGACTTCATTACCGGTCTGCCTTTGTCTGCGGGGAAGACTGTGATTCTTACGGTTGTCGATAGGTTCTCTAAGGCGGCACATTTCATTCCCCTCGCTAAACTTCCTTCCGCTAAGGAGACGGCACAAATCATTATTGAGAATGTATTCAGAATTCATGGCCTTCCGTTAGACGCCGTTTCAGACAGAGGCCCGCAATTCACGTCACAGTTTTGGAGGGAGTTCTGTCGTTTGATTGGTGCGTCCGTCAGTCTCTCTTCCGGGTTTCATCCCCAGTCTAACGGTCAAGCAGAGGGGCCAATCAGACGATTGGTCGCATACTACGCAGCCTTTCTTTCAGAAACCCTGCGTCTTGGGCAGAACAGCTCCCCTGGGCAGAATACGCTCACAATTTGCTTCCTTCGTCTGCTACCGGGTTATCTCCGTTTCAGAGTAGTCTGGGTTACCAGCCTCCTCTGTTCTCATCCCAGCTTGCCGAGTCCAGCGTTCCCTCCGCTCAAGCGTTTGTCCAACGTTGTGAGCGCACCTGGAGGAGGGTGAGGTCTGCACTTTGCCGTTACAGGGCACAGACGGTGAGAGCCGCCAATAAACGCAGGATTAAGAGTCCAAGGTATTGTTGCGGCCAGAGAGTGTGGCTTTCCACTCGCAACCTTCCTCTTACGACAGCTTCTCGTAAGTTGACTCCGCGGTTCATTGGTCCGTTCCGTGTCTCCCAGGTCGTCAATCCTGTCGCTGTGCGACTGCTTCTTCCGCGACATCTTCGTCGCGTCCATCCTGTCTTCCATGTCTCCTGTGTTAAGCCCTTTCTTCGCACCCCCGTTCGTCTTCCCTCCCCCTCCCGTCCTTGTCGAGAGCGCACCTATTTACAAGGTACATAAGATCATGGACATGCGTTCTCGGGGACAGGGTCACCAATACTTAGTGGATTGGGAGGGTTACGGTCCTGAGGAGAGGAGTTGGGTTCCGTCTCGGGACGTGCTGGACCGTTCACTCATCGATGATTTCCTCCGTTGCCGCCAGGATTCCTCCTCGAGTGCGCCAGGAGGCGCTCGGTGAGTGGGGGGTACTGTCATGTTTGTCATTTATTATCATGTCTTGTCCCTGTGCTCCCCATTCTATTCGTTTCCCTCTGCTGGTCTTATTAGGTTCTTTCCCTCTTTCTATCCCTCTCTCTCCCCTCCCTCTCTCACTCTCTCGCTCTCTCTTCTCTCTATCGTTCCGTTCCTGCTCCCAGCTGTTCCTATTCCCCTAATCATCATTTAGTCTTCCCACACCTGTTCCCGATCCTTTCCCCTGATTGGAGTCCCTATTTATTCCTTTGTGTTCCGTTCCTGTCCTGTCGGTTCCTTGTTTAGAATTCACCGTGCTGTGATTGTGTATCGCCCTGTCCTGTCGTGTTTTTGCTGTGATTGTGTATCGCCCTGTCCTGTCGTGTTTTTTGCCTTCATCAGATGCTGCGTGTGAGCAGGTGTCTCTGTCAACTACGGCCTGCGCCTACCCGAAGCGACCTGCAGTCTGTGGCCGCTTCTCCTGTTATTCCCCTCTACAGACTAGAGGATTTCTGTTATTCCCTGTTTGGACTTGAATAAACTCTGTTTCTGTTAAGTCGCTTTTGGGTCCTCTTTCACCTGCATGACAGAACCTTGATGACATCCGTTCTGCCAAACGACTTAATGCTCGTCAAGCTCGTTGGGCGTTATTTTTCGCTCGTTTCGAGTTTGTGATTTCTTACCGTCCGGGTAGCAAGAACACCAAGCCTGATGCCTTATCCCGTCTTTTTAGTTCTTCTGTGGCTTCTACTGATCCCGAGGGGATTCTTCCTTATGGGCGTGTTGTCGGGTTGACAGTCTGGGGAATTGAAAGACAGGTTAAGCAAGCACTCACGCACACTGCGTCGCCGCGCGCTTGTCCTAGTAACCTTCTTTTCGTTCCTGTTTCCACTCGTCTGGCTGTTCTTCAGTGGGCTCACTCTGCCAAGTTAGCTGGTCATCCCGGTGTTCGAGGCACTCTTGCTTCTATTCGCCAGCGCTTTTGGTGGCCGACTCAGGAGCGTGACACGCGCCGTTTCGTGGCTGCTTGTTCGGACTGCGCGCAGACTAAGTCAGGTAACTCTCCTCCTGCCGGTCGTCTCAGACCGCTCCCCATTCCTTCTCGACCATGGTCTCACATCGCCCTAGACTTCATTACCGGTCTGCCTTTGTCTGCGGGGAAGACTGTGATTCTTACGGTTGTCGATAGGTTCTCTAAGGCGGCACATTTCATTCCTCTTGCTAAACTTCCTTCCGCTAAGGAGACGGCACAAATCATCATCGAGAATGTGTTCAGAATTCATGGCCTCCCGTTAGACGCCGTTTCAGACAGAGGTCCGCAATTCACGTCACAGTTTTGGAGGGAGTTCTGTCGTTTGATTGGTGCGTCCGTCAGTCTCTCTTCTGGGTTTCATCCCCAGTCTAACGGTCAAGCAGAGAGGGCCAATCAGACGATTGGTCGCATACTACGCAGCCTTTCTTTCAGAAACCCTGCGTCTTGGGCAGAACAGCTCCCCTGGGCAGAATACGCTCACAACTCGCTTCCTTCGTCTGCTACCGGGTTATCTCCGTTTCAGAGTAGTCTGGGTTACCAGCCTCCTCTGTTCTCATCCCAGCTTGCCGAGTCCAGCGTTCCCTCCGCTCAAGCGTTTGTCCAACGTTGTGAGCGCACCTGGAGGAGGGTGAGGTCTGCACTTTGCCGTTACAGGGCACAGACTGTGAGAGCCGCCAATAAACGTAGGATTAAGAGTCCAAGGTATTGTTGCGGCCAGAGAGTGTGGCTTTCCACTCGCAACCTTCCTCTTACGACAGCTTCTCGTAAGTTGACTCCACGGTTCATTGGTCCGTTCCGTTTCTCCCAGGTCGTCAATCCTGTCGCTGTGCGACTGCTTCTTCCGCGACATCTTCGTCGCATCCATCCTGTCTTCCATGTCTCCTGTGTCAAGCCCTTTCTTCGCACCCCCGTTCGTCTTCCCTCCCCCCCTCCCGTCCTTGTCGAGAGCGCACCTATTTACAAGGTACGTAGGATCATGGACATGCGTTCTCGGGGACGGGGTCACCAATACTTAGTGGATTGGGAGGGTTACGGTCCTGAGGAGAGGAGTTGGGTTCCGTCTCGGGACGTGCTGGACCGTTCACTCATTGATGATTTCCTCCGTTGCCGCCAGGATTCCTCCTCGAGTGCGCCAGGAGGCGCTCGGTGAGTGGGGGGTACTGTCATGTTTTGTCTTATATTGTCTTGTCATTTTGCTTTTCCTTCTGTTCGTTTTCCCCTGCTGGTCTTTTTAGGTTCGTTCCCCTTTTTCTCTCTCCCTCCCTCTCTCTCTTCTCTCTGTCGTTCCGTTCCTGCTCCCAGCTGTTCCTATTCCCCTAATCAATCATTTAGTCTTCCCACACCTGTTCCCTATCTTTTCCCCTGATTAGAGTCCCTATTTCTCCCCTTGTTTTCCGTTTCTGCCCTGTCGGATCCTTGTATATTGTTCACCGTGCTGTGTCTTTGTATCGCCCTGTCGTGTCGTGTTTCCCTCAGATACTGCGTGGTGAGCAGGTGTCTGAGTCTGCTACGGTCAAGTGCCTTCCCGAGGCAACCTGCAGTTTATTATCGAGTCTCCAGTCAGTTCTCGTGATTACGAGTGAAATTGTTTTTATGCTTTATTTACCGCTCCGATTTGTCTAGGAGTATTGCTATTTCCTTTAACTGGATTAAAGACTCTGTTTTCGCCAAGTCGCTTTTGGGTCCTCATTCACCTGCATAACAGTTAAGTCAGCAGACAGATCAGCAGGGCTCCGTGTGGTAAACCACACAGGTTGAGTGAAGGACGGGACTAAAAACAAACAAAAGATAATTATTGTAAACTATATTGTGTCTGTAACATGTATATAGTGTGTATAAACTGGAAGTAGAACCATAAGAGTTGTTGTGCATTAGTTTACTCCATTTAAGGCAGGGATATTAGGGTTAGGGGAAAATAATAAAGGAAATATAAAATATGTATATATTTGTATGAATATACTGTATAGATTTACAAAAAAATGTATGGTGGATTAGAAATGATGCAGACAATTACATTGATGGAAGTCACAATATATCTGCAATATTAAAGCTGATCTACCACGCAAAAAAAAAAAAAAATACACTGCGGGAATGTCAGAGAATTGAATGCTATTTTCTCTACCGTATGCTGCCTTTAACGTTGTTTTAGAGATTTTAGCAGTACGTCCAACCGGCATCATAACCTCAGACCGCGTGTATGTCGTTGTGTGGGCAGGCGGTTTGCTGATGTTAACGTTGTGAACAGAGTGCCCCATGGTGGCGGTGGGGTCATGGTATAGGCAGGCATAAGCTCCGGACAATGAACACAATTGTACTTTATCAATGGCCATTTGAATGCACAGAGATACCATGACGAGATCCTGAGGCACATTGTCGTTCCATTCATCTGTTGCCATCCCCTCATTTTTCAGCATGATATGATAATGCACGGCCGCATGTGTCACACCCTGATCTTTTTAACCTGTCTTTGTGATTGTCTCCACCCATCTCCAGGTGTCACCTGTTTTCCCCATTAGTCCCTGGGTATTTATTCCTGTGTTCTCTGTTTGTCTGTTGCCAGTTGGTCTTGTCTTGTCAAGTCAACAAGTGTGGTTTTCTGTGCTCTTGCTTTTTCCTTATCGCCATTTTTCTAGTCCTCCCGGGTTTTGACCCTTGCCTGCCCTGACTCTGAACCCGCCTGCCTGATCATTCTGCCTGCCCTGACCTCGAGCCTGCCTGCCATTCTCATCTCCTGGACTCTGACCTGTTTAAGATATTTTGCCTGTCCATGACCCGTCTCTAGCCTGCCCTTTGGATTATAATAAACATCAGAAACTCGAACCATCTGCCTCCCGTGTCTGCATCTGGGTCTGTGTCGTTATACCATGTCGCAAGGTTGTGTACACAATTCCTGCAAGCTGAAAATATACCAGTTCATCCATGGCCTGTGTACTCACCAGACATGTCACCCATTGAGCATATTTGGGATGCTCTGGATCGACGTGTCGACAGCGTGTTTCAGTTACTGACATTATCCAACAACTTCTCATAGCCATTGAAGAGGAGTAGGACAACATTCCACAGGCCACAATCAACAGTCTGATCAATTCTATGCGAAGGAGGTGTGTCGTGCTGCATGTGGAAAATGGTGGTCACACCAGATACTGACTGGTTTTCTGATCCACGCCCCTACTTTTTTTTAAAGGTATCTTTGACCAGCAGATGCATATCTGTATTCTCAGTTATGTGAAATCCATAGATTAGGGCCTAATTTATTTATTTTTATTTCCTTATATGAACTGTAACTCAGTAAAATCTTTGAAATCGTTCCATGTTGTGTTTACATTTTTGTTCAGTATAATATGCATCTAACTAACCAGCACCAACACAGTCATGTATGGTCCATCAACATAAAAAGAAAAGCATCTGGTATCTTCAGGAAGACTTGCTCAGAGAGTTGTTTCTCTACCTACTCACCATCAACTCAGAAATAATCATTCAGAAGTTCACATGAATGTCAGAGAATAAGGTTAACGAAGAAGAGGGTACATGAGAGTTGTAGTATTTGTTTCCCCACAACATTCTGCTTAACCCAGATAAATATATGTTGTTTTTGTT
Organism: Oncorhynchus gorbuscha; assembly: GCF_021184085.1. Taxonomy (NCBI): domain Eukaryota; kingdom Metazoa; phylum Chordata; class Actinopteri; order Salmoniformes; family Salmonidae; genus Oncorhynchus; species Oncorhynchus gorbuscha. The sequence goes on along the minus strand of NC_060196.1, from coordinate 40,669,245 downwards.
CTATCAGATCTGGTTTTGACAGACAAAATGTTGGTGCCAATGTGACATATTGTCAGGACTTTGGCTTACAGTAACAACATCACTGAGGTGTATTTGATCCTATCAAAGAAAATACTGCCTACAATGTTGAACATATTTTTTTCATGACTATTGACGGTTATGGGTTTATGTCATCTGTGTCAAATGCCATTTAAAAAAAACGTATTTGTGTTATCTCATCATACTCTACCCTCGATAATTTACACAAATTTTCTTCATAATCTGAGACACCGTTCGACGGCTACCATGGTTACAACATCACTTTGTGCTGAACGTCACCACTTCTTGTGGCTCACGTTGTGCACATAACATGTTAAGGAGGCGTTCTTTGTGCCATTGTTCAATCAAGTAAAAACGAGAAAACGGATAAAGTGAGTGATCATTTCAATATAAGGGATAATTGACAAAATAAAGTATTATGCTTTTATGCAGAGAAGCCCACACCATTTGTTTTATTGTCTGAAGATAATAAATACTACTAGCGGGTCGAGTCATTGCTAGCTAGCTGTCTAGCCGTCTAGTTAGTCTGACAGTTGAATGCTGTTTAGCTAACTAGCCAATTTATAAACAATATAGTTATCTACTGAGCTAGCTCATGTTAGCTACATGTTTACTGGACGAGCAATTCCGCTAATGTTACAGTTGTAACTAATAGCTATGTATTTCCATTATCTGTCAAAACGTGTTCCCGAAAGCAGCTAGCGTTAGCATTGTTCCCATAACAATTGAATGGATAATGCTAGCCAGCTAGCTAGCTAGTTTAGCTAGCTATATCCCTGCAGGTCAAGCTGTGATGCCTGCATAGCAACATGTACTTTACTCTTGTCTCAACCACCACAGCCACTATCATCGTGACTAGTTAGTTATGTGCATTGCTATGATTATCAACACCACGACACCTGCTTGCATAGGCTAGCCTATATTCATATTATATGTCTGATACCGAGATCATGGCAATTACTGCAATATGGCTTTTGATCAGTATAAAATAGCAAAGGAAGGCAATGGCAGCTGACAATTTGCAGCAAAATCCAATTAATTGTTGATTTGGTTTGTTGAGCGTAGAGGAAGGTGGTGGTACTTCTCTAACATGGCACTGAATCTCCTCTGTTCTCCTCTTCCCAGTGGACCGTGGGTCAAAGCACAGGCAGGTGAAGCCTCTGGCTGCCTCTCTGCTGGACGCCTTAGATTATGACAGCTCAGATGACAGTGATTTTGAAGTGGGAGACGCAGATGCCTCAGGTAACCAACCGCAGTGGGGGTCCGCTTCCATCCACTCCCCCTGTAAATGACACCTTTTCTTCCCCCACACACTCAGTTCATTCTTGTTACGTTCTTCTGTCAGTTCAGATAGAACTGGAGAGGAGAAAGATGGAGCTCAGAATTAATTATTCAAACCAACTTGAAATATACCCAAAAGCAAGGCATGGATTTCTATTGTTGCTTGTTGCCATTTGGTTGTGTATCCCTTTTAGAAGTTGGCCATCATGGACTACTCATAGTCATGAAGGCTCTATTTAGCTGTGGCTTGAATAGCTTTAAATGACGCTTCAATGTCCATCTTTGAGATTTTCCTAGCTGTGATATTCTCCATGTCAACACAGCTTTCAGAAGACTATCTCCACCATTACTTTCTGCCCGGTCCGTCTGTTAGTGCCGCCCCACTCTCAGATGCAGGCATTCCAAGGTTTAGATGAAATCCTCATCACCCTGCTTGTCTGTGTCTTGTAGTGACCTTATAGAGCGGTGTTTCAAACTGACTCGGCATGATCTAGAGAGGCTGTGGCCGCTGAGGTGATCTCGGGCCTGCCACTCTGCCTGGGCTGGATTTATCACTCTGTTGGCCCTGAGGTCTTCATCCACCCTATCTGAAACACACACACTGAAGCCAGAAGCTGATAATGAGATTCTACAGTACCGTGAACCTCCTGGGCTCTGTGGTGTTGGAGTGTTGGACTCTGGACCTGTCACCTGTCACCTTGAAATCCAACAGCTCATGTTAATCTGTATTGCAGATTAGACTACATGATATAATGTTAGAGAGCGGAATTCAACTTTGTTTTTATCACTTAGCAACATGATTTGATCATGTTAATCTTTATTTAAAGTGTCAATACAAACGAGATTAAGACAGCAGACATGCCCTCATTCATACTCCATGTTGAACATGCCCTCATTCCTACTCCATGTTGAACATGCCCTCATTCATACTTCATGTTGAACATGCCCTCATTCATACTCCATGTTGAACATGCCCTCATTCATACTCCCATGTTGAACATGCCCTCATTCATACTCCATGTTGAACATGCCCTCATTCATACTCCATGTTGAACATGCCCTCATTCATACTCCATGTTGAACATGCCCTCATTCATACTCCATGTTGAACATTCCCTCTGTCCTTCTCTCCTCTGTTCTAGGGTCAGAGGGTAGTGCCATTGGGAGTGATGAGGAGGGGTCCAAGGAGGAGAGCGCTGCTGAGGACTCTGACAACGACAGCGACTCTGACAACATCGGCTATGCAATGGACGGTGAGGAACAGACCAAGGAGCTGACAGGTGACGACACCCCCACAGAGGAAGAGGAGAGGACCAAGGAAGAGCAGCCATCCTCTGACACTAGCATCACCACCACTAAAGACCCTGCTCCATCAGGGGTGCCCAGGGGCCGACGGAGGAGAGAGGAGAAGGCCTCGGACACAGAGGCTGGGAGTGGAGGAAGCGGGAGTGGCACAGGTAGGCTATGTTTTAAAATGTTTTTGTTACATTCATGTTTTGAATGTAACAAAATAATAATATTTTTATAAACGTGAAAAATAAAAACTCTTGATCCAGGTCGTGGTAATGTGGGTAGTGGTAATGTGGGTAGTGGTAATGTGGGTCGTGGTAATGTGGGTCGTGGTAATGTGGGTAGTGGTAATGTGGGTCGTGGTAATGTGGGTAGTGGTAATGCGGGTAGTGGTAATGTGGGTAGTGGTAATGTGGGTCGTGGTAATGCGGGTAGTGGTAATGTGGGTAGTGGTAATGTGGGTAGTGGTAATGTGGGTAGTGGTAATGTGGGTAGTGGTAATGTGGGTAGTGGTAATGTGGGTAGTGTTAATGTGGGTAGTGGTAATGTGGGTAGTGGTAATGCGGTAGTGGTAATGCGGGTCGTGGTAATGTGGGTCGTGGTAATGTGGGTCGTGGTAATGTGGGTCGTGGTAATGTGGGTCGTGGTAATGTGGGTAGTGGTAATGTGGGTAGTGGTAATGTGGGTAGTGGTAATGCGGTAGTCATAATGTGGAGGACGGCAGCGACACAGGATCCCAAGAAGTGGAACCTGCGTTGTAAACGCCCCATGCTGGACTTCACCACCATGGAAGAGCTCAACGAGATGGACGACTACGACAGCGAAGACGACAATGACTGGAGGCCCACCTCCGGCAAGAAGAAAGCCAAGACGGAGGCCACTCAGAGAGGAGGAAGCGAGGGAGAGGAGGCGGAGGAGGAAGATGACGACGGAGGGAGCGGTAGTGAGGATGATGACAACGATGGTGGTGATGATGAAGATGAGAACGAAGAAGGGAGCAGTAGCGACAGTGATAAAGAGGTGAAGAAACCCAATAAGAAAGTGATAAGCAGTATTGTGCTTGACAAGGAGCTGACCAATGACAGCATGTCACAGAGAAAGAGCAAAAAGGTAAACACAACTTTATGTCCTCTGTATCACACTTTATTGTTCACAAACTGCCTCTCGCCCTCAGCATTTAGCATGTAGTCGTGAAAGTTGTTAGAGAAGTTTATATAACTCTCTGATCCCTTCATTGGATCCAGTGTGTTAGCCAGCCCAGCGCTGTGTTGCTATGTGCCACAGAGTTATCATATAATCCAATGAGGAGATTGGATTGTATCAGAGTGAGAGAACCACAGCTAGAGAGATACAGCTTTGTGTTAGGCTAATCGACTTATCTTAAGAGTCCATCCGTGTGAATGAGATTTAGCCTACTGCTGTCTATCAATAACCATCTGTGGTCCGATGAGAGGGGAGATTGTGAGAGGCTTTAGATTTAGGACTTGGAGGAACTTTGTTTGCAGAGTCTGGAAACTTTATTTTTTGCGGTCTGTTGTATACAAGCATATTAGAATCACATGTAATAGTGTATTACATTCAGACACGGAGATGAAGACATTCGAGACCTATACATTCCATCTAGTTAAAAACAGAACATGTGTACAACAGCCGCAATATAGTGCATAAGGGTGCATTGATAATGGTTTTACTGAAACTTTGTGTCTTCCACTTCCTGTCTACCCAGGATGCCCTGCTGGAGCGTGCCCAGGCGTGGAGCGCGGTGGCCCAGAGGATGGAACACGTCCTGATCTGCTGCGTGTGTCTGGGAGACAACAGCGAGGACGCTGACGAGATCATCCAGTGTGACAACTGTGGTGTGACTGTACACGAAGGTAAGAGATATGTATCTTTTTCCTATTTTACTTCTATGGTAAGCACAGGTCAGAAACACAGCTGTTCAGAAGGGCTATAGGACTACCTTGGTAGCTCTTCAGGTTTGGGTCAGAAGGTTTGTGTTTTTTCTGTAAGGCAGAGATTTAAAGATGAGCTGGTGTTTTGGGTGCCAGGTTGGGTTTTGGTAGCATGTTCCATATACCCACAACCAGAAACAAACACTAAATTATCACCACTTCACTGTCCACCCCACACCTAAACATAGCAGGGAAACCAGCAAACCAGAAGTGCATTCTCCCCATACAGCTCTGGCTGGGGAACTAACAGACTAACCCTATTCCTCTTCATCTAGCATTATTAGCTCATTGTGTCTCCCTCTGACTGGTTGGAAACAAAATCAATGGCTTCTTAAATCGTGTCTCAGATGTGGCCTTCTCCTCTGGACAGGCGTGGTAACGCTGCCCATGCACACCCCTGAATCAATGTGACAGCGCTAATTTTCAATTACAATCGCTTTATTTATTTATTTAGATGTTTTACTGATTTTAAAGCACCTATAAATGGAATGCATGCAGGCATACATGCTGGCACACACACGCCATGGCCATTGGCAGCACTAAATCAGAGGGTCTTTCAAGTGCACCCACACTCTCTCTCTCCGCCTCAGTTCTCATTCTCACCCCAACACAACACACACCTCACACATACACACACACTTATCTCCCCCTCCCTGTGTTAATAAGTGCCTGGTCAAACACTGCATATTCTTGTTCTACTATTCTACAGTGCCACAGAACAAGTTGTGCTCCATAAGAAAATGCAAGACTACAAATGTTTTTGCTTTTACTAACATGCAGCATCTAATTATTTGGGTCCATTTATTCCTAATGTCTTGCTCAATTACAGTTGATGCCAACCACCAAGCAGACTTTCTCCAGGTATTATGACATGTATTTCATCAGAATTGCACGCATCAGGCAAACGGCTTGTATTACAAGCTTTCCTTTTCTTTCTGTTGCAATGAGAGATGGAGAGGATGCAAGTTTTGAGAGAGAGATAAAAGGAGTGGGAGGACTGTAGAAAAGGCACAGTAAGACATGCATAGAGGTTGGAGGACTATAGAAAAGGCACAGTAAGACATGCATAGAGGTTGGAGGACTGTAGAAAAGGCACAGTAAGACATGCATAGAGGTTGGAGGACTGTAGAAAAGGCACAGTAAGACATGCATAGAGGTTGGAGGACTGTAGAAAAGGCACAGTAAGACATGCATAGAGGTTGGAGGACTGTAGAAAAGGCACAGTAAGACATGCATAGAGGTTGGAGGACTGTAGAAAAGGCACAGTAAGACATGCATAGAGGTTGGAGGACTGTAGAAAAGGCACAGTAAGACATGCATAGAGGTGGGAGGACTGTAGAAAAGGCACAGTAAGACACGCATAGAGGTTGGAGGACTGTAGAAAAGGCACAGTAAGACACGCATAGAGGTTGGAGGACTGTAGAAAAGGCACAGTAAGACACGCATAGAGGTTGGAGGACTGTAGAAAAGGCACAGTAAGACACGCATAGAGGTTGGAGGACTGTAGAAAAGGCACAGTAAGACACGCATAGAGGTTGGAGGACTGTAGAAAAGGCACAGTAAGACACGCATAGAGGTTGGAGGACTGTAGAAAAGGCACAGTAAGACATGCATAGAGGTTGGAGGACTGTAGAAAAGGCACAGTAAGACATGCATAGAGGTTGGAGGACTGTAGAAAAGGCACAGTAAGACATGCATAGAGGTTGGAGGACTGTAGAAAAGGCACAGTAAGACATGCATAGAGGTGGGAGGACTGTAGAAAAGGCACAGTAAGACATGCATAGAGGTTGGAGGACTGTAGAAAAGGCACAGTAAGACATGCATAGAGGTTGGAGGACTGTAGAAAAGGCACAGTAAGACATGCATAGAGGTTGGAGGACTGTAGAAAAGGCACAGTAAGACATGCATAGAGGTTGGAGGACTGTAGAAAAGGCACAGCAAGACATGCATAGAGGTTGGAGGACAGTAGAAAAGGCACAGTAAGACACGCATAGAGGTTGGAGGACTAGAAAAGGAACAGTAAGACATGCATAGAGGTTGGAGGACTGTAGAAAAGGCACAGTAAGACACGCATAGAGGTTGGAGGACTGTAGAAAAGGCACAGTAAGACACGCATAGAGGTTGGAGGACTGTAGAAAAGGCACAGTAAGACACGCATAGAGGTTGGAGGACTGTAGAAAAGGCACAGTAAGACACGCATAGAGGTTGGAGGACTGTAGAAAAGGCACAGTAAGACACGCATAGAGGTTGGAGGACTGTAGAAAAGGCACAGTAAGACATGCATAGAGGTTGGAGGACTGTAGAAGAGCAAGAAAGTGACAAGTAGGAACTCTTTCTCCTTCATTAGCCTCACAGGCATTTTCTCCTCCCGCGGTGGAGAGAGGCTGGCAGGTAGGAGGGTTGTGTCCGCCCCCTGACTGAACAGACAGCTGTTCCATACTGAGCACTGCCCCTCCCTCGCAAGCCATTTCTTAGACACACACGCCCCCCCCCCCCCCCTTGAGCCAGCAGCACCACAGTGCCAAGCACCCTGAGGGAGAGGGAGGTTGGTTGATTCAGGAGAGGGTTGGCCCACACGGTTGCCTCCATGTCTCACCTGCAGCTCTGCACAGCAGCTCAGAAAGTTGACACACACACACACACACACACACACACACACACACACACACACACACACACACACACACACACACACACACACACACACACACACACACACACACACACACACACACACACACACACACACACACACACACACACACACACACACACACACACACACACACACACACACACACACACACACGTCAAGGCAGAACCTGTCATATGCATGGGATGATACTGGCATGAAATGGGAAACAGAGGAATAGCCAGGGCCTTTCTACAGATTCTGTGCCCAGTGCTCTACCCACCCTGATGAGAGGAGGGTGAGCTGGTGTTTTGCCAACTCCGGAGTTTCAACTGTAGTGGGAGGGAGAGAGGATGCTGGATGCTAAAGCTATGCATGGATTGTTCTGTTAGCCTTTTTGGCTCCAACTAGCTCATGTTTAGCTCATCGTTTTGCGGTCAAAAGGTGCTGGGTTATCCTCCATCCTCCTCTGGGCTTTAGAGGCACAGTGCTCTTTGTGATGTTCCTGACTCACTATTCTGAGAAAATAAGAGAGTGAGGGTGGAGGGGGAACAAGGGATTGTAACAGGAAAGAGAGAGAGAAAACTAGGGAGTGACTGTGAGGAAGAGATGAGAGATGAGCTGTCATTATCTGCTGTTTGGTTGAGTCGTCCGACCACCTCGTCTCTCTGCTTGACTCCAGAACTCTTTGTTCTCCTTTCAGGAGCACTACACATTCCCTCGTTCAGACAGACACTCTCCTCCTCAGACCAGAGGGAAGGAACGATGGATGAAAGGAGGAGATGCAGGAAGTCCAGTGCAGGGTGGGGGGGAGGGGGAGAGAGAGATCAAAAGCCTTGGTGAGCACAGCAGAGGCTCAGATAGCCAGTTGTCTGTACAGACACAGCCTGTATCTGCCACAGCCCTGCAACCTGCAGACTAGCTGCTTTTGATTAGCATGGGCTAGTGTGTGTTGAATGATCACAGACATCATTAACTGCACCGCCATTAAAAAAGCTCTGATTCTTTCTCTCTCTCTGTGTCACTCTCTCTCTCGCTCTCTCTCTCTCTCTCTGTGTCTCTCGCTCTCTCTCTGTGTCTCTCGCTCTCTCTCTCTCTGTGTTTCTTGCTCTCTCTCTCTGTGTCTTGCTCTCTCTCTGTCTTTTGCTCTCTCTCTCTCTCTCTCTCTCTCTCTCTCTCTCTCTCTCTCTCTCTCTCTCTCTCTCTCTCTCTCTCTCTCTCTCTCTGTGTTTCTCTCTCTCAAGCCTAAATGCTCCTTCTTGCTTTTCCTTTACAATTTCTAGTCTCTTTTGTTTTGCAGTTTTCCTGTTTCAGCAGTGTGCTGGTATCCAGTGTAATTTTAAAGCAGCGTGGCTGTTAAAATGCTCTCCCCTAATATAAGAACATGACATTGTCATTAATAGGCCTTGCATGCATGCCAAATGGCACCCTATTCCCTACATAGGGCTCTCGTCAAAAGTAGTGCACTAATAAGGAATAGGGTGCCATTTGGAACATACATCATTCTACCACCAATTAAATCCCTGTGCTATTGATTTCACTCGGCTACCTAACGAGTTCTGGACCGTAAAGTTAATTATTTTCTCAAATGTGCTTAATTCATTTAGGCGCTACTGTTTGGGCTCATTTGTTTAAATGCATATTCAGTAGGAAACTATCTTTAGGAGCGCTGTTTTTTGTTGTCGCTGTGATGGACAGCGCCAATGTGTGACTAACTGGTCTGGCGTATGTCATACTGTAGTACCAGCAGTTGACACAGGTCCTCTCTCTCTGACACTCTGACAGTGTCCTTGGGGCCTACTACTGTAAAACAGATCCAATTCAAGGCACAAATCATACACTGTTTCCTTCAATCCCCCTTCACTGTAAGGGTGCTAGTGTATGGCTGCGTGTGAAATGGCACTTCATTTCCTATTTATTGCATTACATTCAACCCGTGGTTCATTTCCTATGTATTGCATTACATTCAACCCGTGGTTCATTTCCTATGTATTGCATTACATTCAACCCGTGGTCCATTTCCTATGTATTGCATTACATTCAACCCGTGGTTCATTTCCTATGTATTGCATTACATTCAACCCGTGGTCCATTTCCTATGTATTGCATTACATTCAACCCGTGGTCCATTTCCTATGTATTGCATTACATTCAACCCGTGGTCCATTTCCTATGTATTGCATTACATTCAACCCGTGGTCCATTTCCTATGTATTGCATTACATTCAACCCGTGGTCCATTTCCTATGTATTGCATTACATTCAACCCGTGGTCCATTTCCTATGTATTGCATTACATTCAACCCGTGGTTCATTTCCTATGTATTGCATTACATTCAACCCGTGGTCCATTTCCTATGTATTGCATTACATTCAACCCGTGGTCCATTTCCTATGTATTGCATTACATTCAACCCGTGGTCCATTTCCTATGTATTGCATTACATTCAACCCGTGGTCCATTTCCTATGTATTGCATTACATTCAACCCGTGGTCCATTTCCTATGTATTGCATTACATTCAACCCGTGGTCCATTTCCTATGTATTGCATTACATTCAACCCGTGGTCCATTTCCTATGTATTGCATTACATTCAACCCGTGGTTCATTTCCTATGTATTGCATTACATTCAACCCGTGGTCCATTTCCTATGTATTGCATTACATTCAACCCGTGGTCCATTTCCTATGTATTGCATTACATTCAACCCGTGGTCCATTTCCTATGTATTGCATTACATTCAACCCGTGGTCCATTTCCTATGTATTGCATTACATTCAACCCGTGGTCCATTTCCTATGTATTGCATTACATTCAACCCGTGGTCCATTTCCTATGTATTGCATTACATTCAACCCGTGGTTCATTTCCTATGTATTGCATTACATTCAACCCGTGGTCCATTTCCTATGTATTGCATTACATTCAACCCGTGGTCCATTTCCTATGTATTGCATTACATTCAACCCGTGGTCCATTTCCTATGTATTGCATTACATTCAACCCGTGGTCCATTTCCTATGTATTGCATTACATTCAACCCGTGGTCCATTTCCTATGTATTGCATTACATTCAACCCGTGGTCCATTTCCTATGACATTGTTTAGTCTGTTACAGAACCGTAAAGAGCCTACCCTTCGTACTGTTTGAAGTATAGGCCTGGTAGCTTTAGCATCGTCAATGCCCGCTCTTGTTGTTTCTCTGTCACGCAGTCCTCTTAGTACTGCCTTTTGAAGGCAGCCTTGCCTTAGACGAGGTTCATGAAGTTCTTAGTGCTTAGCAGACTTATGGCCTTATCCATGGCAGTGAGATGCCTTCTGTACATCCTCCGTATCTCCTGTTATACACCAGGGTAATTATCACATTCATGTGGGTTAAGAGCTCAGCTCAAGGTTAAAAACTATGTTTTCCCTCATGCTGTTTCAACTAACTGCAGAGACCTTAGTGCCTCAAGGGCAGCTCCCGAAGCCCCTGAAATGCATTTAAAGGCCCACACCTTAATAAAATAATGACAAGATGCCAGCCCTGCTACTTGATTTTCTCTAATGAGGCTGGAGAAATGTGGCCTAACCACTCTCAAATTCATAGTAAATAGCACAGAGTGAGCCTTTAAGTGATCCACAACATATTAAGCTGGTATTGTGTTTATATCCAGTGTTTCAGATGAATTCAATCCTAGAGGAGAAGTGCAGCTGATGAATGAATGAATGGGACCCATAGAAGAAAACAATGCATTGTGAAGCTGCTTATTGACAGTTCATTTTCATTTTAGAAAAAGCGCTGTAATCCATTATCAGGCCTTTGTCAGACGAGAACATTGAATTATACTTATTATTGAATTACTCCACTCTCTCCCTCTCTGTCTTTCTCTCCCTCTCTGTCTTTCTCTCCCTCTGTCTTTCTCTCTCCCTCTCTGTCTTTCTCTCCCTCTCTGTCTTTCTCTCTCCCTCTCTGTCTTTCTCTCCCTCTCTGTCTTTCTCTCCCTCTCTGTCTTTCTCTCCCTCTCTGTCTTTCTCTCCCTCTCTGTCTTTCTCTCCCTCTCTGTCTTTCTCTCCCTCTCTGTCTTTCTCTCTCCCACTCTGTCTTTCTCTCCCTCTCTGTCTTTCTCTCCCTCTCTGTCTTTCTCTCCCTCTCTGTCTTTCTCTCCCTCTCTGTCTTTCTCTCTCCCACTCTGTCTTTCTCTCTCCCACTCTGTCTTTCTCTCCCTCTCTGTCTTTCTCTCCCTCTCTGTCTTTCTCTCTCCCTCTCTGTCTTTCTCTCTCCCTCTCTCTGTCTTTCTCTCTCCCTCTCTCTGTCTTTCTCTCTCCCTCTCTCTGTCTTTCTCTTCCTCTCTGTCTTTCTCTCCCTCTCTCTGTCTTTCTCTCTCCCTCTCTCTGTCTTTCTCTCCCTCTCTGTCTTTCTCTCCCTCTCTCTGTCTTTCTCTCCCTCTCTCTGTCTTTCTCTCCCTCTCAGTCTTTCTCTCCCTCTCTGTCTTTCTCTCCCTCTCTGTCTTTCTCTCCCTCTCTGTCTTTCGCTCTCCCTCTCTGTCTTTCTCTCCCTCTCTGTCTTTCGCTCTCCCTCTCTCTGTCCTCCTTTCAAAACAGGTTTACAAAGTCGAATTGAAATGAAAATGCTATCAAGCCGTAGCAGCCTTTTGGTTTTTCTCCCCCTTACAACGAGGAAATGATTTATTCTATGGTTTACTGGCCATGAGAATGATTGCATTGTTTTTAAAAAGGAGCAGAATAAAGTCATGTTTTGAGAGATCGGTCTCCATCTTATTATGGAGTTTTAATTCAGTGCCGGTGATTTAGAGGAAGACAGCTGGCAGTTGTTTTCTGCTCATTCCATCTGAAAACACACACACACATCTGTCATGAAAACCGTCAATTACATCATATGTAATTGGTGTTATTTAGTGAGATCTGGGCTCTGTGTGTGTGGGTGTTGTCTCTGTGATGCTTCATTTTGCACATAGGCTCTGCTTATATGAGTGCTTTTGAATAGGTCCACTTAATCGTGGAATTGAAAGTGTAACCATTGAGGGAGAAATAGAATTGAACTAATCTAAGAGCATCCACCTTGAAAACGCTGGAGTTTTTATTTCTGGGGGGGGAGAAAAGGAAATATTTTGACAGGTAGCCACAGAGTGAACAGATGAGATGGAGATTAGAAAAGAGGACATTTGACTTAAACCTCATGGGTCCTTCTGTAGCTCAGTTGGTAGAGCATGGCGCTTGTAACGCCAGGGTAGTGGGTTCGATCCCCGGGACCACCCATACGTAGAATGTATGCACACATGACTGTAAGTCGCTTTGGATAAAAGCGTCTGCTAAATGGCATATATATCATGAGTTAAATGGCAAACAGATTCTCTTTTCAGACTGGTTTTACATAGGTTATTAGTTTATTGAGTTGTTTTTACCTAGGATATTAGTTTATTAAATTGTTTTTACATAGGATATTAGTTTATTAAGTTGTTTTTACATAGGATATTAGTTTATTAAGTTGTTTTTACATTGGATATTAGTTTATTGAGTTGTTTTTACATAGGATATTAGTTTATTGAGTTGTTTTTACATAGGATATTAGTTTATTAAGTTGTTTTTACATAGGATATTAGTTTATTAAGTTGTTTTTACATAGGATATTAGTTTATTGAGTTGTTTTTACATAGGATATTAGTTTATTGAGTTGTTTTTACATAGGATATTAGTTTATTGAGTTGTTTTTACATAGGATATTAATTTGAGTTGTTTTTACATAGGATATTAGTTTGAGTTGTTTTTACATAGGATATTCGTTTGAGTTGTTTTTACATAGGATATTAGTTTATTAAGTTGTTTTTACATAGGGTATTAGTTTATTGAGTTGTTTTTACATAGGGTATTAGTTTATTGAGTTGTTTTTACATAGGGTATTAGTTTATTGAGTTGTTTTTACATAGGATATTAATTTGAGTTGTTTTTACATAGGATATTAGTTTATTGAGTTGTTTTTACATAGGATATTAGTTTATTGAGTTGTTTTTACATAGGATATTAGTTTATTAAGTTGTTTTTACATAGGATATTAGTTTATTAAGTTGTTTTTACATAGGATATTAGTTTATTGAGTTGTTTTTACATAGGATATTAGTTTGAGTTGTTTTTACATAGGATATTAGTTTGAGTTGTTTTTACATAGGATATTAGTTTGAGTTGTTTTTACATAGGATATTAGTTTGAGTTGTTTTTACATAGGATATTAGTTTGAGTTGTTTTTACATAGGATATTAGTTTATTGAGTTGTTTTTACATAGGATATTAGTTTATTGAGTTGTTTTTACATAGGATATTAGTTTATTGAGTTGTTTTTACATAGGATATTAGTTTATTGAGTTGTTTTTACATAGGATATTAGTTTATTGAGTTGTTTTTACATAGGATATTAGTTTATTGAGTTGTTTTTACATAGGATATTAGTTTATTGAGTTGTTTTTACATAGGATATTAGTTTATTGAGTTGTTTTTACATAGGATATTAGTTTATTGAGTTGTTTTTACATAGGATATTAGTTTATTGAGTTGTTTTTACATAGGATATTAGTTTATTGAGTTGTTTTTACATAGGATATTAGTTTATTGTTTTTTTACATAGGATATTAGTTTATTGAGTTGTTTTTACATAGGATATTAGTTTATTGAGTTGTTTTTACATAGGATATTAGTTTATTGAGTTGTTTTTACATAGGATATTAGTTTGAGTTGTTTTTACATAGGATATTAGTTTGAGTTGTTTTTACATAGGATATTAGTTTGAGTTGTTTTTACATAGGATATTAGTTTGAGTTGTTTTTACATAGGATATTAGTTTATTGAGTTGTTTTTACATAGGATATTAGTTTGAGTTGTTTTTACATAGGATATTAGTTTGAGTTGTTTTTACATAGGATATTAGTTTGAGTTGTTTTTACATAGGATATTAGTTTGAGTTGTTTTTACATAGGATATTAGTTTATTGAGTTGTTTTTACATAGGATATTAGTTTGAGTTGTTTTTACATAGGATATTAGTTTATTGAGTTGTTTTTACATAGGATATTAGTTTATTGAGTTGTTTTTACATAGGATATTAGTTTATTGAGTTGTTTTTACATAGGATATTAGTTTATTGTTTTTTTACATAGGATATTAGTTTATTGAGTTGTTTTTACATAGGATATTAGTTTATTGAGTTGTTTTTACATAGGATATTAGTTTATTGAGTTGTTTTTACATAGGATATTAGTTTATGAGTTGTTTTTACATAGGATATTAGTTTATTGAGTTGTTTTTACATAGGATATTAGTTTATTTAGAGTTGTTTTTACATAGGATATTAGTTTGAGTTGTTTTTACATAGGATATTAGTTTATTGAGTTGTTTTTACATAGGATATTAGTTTATTGAGTTGTTTTTACATAGGATATTAGTTTGAGTTGTTTTTACATAGGATATTAGTTTGAGTTGTTTTTACATAGGATATTAGTTTATTGAGTTGTTTTTACATAGGATATTAGTTTATTGAGTTGTTTTTACATAGGATATTAGTTTATTGAGTTGTTTTTACATAGGATATTAGTTTATTGAGTTGTTTTTACATAGGATATTAGTTTATTGAGTTGTTTTTACATAGGATATTAGTTTATTGAGTTGTTTTTACATAGGATATTAGTTTATTGAGTTGTTTTTACATAGGATATTAGTTTATTGAGTTGTTTTTACATAGGATATTAGTTTATTGAGTTGTTTTTACATAGGATATTAGTTTATTGAGTTGTTTTTACATAGGATATTAGTTTATTGAGTTGTTTTTACATAGGATATTAGTTTATTGAGTTGTTTTTACATAGGATATTAGTTTATTGAGTTGTTTTTACATAGGATATTAGTTTATTGAGTTGTTTTTACATAGGATATTAGTTTATTGAGTTGTTTTTACATAGGATATTAGTTTGAGTTGTTTTTACATAGGATATTAGTTTATTGAGTTGTTTTTACATAGGATATTAGTTTATTGAGTTGTTTTTACATAGGATATTAGTTTGAGTTGTTTTTACATAGGATATTAGTTTATTGAGTTGTTTTTACATAGGATATTAGTTTATTGAGTTGTTTTTACATAGGATATTAGTTTGAGTTGTTTTTACATAGGATATTAGTTTATTGAGTTGTTTTTACATAGGATATTAGTTTGAGTTGTTTTTACATAGGATATTAGTTTATTGAGTTGTTTTTACATAGGATATTAGTTTGAGTTGTTTTTACATAGGATATTAGTTTGAGTTGTTTTTACATAGGATATTAGTTTGAGTTGTTTTTACATAGGATATTAGTTTATTGAGTTGTTTTTACATAGGATATTAGTTTATTGAGTTGTTTTTACATAGGATATTAGTTTATTGAGTTGTTTTTACATAGGATATTAGTTTATTGAGTTGTTTTTACATAGGATATTAGTTTATTGAGTTGTTTTTACATAGGATATTAGTTTATTGAGTTGTTTTTACATAGGATATTAGTTTATTGAGTTGTTTTTACATAGGATATTAGTTTATTGAGTTGTTTTTACATAGGATATTAGTTTATTGAGTTGTTTTTACATAGGATATTAGTTTATTGAGTTGTTTTTACATAGGATATTAGTTTATTGAGTTGTTTTTACATAGGATATTAGTTTATTGAGTTGTTTTTACATAGGATATTAGTTTATTGTTTTTACATAGGATATTAGTTTATTGAGTTGTTTTTACATAGGATATTAGTTTGAGTTGTTTTTACATAGGATATTAGTTTATTGAGTTGTTTTTACATAGGATATTAGTTTATTGAGTTGTTTTTACATAGGATATTAGTTTGAGTTGTTTTTACATAGGATATTAGTTTATTGAGTTGTTTTTACATAGGATATTAGTTTATTGAGTTGTTTTTACATAGGATATTAGTTTATTGAGTTGTTTTTACATAGGATATTAGTTTATTGAGTTGTTTTTACATAGGATATTAGTTTATTGAGTTGTTTTTACATAGGATATTAGTTTATTGAGTTGTTTTTACATTAGGATTTGAGTTGTTTTTATTATTAGTTTATTGAGTTGTTTTTACATAGGATATTAGTTTGAGTTGTTTTTACATAGGATATTAGTTTGAGTTGTTTTTACATAGGATATTAGTTTATTGAGTTGTTTTTACATAGGATATTAGTTTATTGAGTTGTTTTTACATAGGATATTAGTTTGAGTTGTTTTTACATAGGATATTAGTTTATTGAGTTGTTTTTACATAGGATATTAGTTTGAGTTGTTTTTACATAGGATATTAGTTTGAGTTGTTTTTACATAGGATATTAGTTTATTGAGTTGTTTTTACATAGGATATTAGTTTATTGAGTTGTTTTTACATAGGATATTAGTTTATTGAGTTGTTTTTACATAGGATATTAGTTTATTGAGTTGTTTTTACATAGGATATTAGTTTATTGAGTTGTTTTTACATAGGATATTAGTTTATTGAGTTGTTTTTACATAGGATATTAGTTTATTGAGTTGTTTTTGTTTTTACATAGGATATTAGTTTATTGAGTTGTTTTTACATAGGATATTAGTTTATTGAGTTGTTTTTACATAGGATATTAGTTTATTGAGTTGTTTTTACATAGGATATTAGTTTATTGAGTTGTTTTTACATAGGATATTAGTTTATTGAGTTGTTTTTACATAGGATATTAGTTTATTGTTTTTTTACACATAGGATATTAGTTTATTGAGTTGTTTTTACATAGGATATTAGTTTGAGTTGTTTTTACATAGGATATTATTAGTTTGAGTTGTTTTTACATAGGATATTAGTTTATTGAGTTGTTTTTACATAGGATATTAGTTTATTGAGTTGTTTTTACATAGGATATTAGTTTATTGAGTTGTTTTTACATAGGATATTAGTTTATTGAGTTGTTTTTACATAGGATATTAGTTTATTGAGTTGTTTTTACATAGGATATTAGTTTGAGTTGTTTTTACATAGGATATTAGTTTGAGTTGTTTTTACATAGGATATTAGTTTATTGAGTTGTTTTTACATAGGATATTAGTTTATTGAGTTGTTTTTACATAGGATATTAGTTTGAGTTGTTTTTTTACATAGGATATTAGTTTGAGTTGTTTTTACATAGGATATTAGTTTGAGTTGTTTTTACATAGGATATTAGTTTATTGAGTTGTTTTTACATAGGATATTAGTTTATTGAGTTGTTTTTACATAGGATATTAGTTTATTGAGTTGTTTTTACATAGGATATTAGTTTATTGAGTTGTTTTTACATAGGATATTAGTTTATTGAGTTGTTTTTACATAGGATATTAGTTTGAGTTGTTTTTACATAGGATATTAGTTTGAGTTGTTTTTACATAGGATATTAGTTTGAGTTGTTTTTACATAGGATATTAGTTTATTGAGTTGTTTTTACATAGGATATTAGTTTATTGAGTTGTTTTTACATAGGATATTAGTTTATTGAGTTGTTTTTACATAGGATATTAGTTTATTGAGTTGTTTTTACATAGGATATTAGTTTATTGAGTTGTTTTTACATAGGATATTAGTTTATTGAGTTGTTTTTACATAGGATATTAGTTTGAGTTGTTTTTACATAGGATATTAGTTTGAGTTGTTTTTACATAGGATATTAGTTTATTGAGTTGTTTTTACATAGGATATTAGTTTATTGAGTTGTTTTTACATAGGATATTAGTTTATTGAGTTGTTTTTACATAGGATATTAGTTTATTGAGTTGTTTTTACATAGGATATTAGTTTATTGAGTTGTTTTTACATAGGATATTAGTTTGAGTTGTTTTTACATAGGATATTAGTTTGAGTTGTTTTTACATAGGATATTAGTTTATTGAGTTGTTTTTACATAGGATATTAGTTTGAGTTGTTTTTACATAGGATATTAGTTTGAGTTGTTTTTACATAGGATATTAGTTTATTGAGTTGTTTTTACATAGGATATTAGTTTATTGAGTTGTTTTTACATAGGATATTAGTTTGAGTTGTTTTTACATAGGATATTAGTTTATTGAGTTGTTTTTACATAGGATATTAGTTTATTGAGTTGTTTTTACATAGGATATTAGTTTATTGAGTTGTTTTTACATAGGATATTAGTTTATTGAGTTGTTTTTACATAGGATATTAGTTTATTGAGTTGTTTTTACATAGGATATTAGTTTATTGAGTTGTTTTTACATAGGATATTAGTTTATTGAGTTGTTTTTACATAGGATATTAGTTTATTGAGTTGTTTTTACATAGGATATTAGTTTATTGAGTTGTTTTTTTACATAGGATATTAGTTTATTGAGTTGTTTTTACATAGGATATTAGTTTGAGTTGTTTTTACATAGGATATTAGTTTTGAGTTGTTTTTTTACATAGGATATTAGTTTGAGTTGTTTTTACATAGGATATTAGTTTATTGAGTTGTTTTTACATAGGATATTAGTTTATTGAGTTGTTTTTACATAGGATATTAGTTTATTGAGTTGTTTTTACATAGGATATTAGTTTATTGAGTTGTTTTTACATAGGATATTAGTTTGAGTTGTTTTTACATAGGATATTAGTTTATTGAGTTGTTTTTACATAGGATATTAGTTTATTGAGTTGTTTTTACATAGGATATTAGTTTTTTACATAGATATTAGTTGAGTTGTTTTTACATAGGATATTAGTTTGAGTTGTTTTTACATAGGATATTAGTTTATTGAGTTGTTTTTACATAGGATATTAGTTTATTGAGTTTTTTTACATAGGATATTAGTTTATTGAGTTGTTTTTACATAGGATATTAGTTTATTGAGTTGTTTTTACATAGGATATTAGTTTATTGAGTTGTTTTTACATAGGATATTAGTTTATTGAGTTGTTTTTACATAGGATATTAGTTTGAGTTGTTTTTACATAGGATATTAGTTTATTGAGTTGTTTTTACATAGGATATTAGTTTGAGTTGTTTTTACATAGGATATTAGTTTGAGTTGTTTTTACATAGGATATTAGTTTATTGAGTTGTTTTTACATAGGATATTAGTTTGAGTTGTTTTTACATAGGATATTAGTTTGAGTTGTTTTTACATAGGATATTAGTTTATTGAGTTGTTTTTACATAGGATATTAGTTTATTGAGTTGTTTTTACATAGGATATTAGTTTATTGAGTTGTTTTTACATAGGATATTAGTTTATTGAGTTGTTTTTACATAGGATATTAGTTTATTGAGTTGTTTTTACATAGGATATTAGTTTATTGAGTTGTTTTTACATAGGATATTAGTTTATTGAGTTGTTTTTACATAGGATATTAGTTTATTGAGTTGTTTTTACATAGGATATTAGTTTGAGTTGTTTTTACATAGGATATTAGTTTATTGAGTTGTTTTTACATAGGATATTAGTTTATTGAGTTGTTTTTACATAGGATATTAGTTTTTGTTTTTTTACATAGGATATTAGTTTATTGAGTTGTTTTTACATAGGATATTAGTTTATTTATTGAGTTGTTTTTACATAGGATATTAGTTTATTGAGTTGTTTTTACATAGGATATTAGTTTATTGAGTTGTTTTTACATAGGATATTAGTTTGAGTTGTTTTTACATAGGATATTAGTTTGAGTTGTTTTTACATAGGATATTAGTTTGAGTTGTTTTTACATAGGATATTAGTTTATTGAGTTGTTTTTACATAGGATATTAGTTTATTGAGTTGTTTTTACATAGGATATTAGTTTGAGTTGTTTTTACATAGGATATTAGTTTGAGTTGTTTTTACATAGGATATTAGTTTATTGAGTTGTTTTTACATAGGATATTAGTTTATTGAGTTGTTTTTACATAGGATATTAGTTTATTGAGTTGTTTTTACATAGGATATTAGTTTATTGAGTTGTTTTTACATAGGATATTAGTTTATTGAGTTGTTTTTACATAGGATATTAGTTTGAGTTGTTTTTACATAGGATATTAGTTTATTGAGTTGTTTTTACATAGGATATTAGTTTATTGAGTTGTTTTTACATAGGATATTAGTTTATTGAGTTGTTTTTACATAGGATATTAGTTTATTGAGTTGTTTTTACATAGGATATTAGTTTATTGAGTTGTTTTTACATAGGATATTAGTTTATTGAGTTGTTTTTACATAGGATATTAGTTTGAGTTGTTTTTACATAGGATATTAGTTTATTGAGTTGTTTTTACATAGGATATTAGTTTATTGAGTTGTTTTTACATAGGATATTTTTAGTTTTTGAGTTGTTTTTACATAGGATATTAGTTTATTGAGTTGTTTTTACATAGGATATTAGTTTGAGTTGTTTTTACATAGGATATTAGTTTGAGTTGTTTTTACATAGGATATTAGTTTGAGTTGTTTTTACATAGGATATTAGTTTATTGAGTTGTTTTTACATTGAGGATATTAGTTATTGAGTTGTTTTTACATAGGATATTAGTTTATTGAGTTGTTTTTACATAGGATATTAGTTTGAGTTGTTTTTACATAGGATATTAGTTTGAGTTGTTTTTACATAGGATATTAGTTTATTGAGTTGTTTTTACATAGGATATTAGTTTATTGAGTTGTTTTTACATAGGATATTAGTTTATTGAGTTGTTTTTACATAGGATATTAGTTTATTGAGTTGTTTTTACATAGGATATTAGTTTATTGAGTTGTTTTTACATAGGATATTAGTTTGAGTTGTTTTTACATAGGATATTAGTTTATTGAGTTGTTTTTACATAGGATATTAGTTTATTGAGTTGTTTTTACATAGGATATTAGTTTATTGAGTTGTTTTTACATAGGATATTAGTTTATTGAGTTGTTTTTACATAGGATATTAGTTTATTGAGTTGTTTTTACATAGGATATTAGTTTGAGTTGTTTTTACATAGGATATTAGTTTGAGTTGTTTTTACATAGGATATTAGTTTATTGAGTTGTTTTTACATAGGATATTAGTTTGAGTTGTTTTTACATAGGATATTAGTTTGAGTTGTTTTTACATAGGATATTAGTTTATTGAGTTGTTTTTACATAGGATATTAGTTTGAGTTGTTTTTACATAGGATATTAGTTTGAGTTGTTTTTACATAGGATATTAGTTTGAGTTGTTTTTACATAGGATATTAGTTTATTGAGTTGTTTTTACATAGGATATTAGTTTATTGAGTTGTTTTTACATAGGATATTAGTTTATTGAGTTGTTTTTACATAGGATATTAGTTTATTGAGTTGTTTTTACATAGGATATTAGTTTATTGTTGTTTTTACATAGGATATTAGTTTATTGAGTTGTTTTTACATAGGATATTAGTTTTTGTTTTTACATAGGATATTAGTTTATTGAGTTGTTTTTACATAGGATATTAGTTTATTGAGTTGTTTTTACATAGGATATTAGTTTATTGAGTTGTTTTTACATAGGATATTAGTTTATTGAGTTGTTTTTACATAGGATATTAGTTTGAGTTGTTTTTACATTATTAGTTTGAGTTGTTTTTACATAGGATATTAGTTTATTGAGTTGTTTTTACATAGGATATTAGTTTATTGAGTTGTTTTTACATAGGATATTAGTTTATTGAGTTGTTTTTACATAGGATATTAGTTTATTGAGTTGTTTTTACATAGGATATTAGTTTATTGAGTTGTTTTTACATAGGATATTAGTTTATTGAGTTGTTTTTACATAGGATATTAGTTTATTGAGTTGTTTTTACATAGGATATTAGTTTATTGAGTTGTTTTTACATAGGATATTAGTTTATTGAGTTGTTTTTACATAGGATATTAGTTTATTGAGTTGTTTTTACATAGGATATTAGTTTATTGAGTTGTTTTTACATAGGATATTAGTTTATTGAGTTGTTTTTACATAGGATATTAGTTTATTGAGTTGTTTTTACATAGGATATTAGTTTGAGTTGTTTTTACATAGGATATTAGTTTGAGTTGTTTTTACATAGGATATTAGTTTTTTTATTGAGTTGTTTTTACATAGGATATTAGTTTATTGAGTTGTTTTTACATAGGATATTAGTTTATTGAGTTGTTTTTACATAGGATATTAGTTTGAGTTGTTTTTACATAGGATATTAGTTTGAGTTGTTTTTACATAGGATATTAGTTTATTGAGTTGTTTTTACATAGGATATTAGTTTATTGAGTTGTTTTTACATAGGATATTAGTTTATTGTTTTTTTACATAGGATATTAGTTTGAGTTGTTTTTACATAGGATATTAGTTTATTGAGTTGTTTTTACATAGGATATTAGTTTATTGAGTTGTTTTTACATAGGATATTAGTTTGAGTTGTTTTTACATAGGATATTAGTTTATTGAGTTGTTTTTACATAGGATATTAGTTTATTGAGTTGTTTTTACATAGGATATTAGTTTATTGAGTTGTTTTTACATAGGATATTAGTTTATTGAGTTGTTTTTACATAGGATATTAGTTTATTGAGTTGTTTTTACATAGGATATTAGTTTGAGTTGTTTTTACATAGGATATTAGTTTGAGTTGTTTTTACATAGGATATTAGTTTATTGAGTTGTTTTTACATAGGATATTAGTTTATTGAGTTGTTTTTACATAGGATATTAGTTTATTGAGTTGTTTTTACATAGGATATTAGTTTATTGAGTTGTTTTTACATAGGATATTAGTTTGAGTTGTTTTTACATAGGATATTAGTTTATTGAGTTGTTTTTACATAGGATATTAGTTTGAGTTGTTTTTACATAGGATATTAGTTTATTGAGTTGTTTTTACATAGGATATTAGTTTGAGTTGTTTTTACATAGGATATTAGTTTATTGAGTTGTTTTTACATAGGATATTAGTTTATTGAGTTGTTTTTACATAGGATATTAGTTTATTGAGTTGTTTTTACATAGGATATTAGTTTATTGAGTTGTTTTTACATAGGATATTAGTTTGAGTTGTTTTTACATAGGATATTAGTTTATTGAGTTGTTTTTACATAGGATATTAGTTTATTGAGTTGTTTTTACATAGGATATTAGTTTGAGTTGAGTTGTTTTTACATAGGATATTAGTTTTTGTTTTTACATAGGATATTAGTTTAGTTTATTGAGTTGTTTTTACATAGGATATTAGTTTATTGAGTTGTTTTTACATAGGATATTAGTTTGAGTTGTTTTTACATAGGATATTAGTTTATTGAGTTGTTTTTACATAGGATATTAGTTTAGTTGTTTTTTGTTTTTACATAGGATATTAGTTTGAGTTGTTTTTACATAGGATATTAGTTTATTGAGTTGTTTTTACATAGGATATTAGTTTATTGAGTTGTTTTTACATAGGATATTAGTTTATTGAGTTGTTTTTACATAGGATATTAGTTTGAGTTGTTTTTACATAGGATATTAGTTTGAGTTGTTTTTACATAGGATATTAGTTTATTGAGTTGTTTTTACATAGGATATTAGTTTGAGTTGTTTTTACATAGGATATTAGTTTATTGAGTTGTTTTTACATAGGATATTAGTTTATTGAGTTGTTTTTACATAGGATATTAGTTTATTGAGTTGTTTTTACATAGGATATTAGTTTGAGTTGTTTTTACATAGGATATTAGTTTATTGAGTTGTTTTTACATAGGATATTAGTTTATTGAGTTGTTTTTACATAGGATATTAGTTTATTGAGTTGTTTTTACATAGGATATTAGTTTATTGAGTTGTTTTTACATAGGATATTAGTTTATTGAGTTGTTTTTACATAGGATATTAGTTTATTGAGTTGTTTTTACATAGGATATTAGTTTATTGAGTTGTTTTTACATAGGATATTAGTTTGAGTTGTTTTTACATAGGATATTAGTTTGAGTTGTTTTTACATAGGATATTAGTTTATTGAGTTGTTTTTACATAGGATATTAGTTTATTTGAGTTGTTTTTACATAGGATATTAGTTTATTGAGTTGTTTTTACATAGGATATTAGTTTATTGAGTTGTTTTTACATAGGATATTAGTTTGAGTTGTTTTTACATAGGATATTAGTTTATTGAGTTGTTTTTACATAGGATATTAGTTTGAGTTGTTTTTACATAGGATATTAGTTTATTGAGTTGTTTTTACATAGGATATTAGTTTATTGAGTTGTTTTTACATAGGATATTAGTTTGAGTTGTTTTTACATAGGATATTAGTTTGAGTTGTTTTTACATAGGATATTAGTTTATTGAGTTGTTTTTACATAGGATATTAGTTTATTGAGTTGTTTTTACATAGGATATTAGTTTATTGAGTTGTTTTTACATAGGATATTAGTTTATTGAGTTGTTTTTACATAGGATATTAGTTTAGTTGAGTTGTTTTTGTTTTTACATAGGATATTAGTTTATTGAGTTGTTTTTACATAGGATATTAGTTTGAGTTGTTTTTACATAGGATATTAGTTTATTGAGTTGTTTTTACATAGGATATTAGTTTATTGAGTTGTTTTTACATAGGATATTAGTTTTTTACATAGAGTTGTTTTTTTACATAGGACATTAGTTTATTAGTTTAGTTGAGTTGTTTTTACATAGGATATTAGTTTGAGTTGTTTTTACATAGGATATTAGTTTATTGAGTTGTTTTTACATAGGATATTAGTTTATTGAGTTGTTTTTACATAGGATATTAGTTTATTGAGTTGTTTTTACATAGGATATTAGTTTATTGAGTTGTTTTTACATAGGATATTAGTTTGAGTTGTTTTTACATAGGATATTAGTTTATTGAGTTGTTTTTACATAGGATATTAGTTTATTGAGTTGTTTTTACATAGGATATTAGTTTATTGAGTTGTTTTTACATAGGATATTAGTTTATTGAGTTGTTTTTACATAGGATATTAGTTTATTGAGTTGTTTTTACATAGGATATTAGTTTATTGAGTTGTTTTTACATAGGATATTAGTTTAGTTTATTGAGTTGTTTTTACATAGGATATTAGTTTGAGTTGTTTTTACATAGGATATTAGTTTGAGTTGTTTTTACATAGGATATTAGTTGAGTTGTTTTTACAGGATATTAGTTTATTGAGTTGTTTTTACATAGGATATTAGTTTGAGTTGTTTTTACATAGGATATTAGTTTATTGAGTTGTTTTTACATAGGATATTAGTTTATTGAGTTGTTTTTACATAGGATATTAGTTTGAGTTGTTTTTACATAGGATATTAGTTTATTGAGTTGTTTTTACATAGGATATTAGTTTATTGAGTTGTTTTTACATAGGATATTAGTTTATTGAGTTGTTTTTACATAGGATATTAGTTTGAGTTGTTTTTACATAGGATATTAGTTTGAGTTGTTTTTACATAGGATATTAGTTTATTGAGTTGTTTTTACATAGGATATTAGTTTGAGTTGTTTTTACATAGGATATTAGTTTGAGTTGTTTTTACATAGGATATTAGTTTATTGAGTTGTTTTTATTATTAGTTTATTGAGTTGTTTTTACATAGGATATTAGTTTATTGAGTTGTTTTTACATAGGATATTAGTTTGAGTTGTTTTTACATAGGATATTAGTTTATTGAGTTGAGTTGTTTACATAGGATATTAGTTTATTGAGTTGTTTTTACATAGGATATTAGTTTGAGTTGTTTTTACATAGGATATTAGTTTATTGAGTTGTTTTTACATAGGATATTAGTTTATTGAGTTGTTTTTACATAGGATATTAGTTTATTGAGTTGTTTTTACATAGGATATTAGTTTATTGAGTTGTTTTTACATAGGATATTAGTTTATTGAGTTGTTTTTACATAGGATATTAGTTTGAGTTGTTTTTACATAGGATATTAGTTTATTGAGTTTTTTATTGAGTTGTTTTTACATAGGATATTAGTTTATTGAGTTGTTTTTACATAGGATATTAGTTTATTGAGTTGTTTTTACATAGGATATTAGTTTATTGAGTTGTTTTTACATAGGATATTAGTTTGAGTTGTTTTTACATAGGATATTAGTTTATTGAGTTGTTTTTACATAGGATATTAGTTTGAGTTGTTTTTACATAGGATATTAGTTTATTGAGTTGTTTTTACATAGGATATTAGTTTATTGAGTTGTTTTTACATAGGATATTAGTTTGAGTTGTTTTTACATAGGATATTAGTTTGAGTTGTTTTTACATAGGATATTTTTACATAGTTTATTGAGTTGTTTTTACATAGGATATTAGTTTATTGAGTTGTTTTTACATAGGATATTAGTTTATTGAGTTGTTTTTACATAGGATATTAGTTTATTAGAGTTGTTTTTACATAGGATATTAGTTTATTGAGTTGTTTTTACATAGGATATTAGTTTATTGAGTTGTTTTTACATAGGATATTAGTTTATTGAGTTGTTTTTACATAGGATATTAGTTTATTGAGTTGTTTTTACATAGGATATTAGTTTATTGAGTTGTTTTTACATAGGATATTAGTTTATTGAGTTGTTTTTACATAGGATATTAGTTTATTGAGTTGTTTTTACATAGGATATTAGTTTATTGAGTTGTTTTTACATAGGATATTAGTTTATTGAGTTGTTTTTACATAGGATATTAGTTTATTGAGTTGTTTTTACATAGATATTAGTTTATTGAGTTGTTTTTACATAGGATATTAGTTTATTGAGTTGTTTTTACATAGGATATTAGTTTGAGTTTTTTTACATAGGATATTAGTTTATTGAGTTGTTTTTACATAGGATATTAGTTTATTGAGTTGTTTTTACATAGGATATTAGTTTATTGAGTTGTTTTTACATAGGATATTAGTTTATTGAGTTGTTTTTACATAGGATATTAGTTTATTGAGTTGTTTTTACATAGGATATTAGTTTATTGAGTTGTTTTTACATAGGATATTAGTTTATTGAGTTGTTTTTACATAGGATATTAGTTTATTGAGTTGTTTTTACATAGGATATTAGTTTATTGAGTTGTTTTTACATAGGATATTAGTTTATTGAGTTGTTTTTACATAGGATATTAGTTTATTGAGTTGTTTTTACATAGGATATTAGTTTATTGAGTTGTTTTTACATAGGATATTAGTTTGAGTTGTTTTTACATAGGATATTAGTTTATTGAGTTGTTTTTACATAGGATATTAGTTTATTGAGTTGTTTTTACATAGGATATTAGTTTATTGAGTTGTTTTTACATAGGATATTAGTTTATTGAGTTGTTTTTACATAGGATATTAGTTTATTGAGTTGTTTTTACATAGGATATTAGTTTATTGAGTTGTTTTTACATAGGATATTAGTTTGAGTTGTTTTTACATAGGATATTAGTTTGAGTTGTTTTTACATAGGATATTAGTTTATTGAGTTGTTTTTACATAGGATATTAGTTTATTGAGTTGTTTTTACATAGGATATTAGTTTATTGAGTTGTTTTTACATAGGATATTAGTTTATTGAGTTGTTTTTACATAGGATATTAGTTTGAGTTGTTTTTACATAGGATATTAGTTTGAGTTGTTTTTACATAGGATATTAGTTTATTGAGTTGTTTTTACATAGGATATTAGTTTATTGAGTTGTTTTTACATAGGATATATTAGTTTATTGAGTTGTTTTTACATAGGATATTAGTTTATTGAGTTGTTTTTACATAGGATATTAGTTTGAGTTGTTTTTACATAGGATATTAGTTTATTGAGTTGTTTTTACATAGGATATTAGTTTATTGAGTTGTTTTTACATAGGATATTAGTTTATTGAGTTGTTTTTACATAGGATATTAGTTTATTGAGTTGTTTTTACATAGGATATTAGTTTATTGAGTTGTTTTTACATAGGATATTAGTTTATTGAGTTGTTTTTACATAGGATATTAGTTTATTTATTGAGTTGTTTTTACATAGGATATTAGTTTGAGTTGTTTTTACATAGGATATTAGTTTGAGTTGTTTTTACATAGGATATTAGTTTATTGAGTTGTTTTTACATAGGATATTAGTTTATTGAGTTGTTTTTACATAGGATATTAGTTTATTGAGTTGTTTTTACATAGGATATTAGTTTATTGAGTTGTTTTTACATAGGATATTAGTTTGAGTTGTTTTTACATAGGATATTAGTTTATTGAGTTGTTTTTACATAGGATATTAGTTTGAGTTGTTTTTACATAGGATATTAGTTTATTGAGTTGTTTTTACATAGGATATTAGTTTCGAGTTGTTTTTACATAGGATATTAGTTTGAGTTGTTTTTACATAGGATATTAGTTTGAGTTGTTTTTACATAGGATATTAGTTTATTGAGTTGTTTTTACATAGGATATTAGTTTATTGAGTTGTTTTTACATAGGATATTAGTTTATTGAGTTGTTTTTACATAGGATATTAGTTTGAGTTGTTTTTACATAGGATTGTTTTTACATAGGATTAGTTTATTGAGTTGTTTTTACATAGGATATTAGTTTATTGAGTTGTTTTTACATAGGATATTAGTTTGAGTTGTTTTTACATAGGATATTAGTTTATTGAGTTGTTTTTACATAGGATATTAGTTTATTGAGTTGTTTTTACATAGGATATTAGTTTATTGAGTTGTTTTTACATAGGATATTAGTTTATTGAGTTGTTTTTACATAGGATATTAGTTTATTGAGTTGTTTTTACATAGGATATTAGTTTATTGAGTTGTTTTTACATAGGATATTAGTTTATTGAGTTGTTTTTACATAGGATATTAGTTTATTGAGTTGTTTTTACATAGGATATTAGTTTATTGAGTTGTTTTTACATAGGATATTAGTTTGAGTTGTTTTTACATAGGATATTAGTTTATTGAGTTGTTTTTACATAGGATATTAGTTTATTGAGTTGTTTTTACATAGGATATTAGTTTATTGAGTTGTTTTTACATAGGATATTAGTTTATTGAGTTGTTTTTACATAGGATATTAGTTTATTGAGTTGTTTTTACATAGGATATTAGTTTATTGAGTTGTTTTTTTACATAGGATATTAGTTTATTGAGTTGTTTTTACATAGGATATTAGTTTATTGAGTTGTTTTTACATAGGATATTAGTTTATTGAGTTGTTTTTACATAGGATATTAGTTTATTGAGTTGTTTTTACATAGGATATTAGTTTGAGTTGTTTTTACATAGGATATTAGTTTATTGAGTTGTTTTTACATAGGATATTAGTTTGAGTTGTTTTTACATAGGATATTAGTTTATTGAGTTGTTTTTACATAGGATATTAGTTTATTGAGTTGTTTTTACATAGGATATTAGTTTATTGAGTTGTTTTTACATAGGATATTAGTTTATTGAGTTGTTTTTACATAGGATATTAGTTTATTGAGTTGTTTTTACATAGGATATTAGTTTATTGAGTTGTTTTTACATAGGATATTAGTTTGAGTTGTTTTTACATAGGATATTAGTTTATTTGAGTTGTTTTTACATAGGATTTTAGTTTATTGAGTTGTTTTTACATAGGATATTAGTTTATTGAGTTGTTTTTACATAGGATATTAGTTTATTGAGTTGTTTTTACATAGGATATTAGTTTATTGAGTTGTTTTTACATAGGATATTAGTTTGAGTTGTTTTTACATAGGATATTAGTTTGAGTTGTTTTTACATAGGATATTAGTTTATTGAGTTGTTTTTACATAGGATATTAGTTTATTGAGTTGTTTTTACATAGGATATTAGTTTATTGAGTTGTTTTTACATAGGATATTAGTTTATTGAGTTGTTTTTACATAGGATATTAGTTTATTGAGTTGTTTTTACATAGGATATTAGTTTATTGAGTTGTTTTTACATAGGATATTAGTTTATTGAGTTGTTTTTACATAGGATATTAGTTTATTGAGTTGTTTTTACATAGGATATTAGTTTATTGAGTTGTTTTTACATAGGATATTAGTTTATTGAGTTGTTTTTACATAGGATATTAGTTTATTGAGTTGTTTTTACATAGGATATTAGTTTATTGAGTTGTTTTTACATAGGATATTAGTTTATTGAGTTGTTTTTACATAGGATATTAGTTTGAGTTGTTTTTACATAGGATATTAGTTTATTGAGTTGTTTTTACATAGGATATTAGTTTATTGAGTTGTTTTTACATAGGATATTAGTTTATTGAGTTGTTTTTACATAGGATATTAGTTTATTGAGTTGTTTTTACATAGGATATTAGTTTGAGTTGTTTTTACATAGGATATTAGTTTATTGAGTTGTTTTTACATAGGATATTAGTTTATTGAGTTGTTTTTACATAGGATATTAGTTTATTGAGTTGTTTTTACATAGGATATTAGTTTATTGAGTTGTTTTTACATAGGATATTAGTTTATTGAGTTGTTTTTACATAGGATATTAGTTTATTGAGTTGTTTTTACATAGGATATTAGTTTGAGTTGTTTTTACATAGGATATTAGTTTATTGAGTTGTTTTTACATAGGATATTAGTTTGAGTTGTTTTTACATAGGATATTAGTTTATTGAGTTGTTTTTACATAGGATATTAGTTTATTGAGTTGTTTTTACATAGGATATTAGTTTATTGAGTTGTTTTTACATAGGATATTAGTTTATTGAGTTGTTTTTACATAGGATATTAGTTTATTGAGTTGTTTTTACATAGGATATTAGTTTATTGAGTTGTTTTTACATAGGATATTAGTTTATTGAGTTGTTTTTACATAGGATATTAGTTTATTGAGTTGTTTTTACATAGGATATTAGTTTATTGAGTTGTTTTTACATAGGATATTAGTTTATTGAGTTGTTTTTACATAGGATATTAGTTTGAGTTGTTTTTACATAGGATATTAGTTTATTGAGTTGTTTTTACATAGGATATTAGTTTATTGAGTTGTTTTTACATAGGATATTAGTTTATTGAGTTGTTTTTACATAGGATATTAGTTTTTTTTTACATAGGATATTAGTTTATTGAGTTGTTTTTACATAGGATATTAGTTTATTGAGTTGTTTTTACATAGGATATTAGTTTATTGAGTTGTTTTTACATAGGATATTAGTTTATTGAGTTGTTTTTACATAGGATATTAGTTTATTGAGTTGTTTTTACATAGGATATTAGTTTATTGAGTTGTTTTTACATAGGATATTAGTTTATTGAGTTGTTTTTACATAGGATATTAGTTTGAGTTGTTTTTACATAGGATATTAGTTTGAGTTGTTTTTACATAGGATATTAGTTTGAGTTGTTTTTACATAGGATATTAGTTTGAGTTGTTTTTACATAGGATATTAGTTTATTGAGTTGTTTTTACATAGGATATTAGTTTATTGAGTTGTTTTTACATAGGATATTAGTTTATTGAGTTGTTTTTACATAGGATATTAGTTTATTGAGTTGTTTTTTTACATAGGATATTAGTTTATTGAGTTGTTTTTACATAGGATATTAGTTTATTGAGTTGTTTTTACATAGGATATTAGTTTATTGAGTTGTTTTTACATAGGATATTAGTTTATTGAGTTGTTTTTACATAGGATATTAGTTTATTGAGTTGTTTTTACATAGGATATTAGTTTATTGAGTTGTTTTTACATAGGATATTAGTTTATTGAGTTGTTTTTACATAGGATATTAGTTTGAGTTGTTTTTACATAGGATATTAGTTTATTGAGTTGTTTTTACATAGGATATTAGTTTATTGAGTTGTTTTTACATAGGATATTAGTTTATTGAGTTGTTTTTACATAGGATATTAGTTTATTAGTTGTTTTTACATAGGATATTAGTTTATTGAGTTGTTTTTACATAGGATATTAGTTTATTGAGTTGTTTTTACATAGGATATTAGTTTATTGAGTTGTTTTTACATAGGATATTAGTTTATTGAGTTGTTTTTACATAGGATATTAGTTTATTGAGTTGTTTTTACATAGGATATTAGTTTATTGAGTTGTTTTTACATAGGATATTAGTTTGAGTTGTTTTTACATAGGATATTAGTTTGAGTTGTTTTTACATAGGATATTAGTTTGAGTTGTTTTTACATAGGATATTAGTTTGAGTTGTTTTTACATAGGATATTAGTTTATTGAGTTGTTTTTACATAGGATATTAGTTTATTGAGTTGTTTTTACATAGGATATTAGTTTATTGAGTTGTTTTTACATAGGATATTAGTTTATTGAGTTGTTTTTACATAGGATATTAGTTTGAGTTGTTTTTACATAGGATATTAGTTTGAGTTGTTTTTACATAGGATATTAGTTTATTGAGTTGTTTTTACATAGGATATTAGTTTATTGAGTTGTTTTTACATAGGATATTAGTTTATTGAGTTGTTTTTACATAGGATATTAGTTTATTGAGTTGTTTTTACATAGGATATTAGTTTATTGAGTTGTTTTTACATAGGATATTAGTTTGAGTTGATTTTACATAGGATATTAGTTTATTGAGTTGTTTTTACATAGGATATTCGTTTATTGAGTTGTTTTTACATAGGATATTAGTTTATTGAGTTGTTTTTACATAGGATATTAGTTTATTGAGTTGTTTTTACATAGGATATTAGTTTATTGAGTTGTTTTTACATAGGATATTAGTTTATTGAGTTGTTTTTACATAGGATATTAGTTTATTGAGTTGTTTTTACATAGGATATTAGTTTATTGAGTTGTTTTTACATAGGATATTAGTTTATTGAGTTGTTTTTACATAGGATATTAGTTTATTGAGTTGTTTTTACATAGGATATTAGTTTATTGAGTTGTTTTTACATAGGATATTAGTTTGAGTTGTTTTTACATAGGATATTAGTTTGAGTTGTTTTTACATAGGATATTAGTTTGAGTTGTTTTTACATAGGATATTAGTTTGAGTTGTTTTTACATAGGATATTAGTTTATTGAGTTGTTTTTACATAGGATATTAGTTTATTGAGTTGTTTTTACATAGGATATTAGTTTGAGTTGTTTTTACATAGGATATTAGTTTATTGAGTTGTTTTTACATAGGATATTAGTTTGAGTTGTTTTTACATAGGATATTAGTTTATTGAGTTGTTTTTACATAGGATATTAGTTTATTGAGTTGTTTTTTTACATAGGATATTAGTTTATTGAGTTGTTTTTACATAGGATATTAGTTTATTGAGTTGTTTTTACATAGGATATTAGTTTATTGAGTTGTTTTTACATAGGATATTAGTTTGAGTTGTTTTTACATAGGATATTAGTTTGAGTTGTTTTTACATAGGATATTAGTTTATTGAGTTGTTTTTACATAGGATATTAGTTTATTGAGTTGTTTTTACATAGGATATTAGTTTATTGAGTTGTTTTTACATAGGATATTAGTTTATTGAGTTGTTTTTACATAGGATATTAGTTTGAGTTGTTTTTACATAGGATATTAGTTTATTGAGTTGTTTTTACATAGGATATTAGTTTATTGAGTTGTTTTTACATAGGATATTAGTTTATTGAGTTGTTTTTACATAGGATATTAGTTTGAGTTGTTTTTACATAGGATATTAATTTGAGTTGTTTTACATAGGATATTAGTTTATTGAGTTGTTTTTACATAGGATATTAGTTTATTGAGTTGTTTTTACATAGGATATTAGTTTATTGAGTTGTTTTTACATAGGATATTAGTTTATTGAGTTGTTTTTACATAGGATATTAGTTTATTGAGTTGTTTTTACATAGGATATTAGTTTGAGTTGTTTTTACATAGGATATTAGTTTATTGAGTTGTTTTTACATAGGATATTAGTTTATTGAGTTGTTTTTACATAGGATATTAGTTTATTGAGTTGTTTTTACATAGGATATTAGTTTGAGTTGTTTTTACATAGGATATTAGTTTATTGAGTTGTTTTTACATAGGATATTAGTTTATTGAGTTGTTTTTACATAGGATATTAGTTTATTGAGTTGTTTTTACATAGGATATTAGTTTATTGAGTTGTTTTTACATAGGATATTAGTTTGAGTTGTTTTTACATAGGATATTAGTTTATTGAGTTGTTTTTACATAGGATATTAGTTTGAGTTGTTTTTACATAGGATATTAGTTTATTGAGTTGTTTTTACATAGGATATTAGTTTGAGTTGTTTTTACATAGGATATTAGTTTATTGAGTTGTTTTTACATAGGATATTAGTTTATTGAGTTGTTTTTACATAGGATATTAGTTTGAGTTGTTTTTACATAGGATATTAGTTTGAGTTGTTTTTACATAGGATATTAGTTTATTGAGTTGTTTTTACATAGGATATTAGTTTATTGAGTTGTTTTTACATAGGATATTAGTTTATTGAGTTGTTTTTACATAGGATATTAGTTTATTGAGTTGTTTTTACATAGGATATTAGTTTGAGTTGTTTTTACATAGGATATTAGTTTGAGTTGTTTTTACATAGGATATTAGTTTATTGAGTTGTTTTTACATAGGATATTAGTTTATTGAGTTGTTTTTACATAGGATATTAGTTTATTGAGTTGTTTTTACATAGGATATTAGTTTATTGAGTTGTTTTTACATAGGATATTAGTTTATTGAGTTGTTTTTACATAGGATATTAGTTTGAGTTGTTTTTACATAGGATATTAGTTTGAGTTGTTTTTACATAGGATATTAGTTTATTGAGTTGTTTTTACATAGGATATTAGTTTATTGAGTTGTTTTTACATAGGATATTAGTTTATTGAGTTGTTTTTACATAGGATATTAGTTTATTGAGTTGTTTTTACATAGGATATTCGTTTATTGAGTTGTTTTTACATAGGATATTAGTTTATTGAGTTGTTTTTACATAGGATATTAGTTTGAGTTGTTTTTACATAGGATATTAGTTTATTGAGTTGTTTTTACATAGGATATTAGTTTATTGAGTTGTTTTTACATAGGATATTAGTTTATTGAGTTGTTTTTACATAGGATATTAGTTTATTGAGTTGTTTTTACATAGGATATTAGTTTATTGAGTTGTTTTTACATAGGATATTGGTTTATTGAGTTGTTTTTACATAGGATATTCGTTTATTGAGTTGTTTTTACATAGGATATTAGTTTGAGTTGTTTTTACATAGGATATTAGTTTGAGTTGTTTTTACATAGGATATTAGTTTGAGTTGTTTTTACATAGGATATTAGTTTGAGTTGATTTTACATAGGATATTAGTTTATTGAGTTGTTTTTACATAGGATATTAGTTTATTGAGTTGTTTTTACATAGGATATTAGTTTGAGTTGTTTTTACATAGGATATTAGTTTATTGAGTTGTTTTTACATAGGATATTAGTTTGAGTTGTTTTTACATAGGATATTAGTTTATTGAGTTGTTTTTACATAGGATATTAGTTTATTGAGTTGTTTTTACATAGGATATTAGTTTATTGAGTTGTTTTTACATAGGATATTAGTTTATTGAGTTGTTTTTACATAGGATATTAGTTTATTGAGTTGTTTTTACATAGGATATTAGTTTGAGTTGTTTTTACATAGGATATTAGTTTATTGAGTTGTTTTTACATAGGATATTAGTTTATTGAGTTGTTTTTACATAGGATATTAGTTTATTGAGTTGTTTTTACATAGGATATTAGTTTATTGAGTTGTTTTTACATAGGATATTAGTTTGAGTTGTTTTTACATAGGATATTAGTTTATTGAGTTGTTTTTACATAGGATATTAGTTTATTGAGTTGTTTTTACATAGGATATTAGTTTATTGAGTTGTTTTTACATAGGATATTAGTTTGAGTTGTTTTTACATAGGATATTAATTTGAGTTGTTTCTACATAGGATATTAGTTTATTGAGTTGTTTTTACATAGGATATTAGTTTATTGAGTTGTTTTTACATAGGATATTAGTTTATTGAGTTGTTTTTACATAGGATATTAGTTTATTGAGTTGTTTTTACATAGGATATTAGTTTATTGAGTTGTTTTTACATAGGATATTAGTTTGAGTTGATTTTACATAGGATATTAGTTTATTGAGTTGTTTTTACATAGGATATTAGTTTATTGAGTTGTTTTTACATAGGATATTAGTTTATTGAGTTGTTTTTACATAGGATATTAGTTTGAGTTGTTTTTACATAGGATATTAGTTTATTGAGTTGTTTTTACATAGGATATTAGTTTATTGAGTTGTTTTTACATAGGATATTAGTTTATTGAGTTGTTTTTACATAGGATATTAGTTTATTGAGTTGTTTTTACATAGGATATTAGTTTGAGTTGTTTTTACATAGGATATTAGTTTATTGAGTTGTTTTTACATAGGATATTAGTTTGAGTTGTTTTTACATAGGATATTAGTTTATTGAGTTGTTTTTACATAGGATATTAGTTTATTGAGTTGTTTTTACATAGGA
Organism: Oncorhynchus gorbuscha; assembly: GCF_021184085.1. NCBI lineage: Eukaryota > Metazoa > Chordata > Actinopteri > Salmoniformes > Salmonidae > Oncorhynchus > Oncorhynchus gorbuscha. The sequence continues at coordinate 40,632,606 of NC_060196.1, read as the reverse complement.
TATTAGTTTATTGAGTTGTTTTTACATAGGATATTAGTTTATTGAGTTGTTTTTACATAGGATATTAGTTTGAGTTGTTTTTACATAGGATATTAGTTTGAGTTGTTTTTACATAGGATATTAGTTTATTGAGTTGTTTTTACATAGGATATTAGTTTATTGAGTTGTTTTTACATAGGATATTAGTTTATTGAGTTGTTTTTACATAGGATATTAGTTTATTGAGTTGTTTTTACATAGGATATTAGTTTATTGAGTTGTTTTTACATAGGATATTAGTTTGAGTTGTTTTTACATAGGATATTAGTTTATTGAGTTGTTTTTACATAGGATATTAGTTTATTGAGTTGTTTTTACATAGGATATTAGTTTATTGAGTTGTTTTTACATAGGATATTAGTTTATTGAGTTGTTTTTACATAGGATATTAGTTTATTGAGTTGTTTTTACATAGGATATTAGTTTGAGTTGTTTTTACATAGGATATTAGTTTGAGTTGTTTTTACATAGGATATTAGTTTGAGTTGATTTTACATAGGATATTAGTTTATTGAGTTGTTTTTACATAGGATATTAGTTTATTGAGTTGTTTTTACATAGGATATTAGTTTGAGTTGTTTTTACATAGGATATTAGTTTATTGAGTTGTTTTTACATAGGATATTAGTTTGAGTTGTTTTTACATAGGATATTAGTTTATTGAGTTGTTTTTACATAGGATATTAGGATATTTTAGTTTATTGAGTTGTTTTTACATAGGATATTAGTTTATTGAGTTGTTTTTACATAGGATATTAGTTTATTGAGTTGTTTTTACATAGGATATTCGTTTGAGTTGTTTTTACATAGGATATTAGTTTATTGAGTTGTTTTTACATAGGATATTCGTTTATTGAGTTGTTTTTACATAGGATATTAGTTTGAGTTGTTTTTACATAGGATATTAGTTTGAGTTGTTTTTACATAGGATATTAGTTTGAGTTGTTTTTACATAGGATATTAGTTTGAGTTGATTTTACATAGGATATTAGTTTATTGAGTTGTTTTTACATAGGATATTAGTTTATTGAGTTGTTTTTACATAGGATATTAGTTTGAGTTGTTTTTACATAGGATATTAGTTTATTGAGTTGTTTTTACATAGGATATTAGTTTGAGTTGTTTTTACATAGGATATTAGTTTATTGAGTTGTTTTTACATAGGATATTAGTTTATTGAGTTGTTTTTACATAGGATATTAGTTTATTGAGTTGTTTTTACATAGGATATTCGTTTATTGAGTTGTTTTTACATAGGATATTTGTTTATTGAGTTGTTTTTACATAGGATATTAGTTTGAGTTGTTTTTACATAGGATATTAGTTTATTGAGTTGTTTTTACATAGGATATTAGTTTATTGAGTTGTTTTTACATAGGATATTAGTTTATTGAGTTGTTTTTACATAGGATATTAGTTTATTGAGTTGTTTTTACATAGGATATTCGTTTGAGTTGTTTTTACATAGGATATTAGTTTATTGAGTTGTTTTTACATAGGATATTAGTTTATTGAGTTGTTTTTACATAGGATATTAGTTTATTGAGTTGTTTTTACATAGGATATTAGTTTGAGTTGTTTTTACATAGGATATTAGTTTGAGTTGTTTTTACATAGGATATTAGTTTATTGAGTTGTTTTTACATAGGATATTAGTTTATTGAGTTGTTTTTACATAGGATATTAGTTTATTGAGTTGTTTTTACATAGGATATTAGTTTATTGAGTTGTTTTTACATAGGATATTAGTTTATTGAGTTGTTTTTACATAGGATATTAGTTTGAGTTGATTTTACATAGGATATTAGTTTATTGAGTTGTTTTTACATAGGATATTAGTTTGAGTTGTTTTTACATAGGATATTAGTTTATTGAGTTGTTTTTACATAGGATATTAGTTTATTGAGTTGTTTTTACATAGGATATTAGTTTATTGAGTTGTTTTTACATAGGATATTAGTTTATTGAGTTGTTTTTACATAGGATATTAGTTTGAGTTGTTTTTACATAGGATATTAGTTTGAGTTGTTTTTACATAGGATATTAGTTTATTGAGTTGTTTTTACATAGGATATTAGTTTATTGAGTTGTTTTTACATAGGATATTAGTTTATTGAGTTGTTTTTACATAGGATATTAGTTTATTGAGTTGTTTTTACATAGGATATTAGTTTATTGAGTTGTTTTTACATAGGATATTAGTTTGAGTTGTTTTTACATAGGATATTAGTTTATTGAGTTGTTTTTACATAGGATATTAGTTTATTGAATTGTTTTTACATAGGATATTAGTTTATTGAGTTGTTTTTACATAGGATATTAGTTTATTGAGTTGTTTTTACATAGGATATTAGTTTATTGAGTTGTTTTTACATAGGATATTAGTTTGAGTTGTTTTTACATAGGATATTAGTTTGAGTTGTTTTTACATAGGATATTAGTTTGAGTTGATTTTACATAGGATATTAGTTTATTGAGTTGTTTTTACATAGGATATTAGTTTATTGAGTTGTTTTTACATAGGATATTAGTTTGAGTTGTTTTTACATAGGATATTAGTTTATTGAGTTGTTTTTACATAGGATATTAGTTTGAGTTGTTTTTACATAGGATATTAGTTTATTGAGTTGTTTTTACATAGGATATTAGTTTATTGAGTTGTTTTTACATAGGATATTCGTTTGAGTTGTTTTTACATAGGATATTAGTTTATTGAGTTGTTTTTACATAGGATATTCGTTTATTGAGTTGTTTTTACATAGGATATTAGTTTGAGTTGTTTTTACATAGGATATTAGTTTGAGTTGTTTTTACATAGGATATTAGTTTATTGAGTTGTTTTTACATAGGATATTAGTTTGAGTTGTTTTTACATAGGATATTAGTTTGAGTTGTTTTTACATAGGATATTAGTTTGAGTTGTTTTTACATAGGATATTAGTTTATTGAGTTGTTTTTACATAGGATATTAGTTTATTGAGTTGTTTTTACATAGGATATTAGTTTATTGAGTTGTTTTTACATAGGATATTAGTTTATTGAGTTGTTTTTACATAGGATATTAGTTTATTGAGTTGTTTTTACATAGGATATTAGTTTGAGTTGTTTTTACATAGGATATTAGTTTATTGAGTTGTTTTTACATAGGATATTAGTTTATTGAGTTGTTTTTACATAGGATATTAGTTTATTGAGTTGTTTTTACATAGGATATTAGTTTATTGAGTTGTTTTTACATAGGATATTAGTTTATTGAGTTGTTTTTACATAGGATATTAGTTTGAGTTGTTTTACATAGGATATTAGTTTATTGAGTTGTTTTTACATAGGATATTAGTTTGAGTTGTTTTTACATAGGATATTAGTTTATTGAGTTGTTTTTACATAGGATATTAGTTTATTGAGTTGTTTTTACATAGGATATTAGTTTATTGAGTTGTTTTTACATAGGATATTAGTTTGATTGTTGTTTTTACATAGGATATTAGTTTATTGAGTTGTTTTTACATAGGATATTAGTTTATTGAGTTGTTTTTACATAGGATATTAGTTTATTGAGTTGTTTTTACATAGGATATTAGTTTATTGTTTTTACATAGTTTTTTATTGAGTTGTTTTTAGGATATTAGTTTATTGAGTTGTTTTTACATAGGATATTAGTTTATTGAGTTGTTTTTACATAGGATATTAGTTTATTGAGTTGTTTTACATAGGATATTAGTTTATTGAGTTGTTTTTACATAGGATATTAGTTTGAGTTGTTTTTACATAGGATATTAGTTTATTGAGTTGTTTTTACATAGGATATTAGTTTGAGTTGTTTTTACATAGGATATTAGTTTATTGAGTTGTTTTTACATAGGATATTAATTTGAGTTGTTTTTACATAGGATACTGGTTTATTGAATTGATTAAACAATTAATTAACTGCATGTATGAAGAGACAGCTGTTATGTACATTTCTCACAATATTCAAACAATATTGATTTGTTCGACTTCCATCTGAAATCATTTGTGTCTGAAATCTAAATGAGATGTACTGATGGAACAGGTAAGACTGAAGCAGCATCGATAACACTGAACTGAATTCCCCTTTAATGGCGCTGCTCTGACAGGTGTGTAGGTGTTCTCTCTCCACCTCACTCTCAGGAGGAGGCAGAGATGGACATTATGTTGGGTGTGTTGAGAACCGTACAGAGATGATTAGTGTGACATCATTGCCAACATGAAAATAGGAACCCATCTCTCCACTGTCAAAATAACTGATTGCTCTCTCACCAAAATGATGTGTGCCTATTAGTTTGATCCTGGGGAAAAAGAAAAACACTCATCTTCATATTAGAACAGATGGAGATTCAGAACCACACACACACACTCATATTCACACTTATATGTTAGCACCTAATGTCTTGTAAGCACTACTGCATCCTTCCTTCCTCAGCAGCACCATATACCCAGTGAGACCTTTCATTCACTTTAAAATCGTAATACAGTTCAAATGACTTCTTCTTCTCTTGATTTAGTCAACACTATACCCTACCCCCTATAACCTCTTTAACTGCCAAGCTCGTCATTTGTGACAAGGATAATCTTCACTTGGAGGATTATGAAGCTACCCCGTAGTCATCACTTTTGGTCAGCTTAGCTCACATTAGCCAGCACCCCATGGCTTAGTGCTTCCAGCTTTTGTATCTCGGTTCAAAAGGAACATCGGAGATTTGCGGCGACGGTTCAGCCGTAAGTCGGTAAAACCAGCGTGGTTATCGTTCCCAGCTCCCGGTTCCCTTGGTTCAAAGCACCAATCACTATTAAGCACCCAACTGTTGCCAGCAGTATTTTCAGTAATATCTTTATTTTTTTTTAAATAAACCTTGAGCTATATTGGAGCACCTGGGGACTTAGCCTCTTGCCCTTGCCTACATACTGTGGGGGGAATCATTGAGAAAGGACATTTATTGTAGTTTGTTGTAGTTAAATGTGAGGCAGAGATCGTAGTTTGGAGGTCAGGATGAAGCTCCAGCTGTGTACTCATTGCCCTATTGAAATAATCAGTGCTTGATTGATGTAATCCTGACTTGATTGATGTAATCCTGACTTGATTGATGTAATCCTGACTTGATTGATGTAATCGTGACATGATTGATGTAATTCTGATTTAGACTTCCTGACCTGGTCATAAATAATCCTGCTGTAAATTGAACCATTATTTAACTAGGCAAGTCAGTTAATTAAGAACAAATTCTTATTTACAATGACGACCTGGATACAGCAGTACCCTATTATATAACCCGCCTATTTTCCACACAGACAAACATTGTTTTCAAGCCACTCTAACCTATCTGTTCACTGTGATGCAAAGCAAATGGTCAAAATCAGAGAGCACATATAGAGGACATGTATACACTGAGAGAAAAAAACAACATACAACTGAATAAACATTGCCGTCTAGTGTGGCTTCTCAATGTTTGCCGTGGGTTGGTCGTCAGACTGGACTGATTCCCCAGTGTGGTCCAGAGTGACAAGCATGCAGAGCATGTACAACATTGACGTTTGATTTGTGAGTCTCCCATCGCTCAGAGAGCCTGGAGGCTGGTTGACTGAATTAGGAGCCAGTGTGTTATCTCTCCAATGGAAGGCAGAGAGGCTGATTGCTGCCCTCATTTGTAGCGCGGACCACGTTTGGCCAGTGTAATAGCAGCCATAGAAACCGCATCAACGAAAGTAATTGTTTTGGGAACCCTGGAAAAAATATTAGCGTGCTTTGCGTGTGGCTTCTCCTCGACAATATGATAAAATATTCCCTCTTAGAACGCTGGAGTAAAAAGTTTTAGAGTAGACTGAAAGATCTCTGGAGGTTTTAGGGGAAACGAGTAAACACGTTGTGTGCTTGTTCTCAGTCCTAGGTGTGACTCACACCTTTTAAGAAGGTCCACCACCTTGTTGTTAGACAATGTAATGGATTCTGCAACCCTTACTCTGATAGAGCTATTGCATGATAGATGGATGATAGTTAGTCATTGAATGTTCGCAGCAAACGTAAAAGCTCATGGAATATGTTAACTGTTCTCAGCTACCAATCAGCGTTATTGAAAGCACCTCTGACGATGTGACTGACAGACGTTCTACATGTGTTCCAGGTTGTTATGGAGTGGACGGGGAGAGCGATTCCATCATGAGTTCTGCCTCGGAGAACTCTACGGAACCGTGGTTCTGTGATGCCTGCAAGAACGGAGTCACACCCAGCTGTGAGCTCTGCCCCAATCAGGACGGGATCTTCAAAGAGACTGACGCTGGGAGGTGGGCCATGAATCTACACACTGATTTTATGATTTTTCACATGATTTAATTTGCTCATTTGGGTGAATTACATTGGACCAATCACGCACACTCTTGAAATTGCAATCAACACACTAGGAATTGCCTACACTATAGGAATTGCCTACACTATAGGAATTGCCTACACTATAGGAATTGCCTACACTATAGGAATTGCCTACACTATAGGAATTGTCTTCAACCACATCAACAAAAGTAGTTGGCCGTTAATGGTAATTTATTGTAGGCGACCTAAAGCCTCTCTCCATTTAAATTGTGCATGCATTCAGCTTTGGAGAAAGTATAGCAGGTGGAGAGAGGGAAAGAGAAGAGAGGGAAGACCGGGAGAGGGAGAATGAGAGGGAGGGGTAAGGGAAGAAAAAGAGAGAAGGGAGAGAGGGAAAGAAGGCAAGTGAGGGAAGGAGAGAAAGATAGGAGGGGGGAGAAAAAGAGAGGAGAGACAGTGAGGGATAGAGAGAGAGAAAGTGTGTTATGTGAAGCGTGGAGACTCCAGCCACGCTGTCGCTGATAAGGCTCCTCAGCCAGCCTGCACCCGAATTTACTACTTCACTAGAGCATGAAAAACACAGCAAATTAAACTGTGGAGCGCTCGCTTGCTTGCTGGAGATGGATATCTTTATATTGGACTTCGGATTCTCGTCCCCAAAGTCTGCATGTGAAAATGTGTCACACCAAACTGATGCTCAGTCAGAGAGTGTGGCTTGGGCTGCTGAAATCAACTACTGAAGTTTTAAAAGCTTTTTAAGTGTTTAAGTGATTCATTTCTGTTCATTATCTGAGTGAAGTTTTCATATTTTGCTATGTTTACATTTTCAAATTTTGCAGTACCTAATTTAATAGAGCTTTGTCAGAACACATTTACTTGTATAACTTAAAGATGCTTTATAACGGTTTTGTATAATTTCAGCCAGTAGTGTACAATATTATATGTTAAGTCCTGCAAAAAAAAAAATATATATATATATATATATATATAGTACCAGTCAAAAATTTGGACACACCTACTCATTCAAGGGTTTTTCTTTATTTTTACTATTTTCTACATTGTAGAATAATAGTGAAGACATAACAACTATGAAATAACACAAAATAGATTTTAGATTTTATGTTCTTCAAAGTAGCCACCCTTTGTCTTGATGACAGCTTTGCACACCCTTGACATTATCTCAACCAGCTTCACGAGGAATGCTTTTCCAACAGTCTTGAAGGAGTTCCCACAAATGCTGAACTCTTGTTGGCTGCTTTTCCTTCACTCTGCGGTCCAACTTATCCCAAACCATCTCAGTTGGGTTGAGGTCGGGGAATTGTCAAATTCATGGTCAACTAGCCCTTACACAGCCTGGAGGTGTGTTTTGGGTCATTGTCCTGTTGAAAAACAAATGATAGTCTCACTAAGCGCAAACCAGATGGGCTGGCTTATCACTGCATAATGCTGTAGTAGCCTTGATGGTTAATTGTTCCTTGAATTTGAAATCAATCACAGACAGTGTCACCAGCATCATACCACCACCTTCATGCTTCACGGGGGGAACCACACATGCAGAGATCATCTGTTCTCCAACTCAACATCTCACAATGACATGGCAAATCTGACCAAAGGACAGATTTCCACCGGTCTAATGTCCATTGCTCGTGTTTCTTGGCCCAAGCAAGTCTCTTATTAGTGTCCTTTAGTAGTGGTTTCTTTGCAGCAATTCGACCATGAAGGCCTGATTCACATAGTCTCCTCTGAACAGTTGATGTTGAGATGCGTCTGTTACTTGAACTCTGTGAAGCATTTATTTGGGCTGCAATATGAGGCTGGTAACTGTAATGAACTTATCCTCTGCAGCAGAGGTAACTGGGTCTTCCTATCCTGTGGCGGTCCTCATGAGTGACAGTTTCATCATAGTTCTTGATTGTTTTTGCGACGGCACTTGAATGTTCCATATTGACTGACCTTCATGTCTTAAAGTAATGATGGACTGTTGTTTCTCTTTTGCTTATTCAAACTGTTCTTGCTATAATATGGACTTGGTATTTTACCAAATAGGGCTCTCTTCTGTTTACTACCCCGACCTTGTCACAACACAACTTATTGGCTCAAATGCATTGGCTCAAATGCAAGAAGGAAAGAAATTCCACAAATGAACTGTTAACAAGGCACACCTGTTAATTGAAATGCATTCCAGGTGATTACCTCATGAAGCTGGTTGAGAGAATACCAAGAGTATGCAAAGCTGTCGTCAATGCAAGGGGTGGCTACTTTTGAAGAATTTCGGTTACTACATGATTCCATATGTGTTATTTCATAGTTTTGATGTCTGCACTATTATTCTACAATGTAGAAAATAGTAAAAACAAAGAAAACCCCTTGAATGAGTAGATGTAGTAGGCACATGCTTCAAATAGCGCCTTTGCTAATGTATCCTTGTTTCTTTTCATGTGTATTTTCTAGATGGGTCCATGTGGTTTGTGCGCTCTACGTCCCTGGAGTAGCGTTTGGGGACATTGATAAACTACGACCAGTGACTCTCACAGAGATGAATTACTCCAAGTATGGGGCCAAGGCAAGTACAAATGACATGTTTTTATATGTTTCAAAGAATAAAGATGATGTAAATCGTGCGGAACAAAATCAATCCATATTACTTCCAACATGCTTTTTCACAGTGGAAGACTGAGGAATGGGTTTTAGATTTTTGGACTCCCTGTTTTTGACAACACAGACAATAGACTTCCGTTGTCTGTGATGAATTAGTCTGGTTTATGAGGAGCAGCACAGTTAAGACAGTAATAAAATGACTCTTGTGTGGTTGGTTACTGTCAAACTTTACATCCAACTATACAATCAGTGAAGTGATCAATCAGTGGAGTGATCAATCAGTGGAGTGATCAATCAGTGGAGTGATCAATCAGTGGAGTGATCAATCAGTGGAGTGATCAATCAGTGGAGTGATCAATCAGTGGAGTGATCAATCAGTGGAGTGATCAATCAGTGGAGTGATCAATCAGTGAAGTGATCAATCAGTGGAGTCACTCTGACATTCATTCTAGATGGAACCCTTTTGAGGGTCACTAAGCCAATAGAAGACTTTTGTGGAGGAGAATTATTTTTAGAAGCACTTGAAAAAGCTTCCTACTGTGGTTCAGGGCCTTTTCAAACGGAAAATGAATTGCTGCTGGAAGACTGGTATTACTATATTTGAGAGGAGAATAATTAAAGCATTTGCAAGTTTCTCCATGTGGTCACTTTGTTTGTTTGATTGAACTGAGGGAAGTCATTGTCGAAGGTTTCTGAACCTTTTATGGTCTCCTTTCTCCCTGAGTGCTGTTTCTGAGCTCTCTATTGCATAAATGGGGTTTCTGACCAATGTTTTTGCTTCCTCTGTGTCCAGGAGTGCAGTTTCTGCGAGGACACCCGGTTCGCCCGGACAGGCGTGTGTATCAGTTGTGATGCTGGCATGTGCCGATCCTACTTCCATGTGACCTGTGCTCAGAGGGAGGGGCTTCTCTCCGAGGCAGCTGCGGAGGAGGTAAGAGAAGAAAACAGGACAAGAATCATGTGACCCTGTGTTTTTTGTGTGTTTTTGTCAAATTCCACACATATGGTGTCAGAAGTGGGATTTTATTAAATATCAGTCTGTTTTTTAAAGACCCTGTTATGCGTTTCAACAACATAGCAGGGGTGAGGATGTTCTTAGAGCAGGATATCCATCAGATCCCAGTTTCCAGACCTCCTATCAGTAGCCTTAATTCATCTGATCAATTGATTGACTTCCTTACTTGGAATCAGTTTGTCAATGAGACAGTAAGGTATTCATTTACTGTAAGTTCCTCTGGTCCCAAAAGAGTAGTCCTTTAAAACAGTCTCTAAAACCGGCCCTGGCTCCTACACCAACCTCCTGCTTACATGGAAATTGTAATGACAAATCTAAGTCTGTATAAGTCTGTACACTATAACGGTCTGGTTATAGTTAGTATTCAGGATCCTTCTGCAGTGCAGCTCATATGCGAATCGCCTCACTTATTTCGGCGGCATAAAGGTGGCCGGCGCACCGATAAACCCAGCCGGCGCACCGATAAACCCAGCCCAGAAAGTGCCTACTCACCGTTATCCACTTAATCCAGTGAGCTGTGGCAAAGGGCCCCTATCAACAGGTGAAGCCTCTGATAAAATCCACCGAAACACCTTAAGCCTAAACGGTTCTAGGGGAGCCAGGGGCCTGCCTGGGAAATGGCTGGCTGGCTTTGTAGTGAGTTTTATCCCTATGACGGAGGATGAAGAGGAAAGAGGGGGATGCATGTTTTAGGACCTTGAAGGTGAGCTGTATGGTTGTTGTGGATATGGAATATAATTAAGAAATACAGGCTTTTATTGTAATTCACTGTTTTCTTACCTGGAATTTGGAAGACCATTACTGAGAAAAGAATCCCCATCGCCATACGCTGTTGTAGGAATAAGATGCACCCTTCTTCACCAGTGAGCACAGTTCATCACTCTATGGGAGCACTACATTGATGTTATTTTGATCTCGGATAACAATGAAACCATTAGTATTTGTTAGTTTCTAATTCTCAGAGTAAAAACTCTACATACACTATGAAAGCTTAACCAAGTTTCATTCTTCCCAGGGGATCAATACAGCTGCATTAGACAAAACATGTTTCCACCAACACAAGTATATATATATACTCCAATTTCGATGCACTCCTCCTCTCCAACCCTTACATCTGTTATGGTTTGCCAGGAAGACAAAGTGACGGGGTAATAAACCATTCCTTCTCACTTAAGGTGACCTGACCTCAACCCCCTTGATGTCTAATCCAAAGCTCTCCACCCGTTTCACCTATAGCACTCCCTTAACTGCCTCCCGTCCACCCAGCACATTCCAAAGCCATCTGTCTCCTACAGATAACCATTGGTGTAAACAAAAAACAAAAAAAACAGTCTCTATCACTCCTCAGGTACTATAGTATTACTTCTGATGTATCATGTCTCTAGTATAACAATGTTCCATGTTTAACCCAGGATCTAACATGTTATTTTGAATGTAATTGACTGTATTTTACACAGGGAAATTGATCTCTTGACTTAAGAGTGCTGAAAGGCATGGCATACACAAGTACACAAGGAACAATGTTGACCTGTGGTCGATCGTGTTTGGAACACGTGTGTGTTTCCCCAGGACATAGCCGATCCCTTCTTTGCGTACTGTAAGCAGCATGCGGACCGCTATGACAGGAAGTGGAAGAGGAAGAACTACCTGGCTCTCCAGTCCTACTGCAAGGCGTCTCTACAGGACAAAGAGAAGCAGCTGGCCCCCGAGGCACAGGTGAGAGGTCAAGACTGGCTCAGACTCACACTGTAAATAAATAGAAATGCTTGTCAGTGTTTGCGTCATTGATTCTTGTACATAGAACAATGACCTGTCTTCGACAGTAAGTTATCCGTATATCACTTATTTACTTTTATTTTACATTTACATTTGACATTTTAATCATTTATCAGACGCTCTTATGCAGAGCGACTTACAGTAGTGAGTGCATATATTTTGGTACTTTTTCATACTGGTCCCTCATGGGAATTGAACTCATAACCCTGGCATTGCAAGCTCCATGCTCTAACAACTGAGCTAGGCAGGAGTGAATTGAAGGAGAATCCAGCAGCAACAACCTGGGGAGGTTTTAAGTTGTAATTTCTGCATCCATGATGGCATCCTATTCCCTATATAGTGCACTCCTTTTGACCAGGACTTATAGGGAATAGAGTACCATTTGGGAAGCAGTCAAACTGTCATTAGATAATGAAGTGTGTGTTTCTTTGTGTTGTGTTGAACCCCTGGCAGGCCCGTATTACCACCCGGCTGCAGCAGTACCGGTCCAGGGCAGAGCTGTCCCGTAACACCCGGCCCCAGGCCTGGGTCCCCCGGGAAAAGCTGCCGCGACCCCTGACCTCCAGCGCCTCCGCCATCAGGAAACTCATGAGGAAGGCTGAGCTCATGGGCATCAGGTAGGAGTTAAAACCTCTTAATTGATACAACTCTTTTATTTTAATTTTCGCCTAAAATGTCATACCCAAATCTAACTGCCTGTAGCTCAGGACCTGAAGCAAAGATATGCATATTATTGATACCATTTAAAAGGAAACACTTTGAAGTTTGTGGAAATGTGAAATTAATGTAGGAGACTATAACACATTAGATCTGGTAAAAGATAATACCATCATCTTTGAAATGCAAGAGAAAGGCCATAATGTATTATTTCAGCCCAGGCGCAACTTCGATTTTGACCAATAGATGGCAGCAGTGTATGTGCAAAATGTTAGCCTGAATCAATGAACCATTGCATATCTGTTCAAAATGTTGTGTCAAGACTGCCCAAATGTGCCTAATTGGTTTATTTATACATTTTAAGTTCAAAACTGTGTATTTCACTGTAATAGCTACTGTAAATTGGACAGTGCAGTGAGATTAACAAGAATTTAAGCTTTCTGCCCATATCAGATATGTCCTGGGTAGTTTTAATGTTACTTACAACCTCATGCTTATCACATTAGCCTACGTTAGCTTAACCATCCCGTGGGGGGGACATCGTTCCTGTAGAGGATTTATGTCTGCGGGAAAAGACAGTGTTCAGATCGACCAATAGCTGAGGTGTAGCCCAAATGTAGAATTTACTAGGGTTGTGCCAACATGGCAGTACTCATTCATAATCGTATCCTTAAATTGACAGTTGATATTCGGATCGGATGATACTCGTGATAGGGAAAAACGTGTTTTATTATGCCTAAATAGGTATTGGCAAAATACCTCTCTGCATGTTCTCACTGAAAAAAAGCTGCAAATTAGGAGCAGTGCCGGGAGGGGTGTGTGTGTGTCTGTGTCCTCAACGTGCAGTGGACTGTCAAGTTTGCTGTCACTCAGTCAGAATGTGCATCAGTTTATTGCATCAGTTTATCAGCATATTTTTTCCCTACCCTTGCCCCAATTTTGAGATATTATGCGCATTGATAGCTTGATAGCAAATGTTCTCACCATGTGATTTATCATAGTAGCAGGCAGCAGCAATCTAAATCATCAGACTGAAAACATGCGAGGTAGGTAAAGTTAAAATAAAGGTTAAATAAAAAATAAAGTAATCCGGTGAAATGATCCAATTGGAGCAGCAGGATCAACGTACAGCACGCCCTTCTCTTTACAGACAGTTGAGTTATTTAGACTACACACATGACTGAATCAAAGACAGTATCTGAATGACATGAGAAAGATGCTTGCTGGCACCGAAAATAACTGTTTTTCCATTCACGGATAATTACAAAAAATACTCAGATCATAATCTTATCCATAAATTGGCCAAATCAGTTACAATACTCGTTTTGTCCGACTACTCGGCACACCCCTAGAATTCACAAATATTAGTTTTAACTGGAAGTGCGAGAGCTGCACCTTTTTCCCCTCATCAGGGAGGGGCTTAGAGGTTAGAGAGGTGGACCGGCAACCAGAGGGTTGTCGGTTCAAATCCCGGGTCTGCCCTGTTTTTTTCTTCTTCAGCACGGACATCTTCCCCGTAGACACGTCAGACATCAGCGCCAGTGTGGACGGACGCAGGAAACACAAGCAGCCCGCCCTCACTGCAGACTTCGTCAACTATTACCTGGGTGAGCAGGGAAACCATTTGACGGATGGCTACATAGACTTACATTACCAACCTAATACACGATTATACTTCATGTTGTTACTAAATGTGAACTGTCTTTGAGAGTCTGTGCCAGAGTTCTATGGGCTCTCAGCTTGCAGCCCTGGAAAAAAATACATTTTCTCCCCCAAAATGAATGATGATGATGCCATTGCCAGATGTGTGTTTGCGGGTGTGCGTGAATGTGTGCACTCGCACGTGTTTGTGTGACGACACAGCGTGCCAGTAACCTTGAACAACATTCCCCAGCTATCTCCCAGCAGATCAGTACACCCTGTTTCTCATGTGCCTTTTCCTGTGTATAGATGGAGGTAGATTGGGATCGGTCCTATTGATGTGTGTGTATAGATTGGGATGGTGGTTTATTGATTGGTGTCCTTATTGCTATGCAGAGAGGAACATGAAGATGGTGCAGATCCAGGACAATATCTCTGAGCAGAAGAGCCTCAAAGACAAGCTGGAGAGTGAGCAGGAGAAGCTGCACGTCGACTACAACAAGGTTAGTAGGGGTACAAGCCGTAAAAACTACCGGGAAAAAATGCTTGCTTGACTGCTCTGTGGTAGTAGACACGGCCAGGGAGATGGTGGACAAAATGTTAATCCACACTGTTACCAACCAGTCACTAGGGGTTTACCAGTTATTCTCCAGCAGCGTTGCTCTGAGTCCTCACACTGAAGCTGTGCTATGTCTTTGTACGACATGGCCTCTGGTCTTCAGAAACACAGACAGTGCGTCATTCATAAACACAGACAATGCGTCATTCATAAACCGACAATGACACATTAACCACTGTTTTACTACCTACCGTGAAAAATGGCATTTTAAGAGTGTTCTTGTTCCTCCTCCGTCTAGCTCTCGCCATCTCTCATCTCTGTCTCTCGCTCTATCCATCTCGTTCTCCCTCAATTTCTCTTGTGTCCCTTGCCTTTTCTCTCTCTCTGTCTCTCCATCTACCTCCTTTCATCTGTCCTCCCCATGTGACCTGGGTACGGTGGCGCAGGGCAGCTTCGCTCCATCAGGCCCGATGAAGACGGGAATAAAATAGCGGAGTAAAAGTCAGAGGAGTTAATGTTGCGTTCAGTCTTTCTGCCACACGTATTAGGCGTTATTAATGGAGTGTGTGTTGCTAATTGCACCGCTCGACTTGCTTTTACATGGAGATGGAAAGAGAAAAACAGGAGCGAGGAGCAGCCCTGGGAGAGATGGAGAAACACAGAGAGGGAAAGAGGGAGAAGTGGCCCTGGGAGAGATGGAGAAACACAGAGAGGGAAAGAGGGAGAAGTGGCCCTGGGAGAGATGGAGAAACACAGAGAGGGAAAGAGGGAGAAGTGGCCCTGGGAGAGATGGAGAAACACAGAGAGGGAAAGAGGGAGAAGTGGCCCTGGGAGAGATGGAGAAACACAGAGAGGGAAAGAGGGAGAAGTGGCCCTGGGAGAGATGGAGAAACACAGAGAGGGAAAGAGGGAGAAGTGGCCCTGGGAGAGATGGAGAAACACAGAGAGGGAAAGAGGGAGAAGTGGCCCTGGGAGAGATGGAGAAACACAGAGAGGGAAAGAGGGAGAAGTGGCCCTGGGAGAGATGGAGAAACAGAGAGGGAAAGAGGGAGAAGTGGCCCTGGGAGAGATGGAGAAACACAGAGAGGGAAAGAGGGAGAAGTGGCCCTGGGAGAGATGGAGAAACACAGAGAGGGAAAGAGGGAGAAGTGGCCCTGGGAGAGATGGAGAAACACAGAGAGGGAAAGAGGGAGAAGTGGCCCTGGGAGAGATGGAGAAACACAGAGAGGGAAAGAGGGAGAAGTGGCCCTGGGAGAGATGGAGAAACAGAGAGGGAAAGAGGGAGAAGTGGCCCTGGGAGAGATGGAGAAACACAGAAGGGAAAGAGGGAGAAGTGGCAGAGATGGAGAAACACAGAGAGGGAAAGAGGGAGAAGTGGCCCTGGGAGAGATGGAGAAACACAGAGAGGGAAAGAGGGAGAGGAGATGGAGAAACACAGAGAGGGAAAGAGGGAGAAGTGGCCCTGGGAGAGATGGAGAAACACAGAGAGGGAAAGAGGGAGAAGTGGCCCTGGGAGAGATGGAGAAACACAGAGAGGGAAAGAGGGAGAAGTGGCCCTGGGAGAGATGGAGAAAGGGAAACAGAGAGAAACACAGGAGGGAAAGAGGGAGAAGTGGCCCTGGGAGAGATGGAGAAACACAGAGAGGGAAAGAGGGAGAAGTGGCCCTGGGAGAGATGGAGAAACACAGAGAGGGAAAGAGGGAGAAGTGGCCCTGGGAGAGATGGAGAAACACAGAGAGGGAAAGAGGGAGAAGTGGCCCTGGGAGAGATGGAGAAACACAGAGAGGGAAAGAGGGAGAAGTGGCCCTGGGAGAGATGGAGAAACACAGAGAGGGAAAGAGGGAGAAGTGGCCCTGGGAGAGATGGAGAAACACAGAGAGGGAAAGAGGGAGAAGAAGAGATGGAGAAACACAGAGAGGGGGAAAGAGGATGGAGAAACACAGAGTGGCCCTGGGAGAGATGGAGAAACACAGAGAGGGAAAGAGGGAGAAGTGGCCCTGGGAGAGATGGAGAAACACAGAGAGGGAAAGAGGGAGAGGTGGCCCTGGGAGAGATGGAGAAACACAGAGAGGGAAAGAGGGAGAAGTGGCCCTGGGAGAGATGGAGAAACACAGAGAGGGAAAGAGGGAGAAGTGGCCCTGGGAGAGATGGAGAAACACAGAGAGGGAAAGAGGGAGAAGTGGCCCTGGGAGAGATGGAGAAACACAGAGAGGGAAAGAGGGAGAAGTGGCCCTGGGAGAGATGGAGAAACACAGAGAGGGAAAGAGGGAGAAGTGGCCCTGGGAGAGATGGAGAAACACAGAGAGGGAAAGAGGGAGAAGTGGCCCTGGGAGAGATGGAGAAACACAGAGAGGGAAAGAGGGAGAAGTGGCCCTGGGAGAGATGGAGAAACACAGAGAGGGAAAGAGGGAGAAGTGGCCCTGGGAGAGATGGAGAAACACAGAGAGGGAAAGAGGGAGAAGTGGCCCTGGGAGAGATGGAGAAACACAGAGAGGGAAAGAGGGAGAAGTGGCCCTGGGAGAGATGGAGAAACACAGAGAGGGGAAAGAGGGAGAAGTGGCCCTGGAGAGATGGAGAAACACAGAGAGGGAAAGAGGGAGAAGTGGCCCTGGGAGAGATGGAGAAACACAGAGAGGGAAAGAGGGAGAAGTGGCCCTGGGAGAGATGGAGAAACACAGAGAGGGAAAGAGGGAGAAGTGGCCCTGGGAGAGATGGAGAAACACAGAGAGGGAAAGAGGGAGAAGTGGCCCTGGGAGAGATGGAGGCCCTGGGAGAGATGGAGAAACACAGAGAGGGAAAGAGGGAGAAGTGGCCCTGGGAGAGATGGAGAAACACAGAGGGGAAAGAGGGAGGTGGCCCTGGGAGAGATGGAGAAACACAGAGAGGGAAAGAGGGACAGAGAGGGAAAGAGGGAGAAGTGGCCAGAGAGGGAAAGAGGGAGAAGTGGCTGGGAGAGATGGAGAAACACAGAGAGGGAAAGAGGGAGAAGTGGCCCTGGGAGAGATGGAGAAACACAGAGAGGGAAAGAGGGAGAAGTGGCCCTGGGAGAGATGGAGAAACACAGAGAGGGAAAGAGGGAGAAGTGGCCCTGGGAGAGATGGAGAAACCCTGGGAGAGAGGAGAAAGAGGGAAAGAGGGAGAGTGGCCCTGGGAGAGATGGAGAAACACAGAGAGGGAAAGAGGGAGAAGTGGCCCTGGGAGAGATGGAGAAACACAGAGAGGGAAAGAGGGAGAAGTGGCCCTGGGAGAGATGGAGAAACACAGAGAGGGAAAGAGGGAGAAGTGGCCCTGGGAGAGATGGAGAAACACAGAGAGGGAAAGAGGGAGAAGTGGCCCTGGGAGAGATGGAGAAACACAGAGAGGGAAAGAGGGAGAAGTGGCCCTGGGAGAGATGGAGAAACACAGAGATGGAGAAACACAGAGGGAAAGAGGGAGAAGTGGCCCTGGGAGAGATGGAGAAACACAGAGAGGGAAAGAGGGAGAAGTGGAGATGGAAGGGAAACACAGAGAGGGAAAGAGGGAGAAGTGGCCCTGGGAGAGATGGAGAAACACAGAGAGGGAAAGAGGGAGAAGGAGAAGTGGCCCTGGGAGAGATGGAGAAACACAGAGAGGGAAAGAGGGAGAAGTGGCCCTGGGAGAGATGGAGAAACACAGAGAGGGAAAGAGGGAGAAGTGGCCCTGGGAGAGATGGAAAGAGGGAGAAGTGGCCCTGGGAGAGATGGAGAAACACAGAGAGGGAAAGAGGGAGAAGTGGCCCTGGGAGAGATGGAGAAACACAGAGAGGGAAAGAGGGAGAAGTGGCCCTGGGAGAGATGGAGAAACACAGAGAGGGAAAGAGGAAAGAAACACAGAGAGGGAAAGGCCCTGGGAGAGATGGAGAAACACAGAGAGGGAAAGAGGGAGAAAGAGATGGAGGAGGGAAAGAGGGAGAAGTGGCCCTGGGAGAGATGGAGAAACACAGAGAGGGAAAGAGGGAGAAGTGGCCCTGGGAAGATGGAGAAACACGGGAAAGAGGGAGAAGTGGCCCTGGGAGAGAGAGGGAAAGAGGGAGAAGTGGCCCTGGGAGAGATGGAGAAAGAGGGAAAGAGGGAGAAGTGGCCCTGGGAGAGATGGAGAAACACAGAGAGGGAAAGAGGGAGAAGTGGCCCTGGGAGAGATGGAGAAACACAGAGAGGGAAAGAGGGAGAAGTGGCCCTGGGAGAGATGGAGAAACACAGAGAGGGAAAGAGGGAGAAGTGGCCCTGGGAGAGATGGAGAAACACAGAGAGGGAAAGAGGGAGAAGTGGCCCTGGGAGAGATGGAGAAACACAGAGAGGGAAAGAGGGAGAGTGGCCCTGGGAGAGATGGAGAAACACAGAGAGGGAAAGAGGAGAAGTGGCCCTGGAGAAACACAGAGAGGGAAAGAGGGAGAGTGGCCCTGGGAGTGGCCCTGGGAGAGATGGAGAAACACAGAGAGGGAAAGAGGGAGAAGTGGCCCTGGGAGAGATGGAGAAACACAGAGAGGGAAAGAGGGAGAAGTGGCCCTGGGAGAGATGGAGAAACACAGAGAGGGAAAGAGGGAGAAGTGGCCCTGGGAGAGATGGAGAAACACAGAGAGGGAAAGAGGGAGAAGTGGCCCTGGGAGAGATGGAGAAACACAGAGAGGGAAAGAGGGAGAAGTGGCCCTGGGAGAGATGGAGAAACACAGAGAGGGAAAGAGGGAGAAGTGGCCCTGGGAGAGATGGAGAAACACAGAGAGGGAAAGGGGAAAGAGGATGGAGAAGAGAGGGAAAGAGGGAGAAGTGGCCCTGGGAGAGATGGAGAAACCAGAGAGGGAAAGAGGGAGAAGTGGCCCTGGGAGAGATGGAGAAACACAGAGAGGGAAAGAGGGAGAAGTGGCCCTGGGAGAGATGGAGAAACACAGAGAGGGAAAGAGGGAGAAGTGGCCCTGGGAGAGATGGAGAAACACAGAGAGGGAAAGAGGGAGAAGTGGCCCTGGGAGAGATGGAGAAACACAGAGAGGGAAAGAGGGAGAGGTGGCCCTGGGAGAGATGGAGAAACACAGAGAGGGAAAGAGGGAGAAGTGGCCCTGGGAGAGATGGAGAAACACAGAGAGGGAAAAGAGGGGAGAAACACAGAGTGGCCCTGGGAGAGATGGAGAAACACAGAGAGGGAAAGAGGGAGAAGTGGCCCTGGGAGAGATGGAGAAACACAGAGAGGGAAAGAGGGAGAGGTGGCCCTGGGAGAGATGGAGAAACACAGAGAGGGAAAGAGGGAAAGAGGGATGGAGAAACACAGAGAGGGAAAGAGGATGGAGAAGTGGCCCTGGGAGAGATGGAGAAACACAGAGAGGGAAAGAGGGAGAAGTGGCCCTGGGAGAGATGGAGAAACACAGAGAGGGAAAGAGGGAGAAGTGGCCCTGGGAGAGATGATGAGAAACACAGAGAGGGAAAAAGAGGGAGAAGTGGCCCTGGGAGAGATGGAGAAACACAGAGAGGGAAAGAGGGAGAAGTGGCCCTGGGAGAGATGGAGAAACACAGAGAGGAGAAAGAGGGGAGAAGTGGCCCTGGGAGAGATGGAGAAACACAGAGAGGGAAAGAGGGAGAAGTGGCCCTGGGAGAGATGGAGAAACACAGAGAGGGAAAGAGGGAGAAGTGGCCCTGGGAGAGATGGAGAAACACAGAGAAAAGAGGGAGAAGTGGCCCTGGGAGAGATGGAGAAACACAGAGAGGGAAAGAGGGAGAAGTGGCCCTGGGAGAGATGGAGAAACACAGAGAGGGAAAGAGGGAGAAGTGGCCCTGGGAGAGATGGAGAAACACAGAGAGGGAAAGAGGGAGAAGTGGCCCTGGGAGAGATGGAGAAAAAGAGGGAGAAGTGGCCCTGGGAGAGATGGAGAAACACAGAGAGGGAAAGAGGGAGAAGTGGCCCTGGGAGAGATGGAGAAACACAGAGAGGGAAAGAGGGAGAAGTGGCCCTGGGAGAGATGGAGAAACACAGAGAGGGAAAGAGGGAGAAGTGGCCCTGGGAGAGATGGAGAAACACAGAGAGGGAAAGAGGGAGAAGTGGCCCTGGGAGAGATGGAGAAACACAGAGAGGGAAAGAGGGAGAAGTGGCCCTGGGAGAGATGGAGAAACACAGAGAGGGAAAGAGGGAGAAGTGGCCCTGGGAGAGATGGAGAAACACAGAGAAAAGAGGGAGAAGTGGCAGAGATGGAGAAACACAGAGAGGGAAAGAGGGAGAAGTGGCCCTGGGAGAGATGGAGAAACACAGAGAGGGAAAGAGGGAGAAGTGGCCCTGGGAGAGATGGAGAAACACAGAGAGGGAAAGAGGGAGAAGTGGCCCTGGGAGAGATGGAGAAACACAGAGAGGGAAAGAGGGAGAAGTGGCCCTGGGAGAGATGGAGAAACACAGAGAGGGAAAGAGGGAGAAGTGGCCCTGGGAGAGATGGAGAAACACAGAGAGGGAAAGAGGGAGAAGTGGCCCTGGGAGAGATGGAGAAACACAGAGAGGGAAAGAGGGAGAAGTGGCCCTGGGAGAGATGGAGAAACACAGAGAGGGAAAGAGGGAGAAGTGGCCCTGGGAGAGATGGAGAAACACAGAGAGGGAAAGAGGGAGAAGTGGCCCTGGGAGAGATGGCCCTGGGAGAGATGGAGAAACACAGAGAGGGAAAGAGGGAGAAGTGGCCCTGGGAGAGATGGAGAAACACAGAGGGAAAGAGGGAGAAGTGGCCCTGGGAGAGATGGAGAAACACAGAGAGGGAAAGAGGGAGAGAGGTGGCCCTGGGAGAGATGGAGAAACACAGAGAGGGAAAGAGGGAGAAGTGGCCCTGGGAGAGATGGAGAAACACAGAGAGGGAAAGAGGGAGAAGTGGCCCTGGGAGAGATGGAGAAACACAGAGAGGGAAAGAGGGAGAAGTGGCCCTGGGAGAGATGGAGAAACACAGAGAGGGAAAGAGGGAGAAGTGGCCCTGGGAGAGATGGAGAGACTCAGAGAGGGAAAGAGGGAGAAGTGGCCCTGGGAGAGATGGAGAAACACAGAGAGGGAAAGAGGGAGAAGTGGAGAAGGATAATTAAGATTAGAAGTCTAGCTACTGATACAGCTATAAAGTCCCTGACAAGGGGGGGTGTTTGGAGGAGGATGTAGACTCAGTCATCTCTGGGAGATAATGTGGGTGTTAGTGAACGTTTTCCTTTCACCTCCTCTGGCAGAGCTGATTAAGTAAAGTCCAGAGAGAGGTGGAGAAAGAGTGGGAGGAAGAGAGGGAAGGAGACAGAGTTAGAGAGTTGGTGAAAGAGAGGGGGAGGAAGAGAAAGGAGTCGGACAGAATTACAGAAAGATGGAGAGGAAGAGACAGGAGACAGACAGACAGACAGACAGACAGACAGACAGACAGACAGACAGACAGACAGACAGACAGACAGACAGACAGACAGACAGACAGACAGACAGACAGACAGACAGACAGACAGACAGACAGACAGACAGACAGACAGACAGACAGACAGACAGACAGACAGACAGACAGACAGACAGACAGACAGACAGACAGACAGACAGACAGACAGACAGACAGACAGAGGGGGAGGAAGCGAAAGGAGAAAGACAGAATTACAGAGATGAAGAGACTGAAGGAGACAGGCAGACAGAGAATTACAGAGAGATGGAGGGGGAGGAAGGGAAAGGAGACAGATGGAGAGAAGGAGACAGACAGACAGAGATATGGAGAGGAAGAGACAGAAGGAGACAGACGGACAGACAGAGAGATGGAGAGGAAGAGACAGGAGACAGACAGACAGACAGACAGAGAGATGGAGAGGAAGAGACAGAAGGAGAAATACAGAGAGATGGAGAGGAAGAGACAGAAGGAGACAGACAGAGAGATGGAGAGGAAGAGACAGAAGGAGACAGACAGAGAGATGGAGAGGAAGAGACAGACAGAGAGATGGAGAAGAAGAGACAGAAGGAGACAGACAGAGAGATGGAGAGGAAGAGACAGAAGGAGACAGACAGAGAGATGGAGAGGAAGAGACAGAAGGAGACAGACAGAGAGATGGAGAGGAAGAGACAGAAGGAGACAGACAGAGAGATGGAGAGGAAGAGACAGGAGACAGACAGAGAGATGGAGAGGAAGAGACAGAAGGAGACAGACAGAGAGATGGAGAGGAAGAGACAGAAGGAGACCGACAGAGAGATGGAGAGGAAGAGACAGACAGAGAGATGGAGAGGAAGAGACAGAAGGAGACAGACAGAGAGATGGAGAGGAAGAGACAGAAGGAGACAGACAGAGAGATGGAGAGGAAGAGACAGACAGAGATGGAGAGGAAGAGACAGAAAGAGAGATGGAGAGGAAGAGACAGAAGTAGACAGACAGAGAGATGGAGAGGAAGAGACAGAAGGAGACAGACAGAGATGGAGAGGAAGAGACAGAAGGAGACAGACGGACGGACGGACGGACGGAGAGATGGAGAGATGGAGAGATGGAGAGGAAGAGACAGACAGACAGACAGAGAGTTGAAGAGGAAGAGACAGACAGACAGACAGAGAGATGGAGAGGAAGAGACAGAAGTAGACAGACAGAGAGATGGAGAGGAAGAGACAGACAGACAGACAGACAGAGAGACAGAGAGACAGAGAGACAGAGAGACAGAGAGACAGAGAGATGGAGAGGAAAAGACAGAAGGAGACAGACAGAGATGGAGAGGAAGAGACTTGAGACGTAGAGTAGGTGAATGGATGATCTCTGCATGTGTGGTTCCCACCGTGAAGTACAGTATGGAGGATGAGGTGTGATGGTGCTTTCCTGGTGACATGGCCTGAGATTTATTTAGAATTCAAGGCACACTTAACCAGCATGGCTACCACAGCATTCTGCAGTGATAAGCCATACCATCTGGTTTTCGCTTAGTGGGACTATCATTTGTTTTTCAACAGGGCAATGACCAAACACACCTCCAGGCTGTGTAAGGGATATTTGACCAAGAAGGCCTCCACAATCATCCGTCCTCAACCCAATTGAGATGGTTTGGGATGAGTTGGGCCACAGAGTGAAGGAAAAGCAGCCAACAAGTGCTCAGCATATGTGGGAACTCCTTCAAGACTGTTGGAAAAGCATTCCTCATGAAGCTGTTTGAGAGAATGCCAAGAGTGTGCAAAGCTGTCATCACGGGTGGCTACTTGATTGCCCAGCCACTCAATATGAGACTTTTACTTGTTTGTAATGCCTGTTGTTTGAATGTTTGTTTGTTTACCTGTAGAGGACAGCTGGTAGGCTGGAGGACTTCCCAGGAGCTCCTCCCTCCTTCTTGCTGGGCTTCCTCTCTTTAGGGGCTTTCAGGACCGACGGGGAGTTCAGTTTCTGTCACGGAGAGAGACACGTCACATCAGAGAGAAGCAGTGAAGGACAGAGAGGTCAAAGGTGTCCACAGAGAGGAGGGAGTGGGACGGAGGAGAGAGAGCGAGAGAGAACCTATTGTTGGTCAGTCAGACAGACAGACAGACAGACAGACAGACAGACAGACAGACAGACAGACAGACAGACAGACAGACAGACAGACAGACAGACAGACAGACAGACAGACAGACAGACAGACAGACAGACAGACAGACAGACAGACAGACAGACAGACAGACAGACAGACAGACAGACAGACAGACAGACAGACAGACAGACAGACAGACAGACAGAGAGAGAGAGAGAGACAGAGAGAGAGGAAGAGACAGAAGGAGACAGACAGATAGAGAATTACAGTACTTGAGATTCACATCCAGTTAATAATACTCACCTCTTCTCCTCCTCTCATCTCTCTGAGGAGCTTCACGTCTTATCTATTGTCTGTCTTCAAATATAGACATGACAGGTGTTTTTACGTGTGTGTGTCATTTGATGTTTATCTTTGTATGAGTATGTAAGGGGGAGTACAAAGGTATGTGTGTGCATCTCTCTCTCACACTCTCACATACACACAACATAACCTGTGTGTCTCTCCCTTTCTGTAGCTGTGTGAGTCTCTGGAGGACCTGCAGAATCTCAACAGTGTTCTGAGGAGTGAGGGCCAGGTCATATGGACCATGCTGGGAGGAATCCTAGGACAGGTCTGTTGATATCACACCACTTTCTCCTCCTCCCCTCCTTCCCTCTTCCTCCTCTGTCCACTTTCTCATCCTCCTTTCCTCCTCATCCATTCTCCTCCTCCTATCTTTCTGTTTATTTGTGAGTTGGCAACCCTCCCACTAAACCAGCTCCAGCACCGGTCCTTCGTTTGTTGCTTCATCACGCCTACGCAGACCAGAAACGTTGGTTAGAAAGTCAGAGGACTAAACTCCAACCGGACAGGTCTCCCTGCTACATGCCCAGGAGCTGGTGATGATGAGGGATTGAGAGGAATCTAGATTGGCCATAGCAACCCGCCATAGCAACCCACAAAGTTACCGTGGGGTAATTCTGCAGCCCGTAATGGGCTCCTGTAAAAAACAACATCTTTCATTTACACTAAGTGATTGACCTGTCATTTGCCATAAAGGCAGACCAGACCTGGCTCTGCTTCACTCTAAATGAAGTTAGACACGGTCCGCTTGCTTTCTATCACGTTCCCACTTGCCATGGCAACCATATCGCCAAGGTGCGTCGCCACGGGTGAGTGGTCGTTTAATGAGTGTGGAATGCGGCTCTACAGAAATTGCTCTGTGAGACCTTTTTACTTTTTTAAGTAACAGAGAATGTTTGGAAGTGCCATTAAACAATATTTTATCCAGACTTTCGGTCCAAAGCAACAGCCAGTGAAACATTATTCACACTCAGGTAGGGTGTGGAATGACTGAATCCAAGATGATCGAAATTCAAACGGTGCCCAAGTCAACAACGTTATGTGATGGAACTGGAACTTAAACATACAGATATAAACAGGGACAGGAGAGATGAATAACCAGACAGGCTCTGTGCTGTGAGAGAGGAGACAGCAGGGTAATGTACTGACACTGATGAGATGAATAACCAGACAGGCTCTGTGCTGTGAGAGAGGAGACAGCAGGGTAATGTACTGACACTGAATAGATGAATAACCAGACAGGCTCTGTGCTGTGGGAGAGGAGACAGCAGGGTAATGTACTGACACTGAAGAGATGAATAACCAGACAGGCTCTGTGCTGTGAGAGAGGAGACAGCAGGGTAATGTACTGACACTGAAGAGATGAATAACCAGACAGGCTCTGTGCTGTGGGAGAGGAGACAGCAGGGTAATGTACTGACACTGAAGAGATGAATTACCAGACAGGCTCTGTGCTGTGAAAGGGGAGACAGCAGGGTAATGTACTGACACTGAATAGATGAATAACCAGACAGGCTCTGTGCTGTGAGAGAGGAGACAGCAGGGTAATGTACTGACACTGAAGAGATGAATAACCAGAAAGGCTCTGTGCTGTGAGAGAGGAGACAGCAGGGTAATGTACTGACATTGAAGAGATGAATAACCAGACAGGCTCTGTACTGTGAGAGAGGAGACAGCAGGGTAATGTACTGACACTGAAGAGATGAATAACCAGACAGGCTCTGTACTGTGAGAGAGGAGACAGCAGGGTAATGTACTGACACTGAAGAGATGAATAACCAGACAGGCTCTGTACTGTGAGAGAGGAGACAGCAGGGTAATGTACTGACACTGATGAGATGAATAACCAGACAGGCTCTGTACTGTGAGAGAGGAGACAGCAGGGTAATGTACTGACACTGAAGAGATGAATAACCAGACAGGCTCTGTGCTGTGAGAGAGGAGACAGCAGGGTAATGTACTGACACTGAAGAGATGAATAACCAGACAGGCTCTGTACTGTGAGAGAGGAGACAGCAGGGTAATGTACTGACACTGAAGAGATGAATAACCAGACAGGCTCTGTGCTGTGAGAGAGGAGACAGCAGGGTAATGTACTGACACTGAAGAGATGAATAACCAGACAGGCTCTGTGCTGTGAGAGAGGAAACAGCAGGGTAATGTACTGACACTGAAGAGATGAATAACCAGGCAGGCTCTGTACTGTGAGAGAGGAGACAGCAGGGTAATGTACTGACACTGAAGAGATGAATAACCAGACAGGCTCTGTGCTGTGAGAGAGGAGATAGCAGGGTAATGTACTGACACTGAAGATATGAAGAGATGAATAACCAGACAGGCTCTGTGCTGTGAGAGAAGAGACAGCAGGGTAATGTACTGACACTGAAGAGATGAAGAGCTGAATAACCAGACAGGCTCTGTGCTGTGAGAGAGGAAACAGCAGGGTAATGTACTGACACTGAAGAGATGAATAACCAGACAGGCTCTGTACTGTGAGAGAGGAGACAGCAGGGTAATGTACTGACACTGAAGAGATGAATAACCAGACAGGCTCTGTACTGTGAGAGAGGAGACAGCAGGGTAATGTACTGACACTGATGAGATGAATAACCAGACAGGCTCTGTACTGTGAGAGAGGAGACAGCAGGGTAATGTACTGACACTGAAGAGATGAATAACCAGACAGGCTCTGTGCTGTGAGAGAGGAGACAGCAGGGTAATGTACTGACACTGAAGAGATGAATAACCAGACAGGCTCTGTACTGTGAGAGAGGAGACAGCAGGGTAATGTACTGACACTGAAGAGATGAATAACCAGACAGGCTCTGTGCTGTGAGAGAGGAGACAGCAGGGTAATGTACTGACACTGAAGAGATGAATAACCAGACAGGCTCTGTGCTGTGAGAGAGGAAACAGCAGGGTAATGTACTGACACTGAAGAGATGAATAACCAGGCAGGCTCTGTACTGTGAGAGAGGAGACAGCAGGGTAATGTACTGACACTGAAGAGATGAATAACCAGACAGGCTCTGTGCTGTGAGAGAGGAAACAGCAGGGTAATGTACTGACACTGAAGAGATGAATAACCAGACAGGCTCTGTACTGTGAGAGAGGAGACAGCAGGGTAATGTACTGACACTGAAGAGATGAATAACCAGACAGGCTCTGTACTGTGAGAGAGGAGACAGCAGGGTAATGTACTGACACTGATGAGATGAATAACCAGACAGGCTCTGTACTGTGAGAGAGGAGACAGCAGGGTAATGTACTGACACTGAAGAGATGAATAACCAGACAGGCTCTGTACTGTGAGAGAGGAGACAGCAGGGTAATGTACTGACACTGAAGAGATGAATAACCAGACAGGCTCTGTGCTGTGAGAGAGGAGACAGCAGGGTAATGTACTGACACTGAAGAGATGAATAACCAGACAGGCTCTGTGCTGTGAGAGAGGAAACAGCAGGGTAATGTACTGACACTGAAGAGATGAATAACCAGGCAGGCTCTGTACTGTGAGAGAGGAGACAGCAGGGTAATGTACTGACACTGAAGAGATGAATAACCAGACAGGCTCTGTGCTGTGAGAGAGGAGATAGCAGGGTAATGTACTGACACTGAAGATATGAAGAGATGAATAACCAGACAGGCTCTGTGCTGTGAGAGAAGAGACAGCAGGGTAATGTACTGACACTGAAGAGATGAAGAGCTGAATAACCAGACAGGCTCTGTGCTGTGAGAGAGGAAACAGCAGGGTAATGTACTGACACTGAAGAGATGAATAACCAGACAGGCTCTGTGCTGTGAGAGAGGAGACCGCAGGGTAATGTACTGACACTGAAGAGATGAATAACCAGACAGGCTCTGTGCTGTGGGAGAGGAGACAGCAGGGTAATGTACTGACACTGAAGAGATGAATAACCAGACAGGCTCTGTGCTGTGAGAGAGGAGACAGCAGGGTAATGTACTGACACTGAAGAGATG
The DNA here is from genome assembly GCF_021184085.1 of Oncorhynchus gorbuscha. Lineage (NCBI taxonomy): Eukaryota > Metazoa > Chordata > Actinopteri > Salmoniformes > Salmonidae > Oncorhynchus > Oncorhynchus gorbuscha. The sequence goes on along the minus strand of NC_060196.1, from coordinate 40,604,215 downwards.
AATAACCAGACAGGCTCTGTGCTGTGAGAGAGGAGACAGCAGGGTAATGTACTGACACTGAAGAGATGAATAACCAGACAGGCTCTGTGCTGTGAGAGAGGAAACAGCAGGGTAATGTACTGACACTGAAGAGATGAATAACCAGGCAGGCACTGTACTGTGAGAGAGGAGACAGCAGGGTAATGTACTGACACTGAAGAGATGAATAACCAGACAGGCTCTGTGCTGTGAGAGAGGAGATAGCAGGGTAATGTACTGACACTGAAGAGATGAATAACCAGACAGGCTCTGTGCTGTGAGAGAAGAGACAGCAGGGTAATGTACTGACACTGAAGAGATGAATAACCAGACAGGCTCTGTGCTGTGAGAGAGGAGACAGCAGGGTAATGTACTGACACTGAAGATATGAAGAGATGAATAACCAGACAGGCTCTGTGCTGTGAGAGAAGAGACAGCAGGGTAATGTACTGACACTGAAGAGATGAATAACCAGACAGGCTCTGTGCTGTGAGAGAGGAGACCGCAAGGTAATGTACTGACACTGAAGAGATGAATAACCAGACAGGCTCTGTGCTGTGAGAGAAGAGACAGCAGGGTAATGTACTGACACTGAAGAGATGAAGAGCTGAATAACCAGACAGGCTCTGTGCTGTGGGAGAGGAGACAGCAGGGTAATGTACTGACACTGAAGAGATGAATAACCAGACAGGTTCTGTGCTGTGAGAGAGGAGACAGTAGGGTAATGTACTGACACTGAAGAGATGAATTACCAGACAGGCTCTGTGCTGTGAAAGGGGAGACAGCAGGGTAATGTACTGACACTGAAGAGATGAATAACCAGACAGGCTCTGTGCTGTGAGAGAGGAGACAGCAGGGTAATGTACTGACACTGAAGAGATGAATAACCAGAAAGGCTCTGTGCTGTGAGATAGGAGACAGCAGGGTAATGTACTGACATTGAAGAGATGAATAACCAGACAGGCTCTGTACTGTGAGAGAGGAGACAGCAGGGTAATGTACTGACACTGAAGAGATGAATAACCAGACAGGCTCTGTACTGTGAGAGAGGAGACAGCAGGGTAATGTACTGACACTGAAGAGATGAATAACCAGACAGGCTCTGTACTGTGAGAGAGGAGACAGCAGGGTAATGTACTGACACTGATGAGATGAATAACCAGACAGGCTCTGTACTGTGAGAGAGGAGACAGCAGGGTAATGTACTGACACTGAAGAGATGAATAACCAGACAGGCTCTGTGCTGTGAGAGAGGAGACAGCAGGGTAATGTACTGACACTGAAGAGATGAATAACCAGACAGGCTCTGTACTGTGAGAGAGGAGACAGCAGGGTAATGTACTGACACTGAAGAGATGAATAACCAGACAGGCTCTGTGCTGTGAGAGAGGAGACAGCAGGGTAATGTACTGACACTGAAGAGATGAATAACCAGACAGGCTCTGTGCTGTGAGAGAGGAGACAGCAGGGTAATGTACTGACACTGAAGAGATGAATAACCAGACAGGCTCTGTGCTGTGAGAGAGGAGACAGCAGGGTAATGTACTGACACTGAAGAGATGAATAACCAGACAGGCTCTGTGCTGTGAGAGAGAAACAGCAGGGTAATGTACTGACACTGAAGAGATGAATAACCAGGCAGGCACTGTACTGTGAGAGAGGAGACAGCAGGGTAATGTACTGACACTGAAGAGATGAATAACCAGACAGGCTCTGTGCTGTGAGAGAGGAGATAGCAGGGTAATGTACTGACACTGAAGATATGAAGAGCTGAATAACCAGACAGGCTCTGTGCTGTGAGAGAAGAGACAGCAGGGTAATGTACTGACACTGAAGAGATGAAGAGCTGAATAACCAGACAGGCTCTGTGCTGTGAGAGAGGAGACAGCAGGGTAATGTACTGACACTGAAGAGATGAATAACCAGACAGGCTCTGTGCTGTGAGAGAAGAGACAGCAGGGTAATGTACTGACACTGAAGAGATGAATAACCAGACAGGCTCTGTGCTGTGAGAGAGGAGACAGCAGGGTAATGTACTGACACTGAAGAGATGAATAACCAGACAGGCTCTGTGCTGTGAGAGAGGAGACAGCAGGGTAATGTACTGACACTGAAGAGATGAATAACCAGACAGGCTCTGTGCTGTGAGAGAGGAGACAGCAGGGTAATGTACTGACACTGAAGAGATGAATAACCAGACAGGCTCTGTGCTGTGAGAGAGGAAACAGCAGGGTAATGTACTGACACTGAAGAGATGAATAACCAGGCAGGCACTGTACTGTGAGAGAGGAGACAGCAGGGTAATGTACTGACACTGAAGAGATGAATAACCAGACAGGCTCTGTGCTGTGAGAGAGGAGATAGCAGGGTAATGTACTGACACTGAAGAGATGAATAACCAGACAGGCTCTGTGCTGTGAGAGAAGAGACAGCAGGGTAATGTACTGACACTGAAGAGATGAATAACCAGACAGGCTCTGTGCTGTGAGAGAGGAGACAGCAGGGTAATGTACTGACACTGAAGATATGAAGAGATGAATAACCAGACAGGCTCTGTGCTGTGAGAGAAGAGACAGCAGGGTAATGTACTGACACTGAAGAGATGAATAACCAGACAGGCTCTGTGCTGTGAGAGAGGAGACCGCAAGGTAATGTACTGACACTGAAGAGATGAATAACCAGACAGGCTCTGTGCTGTGAGAGAAGAGACAGCAGGGTAATGTACTGACACTGAAGAGATGAAGAGCTGAATAACCAGACAGGCTCTGTGCTGTGGGAGAGGAGACAGCAGGGTAATGTACTGACACTGAAGAGATGAATAACCAGACAGGTTCTGTGCTGTGGGAGAGGAGACAGCAGGGTAATGTACTGACACTGAAGAGATGAATTACCAGACAGGCTCTGTGCTGTGAAAGGGGAGACAGCAGGGTAATGTACTGACACTGAATAGATGAATAACCAGACAGGCTCTGTGCTGTGAGAGAGGAGACAGCAGGGTAATGTACTGACACTGAAGAGATGAATAACCAGACAGGCTCTGTGCTGTGGGAGAGGAGACAGCAGGGTAATGTACTGACACTGAAGAGATGAATTACCAGACAGGCTCTGTGCTGTGAAAGGGGAGACAGCAGGGTAATGTACTGACACTGAATAGATGAATAACCAGACAGGCTCTGTGCTGTGAGAGAGGAGACAGCAGGGTAATGTACTGACACTGAAGAGATGAATAACCAGAAAGGCTCTGTGCTGTGAGAGAGGAGACAGCAGGGTAATGTACTGACATTGAAGAGATGAATAACCAGACAGGCTCTGTACTGTGAGAGAGGAGACAGCAGGGTAATGTACTGACACTGAAGAGATGAATAACCAGACAGGCTCTGTACTGTGAGAGAGGAGACAGCAGGGTAATGTACTGACACTGAAGAGATGAATAACCAGACAGGCTCTGTACTGTGAGAGAGGAGACAGCAGGGTAATGTACTGACACTGATGAGATGAATAACCAGACAGGCTCTGTACTGTGAGAGAGGAGACAGCAGGGTAATGTACTGACACTGAAGAGATGAATAACCAGACAGGCTCTGTGCTGTGAGAGAGGAGACAGCAGGGTAATGTACTGACACTGAAGAGATGAATAACCAGACAGGCTCTGTACTGTGAGAGAGGAGACAGCAGGGTAATGTACTGACACTGAAGAGATGAATAACCAGACAGGCTCTGTGCTGTGAGAGAGGAGACAGCAGGGTAATGTACTGACACTGAAGAGATGAATAACCAGACAGGCTCTGTGCTGTGAGAGAGGAAACAGCAGGGTAATGTACTGACACTGAAGAGATGAATAACCAGGCAGGCTCTGTACTGTGAGAGAGGAGACAGCAGGGTAATGTACTGACACTGAAGAGATGAATAACCAGACAGGCTCTGTGCTGTGAGAGAGGAGATAGCAGGGTAATGTACTGACACTGAAGATATGAAGAGATGAATAACCAGACAGGCTCTGTGCTGTGAGAGAAGAGACAGCAGGGTAATGTACTGACACTGAAGAGATGAAGAGCTGAATAACCAGACAGGCTCTGTGCTGTGAGAGAGGAAACAGCAGGGTAATGTACTGACACTGAAGAGATGAATAACCAGACAGGCTCTGTACTGTGAGAGAGGAGACAGCAGGGTAATGTACTGACACTGAAGAGATGAATAACCAGACAGGCTCTGTACTGTGAGAGAGGAGACAGCAGGGTAATGTACTGACACTGATGAGATGAATAACCAGACAGGCTCTGTACTGTGAGAGAGGAGACAGCAGGGTAATGTACTGACACTGAAGAGATGAATAACCAGACAGGCTCTGTGCTGTGAGAGAGGAGACAGCAGGGTAATGTACTGACACTGAAGAGATGAATAACCAGACAGGCTCTGTACTGTGAGAGAGGAGACAGCAGGGTAATGTACTGACACTGAAGAGATGAATAACCAGACAGGCTCTGTGCTGTGAGAGAGGAGACAGCAGGGTAATGTACTGACACTGAAGAGATGAATAACCAGACAGGCTCTGTGCTGTGAGAGAGGAAACAGCAGGGTAATGTACTGACACTGAAGAGATGAATAACCAGGCAGGCTCTGTACTGTGAGAGAGGAGACAGCAGGGTAATGTACTGACACTGAAGAGATGAATAACCAGACAGGCTCTGTGCTGTGAGAGAGGAAACAGCAGGGTAATGTACTGACACTGAAGAGATGAATAACCAGACAGGCTCTGTACTGTGAGAGAGGAGACAGCAGGGTAATGTACTGACACTGAAGAGATGAATAACCAGACAGGCTCTGTACTGTGAGAGAGGAGACAGCAGGGTAATGTACTGACACTGATGAGATGAATAACCAGACAGGCTCTGTACTGTGAGAGAGGAGACAGCAGGGTAATGTACTGACACTGAAGAGATGAATAACCAGACAGGCTCTGTACTGTGAGAGAGGAGACAGCAGGGTAATGTACTGACACTGAAGAGATGAATAACCAGACAGGCTCTGTGCTGTGAGAGAGGAGACAGCAGGGTAATGTACTGACACTGAAGAGATGAATAACCAGACAGGCTCTGTGCTGTGAGAGAGGAAACAGCAGGGTAATGTACTGACACTGAAGAGATGAATAACCAGGCAGGCTCTGTACTGTGAGAGAGGAGACAGCAGGGTAATGTACTGACACTGAAGAGATGAATAACCAGACAGGCTCTGTGCTGTGAGAGAGGAGATAGCAGGGTAATGTACTGACACTGAAGATATGAAGAGATGAATAACCAGACAGGCTCTGTGCTGTGAGAGAAGAGACAGCAGGGTAATGTACTGACACTGAAGAGATGAAGAGCTGAATAACCAGACAGGCTCTGTGCTGTGAGAGAGGAAACAGCAGGGTAATGTACTGACACTGAAGAGATGAATAACCAGACAGGCTCTGTGCTGTGAGAGAGAGACCGCAGGGTAATGTACTGACACTGAAGAGATGAATAACCAGACAGGCTCTGTGCTGTGGGAGAGGAGACAGCAGGGTAATGTACTGACACTGAAGAGATGAATAACCAGACAGGCTCTGTGCTGTGAGAGAGGAGACAGCAGGGTAATGTACTGACACTGAAGAGATGAATAACCAGACAGGCTCTGTGCTGTGAGAGAGGAGACAGCAGGGTAATGTACTGACACTGAAGAGATGAATAACCAGACAGGCTCTGTGCTGTGAGAGAGGAAACAGCAGGGTAATGTACTGACACTGAAGAGATGAATAACCAGGCAGGCACTGTACTGTGAGAGAGGAGACAGCAGGGTAATGTACTGACACTGAAGAGATGAATAACCAGACAGGCTCTGTGCTGTGAGAGAGGAGATAGCAGGGTAATGTACTGACACTGAAGAGATGAATAACCAGACAGGCTCTGTGCTGTGAGAGAAGAGACAGCAGGGTAATGTACTGACACTGAAGAGATGAATAACCAGACAGGCTCTGTGCTGTGAGAGAGGAGACAGCAGGGTAATGTACTGACACTGAAGATATGAAGAGATGAATAACCAGACAGGCTCTGTGCTGTGAGAGAAGAGACAGCAGGGTAATGTACTGACACTGAAGAGATGAATAACCAGACAGGCTCTGTGCTGTGAGAGAGGAGACCGCAAGGTAATGTACTGACACTGAAGAGATGAATAACCAGACAGGCTCTGTGCTGTGAGAGAAGAGACAGCAGGGTAATGTACTGACACTGAAGAGATGAAGAGCTGAATAACCAGACAGGCTCTGTGCTGTGGGAGAGGAGACAGCAGGGTAATGTACTGACACTGAAGAGATGAATAACCAGACAGGTTCTGTGCTGTGAGAGAGGAGACAGTAGGGTAATGTACTGACACTGAAGAGATGAATTACCAGACAGGCTCTGTGCTGTGAAAGGGGAGACAGCAGGGTAATGTACTGACACTGAAGAGATGAATAACCAGACAGGCTCTGTGCTGTGAGAGAGGAGACAGCAGGGTAATGTACTGACACTGAAGAGATGAATAACCAGAAAGGCTCTGTGCTGTGAGATAGGAGACAGCAGGGTAATGTACTGACATTGAAGAGATGAATAACCAGACAGGCTCTGTACTGTGAGAGAGGAGACAGCAGGGTAATGTACTGACACTGAAGAGATGAATAACCAGACAGGCTCTGTACTGTGAGAGAGGAGACAGCAGGGTAATGTACTGACACTGAAGAGATGAATAACCAGACAGGCTCTGTACTGTGAGAGAGGAGACAGCAGGGTAATGTACTGACACTGATGAGATGAATAACCAGACAGGCTCTGTACTGTGAGAGAGGAGACAGCAGGGTAATGTACTGACACTGAAGAGATGAATAACCAGACAGGCTCTGTGCTGTGAGAGAGGAGACAGCAGGGTAATGTACTGACACTGAAGAGATGAATAACCAGACAGGCTCTGTACTGTGAGAGAGGAGACAGCAGGGTAATGTACTGACACTGAAGAGATGAATAACCAGACAGGCTCTGTGCTGTGAGAGAGGAGACAGCAGGGTAATGTACTGACACTGAAGAGATGAATAACCAGACAGGCTCTGTGCTGTGAGAGAGGAGACAGCAGGGTAATGTACTGACACTGAAGAGATGAATAACCAGACAGGCTCTGTGCTGTGAGAGAGGAGACAGCAGGGTAATGTACTGACACTGAAGAGATGAATAACCAGACAGGCTCTGTGCTGTGAGAGAGGAAACAGCAGGGTAATGTACTGACACTGAAGAGATGAATAACCAGGCAGGCACTGTACTGTGAGAGAGGAGACAGCAGGGTAATGTACTGACACTGAAGAGATGAATAACCAGACAGGCTCTGTGCTGTGAGAGAGGAGATAGCAGGGTAATGTACTGACACTGAAGATATGAAGAGCTGAATAACCAGACAGGCTCTGTGCTGTGAGAGAAGAGACAGCAGGGTAATGTACTGACACTGAAGAGATGAAGAGCTGAATAACCAGACAGGCTCTGTGCTGTGAGAGAGGAGACAGCAGGGTAATGTACTGACACTGAAGAGATGAATAACCAGACAGGCTCTGTGCTGTGAGAGAAGAGACAGCAGGGTAATGTACTGACACTGAAGAGATGAATAACCAGACAGGCTCTGTGCTGTGAGAGAGGAGACAGCAGGGTAATGTACTGACACTGAAGAGATGAATAACCAGACAGGCTCTGTGCTGTGAGAGAGGAGACAGCAGGGTAATGTACTGACACTGAAGAGATGAATAACCAGACAGGCTCTGTGCTGTGAGAGAGGAGACAGCAGGGTAATGTACTGACACTGAAGAGATGAATAACCAGACAGGCTCTGTGCTGTGAGAGAGGAAACAGCAGGGTAATGTACTGACACTGAAGAGATGAATAACCAGGCAGGCACTGTACTGTGAGAGAGGAGACAGCAGGGTAATGTACTGACACTGAAGAGATGAATAACCAGACAGGCTCTGTGCTGTGAGAGAGGAGATAGCAGGGTAATGTACTGACACTGAAGAGATGAATAACCAGACAGGCTCTGTGCTGTGAGAGAAGAGACAGCAGGGTAATGTACTGACACTGAAGAGATGAATAACCAGACAGGCTCTGTGCTGTGAGAGAGGAGACAGCAGGGTAATGTACTGACACTGAAGATATGAAGAGATGAATAACCAGACAGGCTCTGTGCTGTGAGAGAAGAGACAGCAGGGTAATGTACTGACACTGAAGAGATGAATAACCAGACAGGCTCTGTGCTGTGAGAGAGGAGACCGCAAGGTAATGTACTGACACTGAAGAGATGAATAACCAGACAGGCTCTGTGCTGTGAGAGAAGAGACAGCAGGGTAATGTACTGACACTGAAGAGATGAAGAGCTGAATAACCAGACAGGCTCTGTGCTGTGGGAGAGGAGACAGCAGGGTAATGTACTGACACTGAAGAGATGAATAACCAGACAGGTTCTGTGCTGTGAGAGAGGAGACAGTAGGGTAATGTACTGACACTGAAGAGATGAATTACCAGACAGGCTCTGTGCTGTGAAAGGGGAGACAGCAGGGTAATGTACTGACACTGAAGAGATGAATAACCAGACAGGCTCTGTGCTGTGAGAGAGGAGACAGCAGGGTAATGTACTGACACTGAAGAGATGAATAACCAGAAAGGCTCTGTGCTGTGAGATAGGAGACAGCAGGGTAATGTACTGACATTGAAGAGATGAATAACCAGACAGGCTCTGTACTGTGAGAGAGGAGACAGCAGGGTAATGTACTGACACTGAAGAGATGAATAACCAGACAGGCTCTGTACTGTGAGAGAGGAGACAGCAGGGTAATGTACTGACACTGAAGAGATGAATAACCAGACAGGCTCTGTACTGTGAGAGAGGAGACAGCAGGGTAATGTACTGACACTGATGAGATGAATAACCAGACAGGCTCTGTACTGTGAGAGAGGAGACAGCAGGGTAATGTACTGACACTGAAGAGATGAATAACCAGACAGGCTCTGTGCTGTGAGAGAGGAGACAGCAGGGTAATGTACTGACACTGAAGAGATGAATAACCAGACAGGCTCTGTACTGTGAGAGAGGAGACAGCAGGGTAATGTACTGACACTGAAGAGATGAATAACCAGACAGGCTCTGTGCTGTGAGAGAGGAGACAGCAGGGTAATGTACTGACACTGAAGAGATGAATAACCAGACAGGCTCTGTGCTGTGAGAGAGGAGACAGCAGGGTAATGTACTGACACTGAAGAGATGAATAACCAGACAGGCTCTGTGCTGTGAGAGAGGAGACAGCAGGGTAATGTACTGACACTGAAGAGATGAATAACCAGACAGGCTCTGTGCTGTGAGAGAGGAAACAGCAGGGTAATGTACTGACACTGAAGAGATGAATAACCAGGCAGGCACTGTACTGTGAGAGAGGAGACAGCAGGGTAATGTACTGACACTGAAGAGATGAATAACCAGACAGGCTCTGTGCTGTGAGAGAGGAGATAGCAGGGTAATGTACTGACACTGAAGATATGAAGAGCTGAATAACCAGACAGGCTCTGTGCTGTGAGAGAAGAGACAGCAGGGTAATGTACTGACACTGAAGAGATGAAGAGCTGAATAACCAGACAGGCTCTGTGCTGTGAGAGAGGAGACAGCAGGGTAATGTACTGACACTGAAGAGATGAATAACCAGACAGGCTCTGTGCTGTGAGAGAAGAGACAGCAGGGTAATGTACTGACACTGAAGAGATGAATAACCAGACAGGCTCTGTGCTGTGAGAGAGGAGACAGCAGGGTAATGTACTGACACTGAAGAGATGAATAACCAGACAGGCTCTGTGCTGTGAGAGAGAGACAGCAGGGTAATGTACTGACACTGAAGAGATGAATAACCAGACAGGCTCTGTGCTGTGAGAGAGGAGACAGCAGGGTAATGTACTGACACTGAAGAGATGAATAACCAGACAGGCTCTGTGCTGTGAGAGAGGAAACAGCAGGGTAATGTACTGACACTGAAGAGATGAATAACCAGGCAGGCACTGTACTGTGAGAGAGGAGACAGCAGGGTAATGTACTGACACTGAAGAGATGAATAACCAGACAGGCTCTGTGCTGTGAGAGAGGAGATAGCAGGGTAATGTACTGACACTGAAGATATGAAGAGCTGAATAACCAGACAGGCTCTGTGCTGTGAGAGAAGAGACAGCAGGGTAATGTACTGACACTGAAGAGATGAAGAGCTGAATAACCAGACAGGCTCTGTGCTGTGAGAGAGGAGACAGCAGGGTAATGTACTGACACTGAAGAGATGAATAACCAGACAGGCTCTGTGCTGTGAGAGAAGAGACAGCAGGGTAATGTACTGACACTGAAGAGATGAATAACCAGACAGGCTCTGTGCTGTGAGAGAGGAGACCGCAAGGTAATGTACTGACACTGAAGAGATGAATAACCAGACAGGCTCTGTGCTGTGAGAGAAGAGACAGCAGGGTAATGTACTGACACTGAAGAGATGAAGAGCTGAATAACCAGACAGGCTCTGTGCTGTGGGAGAGGAGACAGCAGGGTAATGTACTGACACTGAAGAGATGAATAACCAGACAGGTTCTGTGCTGTGAGAGAGGAGACAGTAGGGTAATGTACTGACACTGAAGAGATGAATTACCAGACAGGCTCTGTGCTGTGAAAGGGGAGACAGCAGGGTAATGTACTGACACTGAAGAGATGAATAACCAGACAGGCTCTGTGCTGTGAGAGAGGAGACAGCAGGGTAATGTACTGACACTGAAGAGATGAATAACCAGAAAGGCTCTGTGCTGTGAGATAGGAGACAGCAGGGTAATGTACTGACATTGAAGAGATGAATAACCAGACAGGCTCTGTACTGTGAGAGAGGAGACAGCAGGGTAATGTACTGACACTGAAGAGATGAATAACCAGACAGGCTCTGTACTGTGAGAGAGGAGACAGCAGGGTAATGTACTGACACTGAAGAGATGAATAACCAGACAGGCTCTGTACTGTGAGAGAGGAGACAGCAGGGTAATGTACTGACACTGATGAGATGAATAACCAGACAGGCTCTGTACTGTGAGAGAGGAGACAGCAGGGTAATGTACTGACACTGAAGAGATGAGATGAATAACCAGACAGGCTCTGTGCTGTGAGAGAGGAGACAGCAGGGTAATGTACTGACACTGAAGAGATGAATAACCAGACAGGCTCTGTACTGTGAGAGAGGAGACAGCAGGGTAATGTACTGACACTGAAGAGATGAATAACCAGACAGGCTCTGTGCTGTAAGTGAGGAGACAGCAGGGTAATGTACTGACACTGAAGAGATGAATAACCAGACAGGCTCTGTGCTGTGAGAGAGGAGACAGCAGGGTAATGTACTGACACTGAAGAGATGAATAACCAGACAGGCTCTGTGCTGTGAGAGAGGAAACAGCAGGGTAATGTACTGACACTGAAGAGATGAATAACCAGGCAGGCTCTGTACTGTGAGAGAGGAGACAGCAGGGTAATGTACTGACACTGAAGAGATGAATAACCAGACAGGCTCTGTGCTGTGAGAGAGGAGACAGCAGGGTAATGTACTGACACTGAAGAGATGAATAACCAGACAGGCTCTGTGCTGTGAGAGAGGAAACAGCAGGGTAATGTACTGACACTGAAGAGATGAATAACCAGGCAGGCTCTGTACTGTGAGAGAGGAGACAGCAGGGTAATGTACTGACACTGAAGAGATGAATAACCAGACAGGCTCTGTGCTGTGAGAGAGGAGATAGCAGGGTAATGTACTGACACTGAAGATATGAAGAGATGAATAACCAGACAGGCTCTGTGCTGTGAGAGAAGAGACAGCAGGGTAATGTACTGACACTGAAGAGATGAATAACCAGACAGGCTCTGTGCTGTGAGAGAAGAGACAGCAGGGTAATGTACTGACACTGAAGAGATGAAGAGCTGAATAACCAGACAGGCTCTGTGCTGTGAGAGAGGAAACAGCAGGGTAATGTACTGACACTGAAGAGATGAATAACCAGACAGGCTCTGTGCTGTGAGAGAGGAGACCGCAGGGTAATGTACTGACACTGAAGAGATGAATAACCAGACAGGCTCTGTGCTGTGGGAGAGGAGACAGCAGGGTAATGTACTGACACTGAAGAGATGAATAACCAGACAGGCTCTGTGCTGTGAGAGAGGAGACAGCAGGGTAATGTACTGACACTGAAGAGATGAATAACCAGACAGGCTCTGTACTGTGAGAGAGGAAACAGCAGGGTAATGTACTGACACTGAAGAGATGAATAACCAGGCAGGCACTGTACTGTGAGAGAGGAGACAGCAGGGTAATGCACTGACACTGAAGAGATGAATAACCAGACAGGCTCTGTGCTGTGAGAGAAGAGACAGCAGGGTAATGTACTGACACTGAAGAGATGAATAACCAGACAGGCTCTGTGCTGTGAGAGAAGAGACAGCAGGGTAATGTACTGACACTGAAGATATGAAGAGATGAATAACCAGACAGGCTCTGTGCTGTGAGAGAAGAGACAGCAGGGTAATGTACTGACACTGAAGAGATGAATAACCAGACAGGCTCTGTGCTGTGAGAGAGGAGACCGCAAGGTAATGTACTGACACTGAAGAGATGAATAACCAGACAGGCTCTGTGCTGTGAGAGAAGAGACAGCAGGGTAATGTACTGACACTGAAGAGATGAAGAGCTGAATAACCAGACAGGCTCTGTGCTGTGGGAGAGGAGACAGCAGGGTAATGTACTGACACTGAAGAGATGAATAACCAGACAGGTTCTGTGCTGTGAGAGAGGAGACAGCAGGGTAATGTACTGACATTGAAGAGATGAATAACCAGACAGGCTCTGTACTGTGAGAGAGGAGACAGCAGGGTAATGTACTGACACTGAAGAGATGAATAACCAGACAGGCTCTGTACTGTGAGAGAGGAGACAGCAGGGTAATGTACTGACACTGAAGAGATGAATAACCAGACAGGCTCTGTACTGTGAGAGAGGAGACAGCAGGGTAATGTACTGACACTGATGAGATGAATAACCAGACAGGCTCTGTACTGTGAGAGAGGAGACAGCAGGGTAATGTACTGACACTGAAGAGATGAATAACCAGACAGGCTCTGTGCTGTGAGAGAGGAGACAGCAGGGTAATGTACTGACACTGAAGAGATGAATAACCAGACAGGCTCTGTACTGTGAGAGAGGAGACAGCAGGGTAATGTACTGACACTGAAGAGATGAATAACCAGACAGGCTCTGTGCTGTGAGAGAGGAGACAGCAGGGTAATGTACTGACACTGAAGAGATGAATAACCAGACAGGCTCTGTGCTGTGAGAGAGGAAACAGCAGGGTAATGTACTGACACTGAAGAGATGAATAACCAGGCAGGCTCTGTACTGTGAGAGAGGAGACAGCAGGGTAATGTACTGACACTGAAGAGATGAATAACCAGACAGGCTCTGTGCTGTGAGAGAGGAGATAGCAGGGTAATGTACTGACACTGAAGATATGAAGATATGAATAACCAGACAGGCTCTGTGCTGTGAGAGAAGAGACAGCAGGGTAATGTACTGACACTGAAGATATGAAGAGCTGAATAACCAGACAGGCTCTGTGCTGTGAGAGAGGAGACCGCAGGGTAATGTACTGACACTGAAGAGATGAATAACCAGACAGGTTCTGTGCTGTGAGAGAGGAGACAGTAGGGTAATGTACTGACACTGAAGAGATGAATAACCAGACAGGCTCTGTGCTGTGAAAGGGGAGACGGCAGGGTAATGTACTGACACTGAAGAGATGAATAACCAGACAGGCTCTGTGCTGTGAGAGAGGAGACAGCAGGGTAATGTACTGACACTGAAGAGATGGATAACCAGAAAGGCTCTGTGCTGTGAGAGAGGAGACAGCAGGGTAATGTACTGACATTGAAGAGATGAATAACCAGACAGGCTCTGTACTGTGAGAGAAGAGACAGCAGGGTAATGTACTGACACTGAAGAGATGAATAACCAGACAGGCTCTGTACTGTGAGAGAGGAGACAGCAGGGTAATGTACTGACACTGAAGAGATGAATAACCAGACAGGCTCTGTACTGTGAGAGAGGAGACAGCAGGGCAATGTACTGACACTGAAGAGATGAATAACCAGACAGGCTCTGTACTGTGAGAGAGGAGACAGCAGGGTAATGTACTGACACTGATGAGATGAATAACCAGACAGGCTCTGTACTGTGAGAGAGGAGACAGCAGGGTAATGTACTGACACTGAAGAGATGAATAACCAGACAGGCTCTGTGCTGTGAGAGAGGAGACAGCAGGGTAATGTACTGACACTGAAGAGATGAATAACCAGACAGGCTCTGTACTGTGAGAGAGGAGACAGCAGGGTAATGTACTGACACTGAAGAGATGAATAACCAGACAGGCTCTGTGCTGTGAGAGAGGAGACAGCAGGGTAATGTACTGACACTGAAGAGATGAATAACCAGACAGGCTCTGTGCTGTGAGAGAGGAAACAGCAGGGTAATGTACTGACACTGAAGAGATGAATAACCAGGCAGGCTCTGTACTGTGAGAGAGGAGACAGCAGGGTAATGTACTGACACTGAAGATATGAATAACCAGACAGGCTCTGTGCTGTGAGAGAAGAGACAGCAGGGTAATGTACTGACACTGAAGAGATGAAGAGCTGAATAACCAGACAGGCTCTGTGCTGTGAGAGAGGAGACCGCAGGGTAATGTACTGACACTGAAGAGATGAATAACCAGACAGGCTCTGTGCTGTGGGAGAGGAGACAGCAGGGTAATGTACTGACACTGAAGAGATGAATAACCAGACAGGTTCTGTGCTGTGAGAGAGGAGACAGTAGGGTAATGTACTGACACTGAAGAGATGAATAACCAGACAGGCTCTGTGCTGTGAAAGGGGAGACAGCAGGGTAATGTACTGACACTGAAGAGATGAATAACCAGACAGGCTCTGTGCTGTGAGAGAGGAGACAGCAGGGTAATGTACTGACACTGAATAGATGGATAACCAGAAAGGCTCTGTGCTGTGAGAGAGGAGACAGCAGGGTAATGTACTGACATTGAAGAGATGAATAACCAGACAGGCTCTGTACTGTGAGAAAAGAGACAGCAGGGTAATGTACTGACACTGAAGAGATGAATAACCAGACAGGCTCTGTACTGTGAGAGAGGAGACAGCAGGGTAATGTACTGACACTGAAGAGATGAATAACCAGACAGGCTCTGTACTGTGAGAGAGGAGACAGCAGGGTAATGTACTGACACTGATGAGATGAATAACCAGACAGGCTCTGTACTGTGAGAGAGGAGACAGCAGGGTAATGTACTGACACTGAAGAGATGAATAAGCAGACAGGCTCTGTGCTGTGAGAGAGGAGACAGCAGGGTAATGTACTGACACTGAAGAGATGAATAACCAGACAGGCTCTGTGCTGTGAGAGAGGAGACAGCAGGGTAATGTACTGACACTGATGAGATGAATAACCAGACAGGCTCTGTACTGTGAGAGAGGAGACAGCAGGGTAATGTACTGACACTGAAGAGATGAATAACCAGACAGGCTCTGTGCTGTGAGAGAGGAGACAGCAGGGTAATGTACTGACACTGAAGAGATGAAGAGATGAATAACCAGACAGGCTCTGTGCTATGAGAGAGGAGACAGCAGGGTAATGTACTGACACTGAAGAGATGAATAACCAGACAGGCTCTGTGCTGTGAGAGAGGAGACAGCAGGGTAATGTACTGACACTGAAGAGATGAATAACCAGACAGGCTCTGTGCTGTGGGAGAGGAGACAGCAGGGTAATGTACTGACACTGAAGAGATGAATAACCAGACAGGCTCTGTGCTGTGAGAAGAGACAGCAGGGTAATGTACTGACACTGAAGAGATGAAGAGCTGAATAACCAGACAGGCTCTGTACTGTGAGAGAGGAGACAGCAGGGTAATGTACTGACACTGAAGAGATGAATAACCAGACAGGCTCTGTGCTGTGAGAGAGGAGACAGCAGGGTAATGTACTGACACTGATGAGATGAATAACCAGACAGGCTCTGTACTGTGAGAGAGGAGACAGCAGGGTAATGTACTGACACTGATGAGATGAATAACCAGACAGGCTCTGTGCTGTGAGAGAGGAGACAGCAGGGTAATGTACTGACACTGATGAGATGAATAACCAGACAGGCTCTGTACTATGAGAGAGGAGACAGCAGGGTAATGTACTGACACTGATGAGATGAATAACCAGACAGGCTCTGTGCTGTGAGAGAGGAGACAGCAGGGTAATGTACTGACACTGAAGAGATGAATAACCAGACAGGCTCTGTGCTGTGAGAGAGGAGACAGCAGGGTAATGTACTGACACTGAAGAGATGAATAACCAGACAGGCTCTGTGCTGTGAGAGAGGAGACAGCAGGGTAATGTACTGACACTGAAGAGATGAATAACCAGACAGGCTCTGTGCTGTGAGAGAGGAGACAGCAGGGTAATGTACTGACACTGATGAGATGAATAACCAGACAGGCTCTGTGCTGTGAGAGAGGAGACAGCAGGGTAATGTACTGACACTGAAGAGATGAATAACCAGACAGGCTCTGTGCTGTGAGAGAGGAGACAGCAGGGTAATGTACTGACACTGACGCAGTCTCAGACAGCCTCTCTCACATGACACTATGGAAACGACAAGGTTTGTGTGAGGTGTGTGTGTGTAAGGTGTCTGTGCGAGGTGTGTGTGTATCTGTGCGAGGTGTGTGTGTGTGAGGTGTGTGTTGTGCTGTGTTTAGGTGAGAATGAGAACTGAGGCGGAGAGGCCTGCAGAGAGCTGGTGTTCTGACAGGATGCTATAGCTGTACACAGACACCCCTCTGGTTACACCCAGTCTCTCTAAGGTTAGGGGTTAGTCCTAGATAAGACAATCATACAGTTGCCGTAGACTGCATATGTAATCAGCCCTTTAGAAATCTACGTAAACAGCTAACTGAATGCATGATGCTTGATTAAAAGTGTGGCTTGCGATAGGGGTGCGATGGGGGCTGCCTTACAGATAAATGGATGGAGCGATATAGCTAGAGGATGTGAAGAAAGAAAGATTGGAAGGAAAGAACGACTGAACGAACGACGTGAATCTGCAACGACCACCATACATCCCATAATTAGAAACGTAGAAAGGTTTAAGTGGCTACATCAGTCACGTCCCCGAGTTGCTTTGTCATCTATCTGATCCCTTTTCATTTCCTATTTCCCCTGATTCCGCCCGTCCCATCCCTTACATTACCAGAAATGACTGCTGTCCGCAGCCCTCATCCCAGACACTGACTCAGTGTTGCCGTTGTGGGGGACGCCTCAGGGAGAGAGAGGTACTCTCTAAAAGTGAAGACATTGTGAAACTTAAAACACCTCGGTCACAGCTTTTTAACCATTGAGATACTTCATAACATTGCCAGACAGTGTTCCGTTTGGCACGGAGGTAAAGCATCCCATTTGAAATGCTGTGCCCGTGTGTGTCGCACACCGAGACTCTTCCTTGAAGGCGTGTCAATCAGCTGACCCTTCCCAGGGTGCCGTTTGTGTGTGTGCTGTGTGTGTGTTTAGGCTGTGTTAGTGTGTGTGTGTGTGTGAGCCTGTCTGACTCCCAGTATGAACCAGACAGATGGCCTGAGGCTTGTGCTGCTTCTCACTCCCTGTCTCCAATTCTTATTTTAGCAGATACCTTCACACACATACACACACATCTCTTTGATATTAACTCTAACTGACAGGGGACTTCCCTCTATCAGTAGTGGAGCGATTTTTTACTCACTGAGCTATTGCACCAGGAGACTGTGGTCCACAATTAGTAGATAACACACTCCAGACAAACACACACACACCCTGGGGTCCTGTGGCCCTGGCCCGTCTCTCTTAGGTCCCCCTATAGGACCGGTCCCTGGGAGCCGTGGGCGGCGGCGTACTGAGCGTGCTCAGATTAGAACAGCCTGTCTGTTTAGTGGCCCACCAGTTCCCCAGTAGCTCCCTAGCAGATCCGTTTTCTAATTAACCTGCGACAGACAGTAGCCACCATGCAGCCAACGAGATGCTGGGGAGAAATAGACCCACATCCGACATACATACATATATGTCTGTCTGTCTGTCTGTCTGTCTGTCTGTCTGTCTGTCTGTCTGTCTGTCTGTCTGTCTGTCTGTCTGTCTGTCTGTCTGTCTGTCTGTCTGTCTGTCTGTCTGTCTGTCTGTCTGTCGACCAACAATAGGTTCTCTCTCGCTCTCTCTCCTCCATCCCACTCCTTCCTCTCTGTGGACACCTTTGACCTCTCTGTCCTTCACTGCTTCTCTCTGATGTGACGTGTCTCTCTCCGTGACAGAAACTGAACTCCCCGTCGGTCCTGAAAGCCCCTAAAGAGAGGAAGCCCAGCAAGAAGGAGGGAGGAGCTCCTGGGAAGTCCTCCAGCCTACCAGCTGTCCTCTACAGGTAAACAAACAAACATTCAAACAACAGGCATTACAAACACTGTCGTTTCTCTTTGCTTATTTGAGCTGTTCTTGCCATAATATGGACTTGGTATTTTACCAAATAGGGCTATCTTCTGTATACCACACCTGATTGACTCAAACACATTAAGAAGGAAAGAAATTCCACAAATTAACTTTTAACAAGGCACACCTGTTAATTGAAATACATTCCACCTCATGAAGCTGGTTGAGAGAATGCCAAGAGTGTGCAAAACTGTCATCAAGGCAAAGGATGGTTACTTTGAAGAATCTAAAATATATATTTTTTAAATAAATAAAAATGAACACTTTTGACTGGTACTGTATGTGTGTGTGTTCCTATTTAGCTGTGGGATCTGTAAGAAAAACCAGGACCAGCATCTCCTGCTCCTGTGTGACACCTGCAAGCTCTACTACCATCTGGGCTGTCTGGAGCCTCCGCTGACACGCATGCCCAAGAAGACCAAGAACAGCTACTGGTGAGGGAGGGAGAGACTGAGGGAGGTAGATGGGGAAGAAAGAGAGGGACTGGGGGAAGTGGATGGGGAAGAAAGAGAGGGACTGGGGGAAGTGGATGGGGAAGAAAGAGAGGGACTGGGGGAAGTGGATGGGGAAGAAAGAGAAGGACTGGGGGAAGTGGATGGGGAAGAAAGAGAGGGACTGGGGGAAGTGGATGGGGAAGAAAGAGAGGGACTGGGGGAAGTGGATGGGGAAGAAAGAGAGGGACTGGGGGAAGTGGATGGGGAAGAAAGAGAGGGACTGGGGGAAGTGGATGGGGAAGAAAGAGAGGGACTGGGGGAAGTGGATGGGGAAGAAAGAGAAGGACTGGGGGAAGTGGATGGGGAAGAAAGAGAAGGACTGGGGGAAGTGGATGGGGAAGAAAGAGAGGGACTGGGGGAAGTGGATGGGGAAGAAAGAGAGGGACTGGGGGAAGTGGATGGGGAAGAAAGAAGAGAGGGACTGGGGGAAGTGGATGGGGAAGAAAGAGAGGGACTGGGGGAAGTGGATGGGGAAGAAAGAGAGGGACAGGGGAAGTGGATGGGGAAGAAAGAGAGGGACTGGGGGAAGTGGATGGGGAAGAAAGAGAGGGACTGGGAGAAGTGGATGGGGAAGAAAGAGAGGGACTGGGGGAAGTGGATGGGGAAGAAAGAGAGCGACTGGGGGAAGTGGATGGGGAAGAAAGAGAGGGACTGGGAGAAGTGGATGGGGAAGAAAGAGAGGAACTGGGGGAAGTGGATGGGGAAGAAAGAGAGGGACTGGGGGAAGTGGATGGGGAAGAAAGAGAGGGACTGGGAGAAGTGGATGGGGAAGAAAGAGAGGGACTGGGAGAAGTGGATGGGGAAGAAAGAGAGGGACTGGGAGAAGTGGATGGGGAAGAAAGAGAGGGACTGGGGGAAGTGGATGGGGAAGAAAGAGAGGGACTGGGGGAAGTGGATGGGGAAGAAAGAGAGGGGACTGGGAGAAGTGGATGGGGAAGAAAGAGAGGGACTGGGGGAAGTGGATGGGGAAGAAAGAGAGGGACTGGGAGAAGTGGATGGGGAAGAAAGAGAGGGACTGGGAGAAGTGGATGGGGAAGAAAGAGAGGGACTGGGGGAAGTGGATGGGGAAGAAAGAGAGGGACTGGGAGAAGTGGATGGGGAAGAAAGAGAGGGACTGGGAGAAGTGGATGGGGAAGAAAGAGAGGGACTGGGAGAAGTGGATGGGGAAGAAAGAGAGGGACTGGGGGAAGTTGATGGGGAAGAAAGAGAGGGACTGGGGGAAGTGGATGGGGAAGAAAGAGAGGGACTGGGAGAAGTGGATGGGGAAGAAAGAGAGGGACTGGGAGAAGTGGATGGGGAAGAAAGAGAGGGACTGGGAGAAGTGGATGGGGAAGAAAGAGAGGGCCTGGGGGAAGTGGATGGGGAAGAAAGAGAGCGACTGGGGGAATTGGATGGGGAAGAAAGAGAGGGGGAGGTAGATGGGGAAGAAGAAGAGGGGGGGAGATGGGGAAGAGAGAGAGAGAACATGTGAATGGGTGCTAGAGGACTCGGTGGTACAAGAGTTGCCAAAGTTGGATCAAGTGCTGTCCATAGCACAAACACACAACCCATCGCAATTACATTCTGCACTGTAAATCTGGTATGACATTGTTTTACCATTGTTGTATAAAAACATGTCATTTAAGCAATAAGGCATGAGAACCCGGGGATTATTGTGTGATAATTCCCGATTTAGGGCAGTTCTTAGGACCGAGGTGAAGCCAAGAGCTGTGAACAGCCCTTAGGAGGGAGTTATCACACAATCATCTCCCGGTTAGAGGGCCCTTATTGCTTTTATAAAACACTTGTCAACATATTTATACAGATATTAATGAAATGTTTTCATTAAAAAAATGATTTTAACGAATACATTTGTTTTTGCATTCTGAAGTTGCTACCGAAGCGGGCTGGTCGTTAGATCTTCTCTCATGTTTGACCCAGTCATTGGTTCTAATCATTCTATTCATTTGACGTGACTACGCTAAACAAATCATTGGCTTGTAGCTAGCTAGCAGAGATTCAATGATGATGACACAAGAACTTCGATAAATAATGATTTTAAAAATATCCAATAGTCCTACGTAGGCAACAACTATCATGGTTGGTGAGTCCCAACTAACCAAGCCAGTTGGTGATGTTAATAGTGACTTTGATGGAAGGACTGTCCGTGGACCTGGCGCTGGTTGGTGACAGCCAGTGCTCGCTTGCCTCTTCTTTGGCCAGCGAAAATGGCACTCCAGCACTTTCTGTTCTCCATGGTAGAGGCTGCCAATAACTCTTGAGTGAGCTCTCACATCGATGGCCACTCACAGCCATTATTTCCCATGCCTCCAGGCCCGCATTGGATAACTTTTGCATTCTGTTCATCCGATGATGCTACGCTAAACAAATCATTGGCATGTAGCTAGCGAGCAGAGATTCAATGATGATGAGAGACAAGAGCTTGAATATATCAGATAGGCCGACACAGGCCGCTCTGCGTTTGTTAATGAATTAATGGAATTCTGTGTGTTTACGGTTTCCATGGTGAATTCTTAGTTTCCCCAACTGTTGCAAACCAATTAGTAGCATGGGAAAATAATGTGTAGATGCTTTCTTCCCCGAGGGAGATGAAGTTTAGGAATTTCCTGCCTGGGCTGCGGGACAGTGGATTGATGAGATTAACACGTCATGGTATTTTGCGAAGGTTGTCCCACAACTCCCATATATCAACCAATCAGGATCCAAACAACCCGTTGTATAATAACTTGTAGTAGGAGATGCATTAATGTCCACCATTTATTTATTTATATTTAGTGTGACATTTCAGCTTACTCAGTGGCAGTAGATTTATCAGATAGAGAATGCAGAGATGGTGGAAATGTCCCACTTCACACAGAGCTAGATGTCCTTATCTGGATAGATAGATAGAGGAGCTCTTTTGTGTATCTGTCTCAATAGTTTCAATAGTATTCCATCTCTGTCGCTTAGTGAGATACTTCCACAGTCAGTTATCTCCATAGAGCAGCTAGTCTAATCTTTTTACTTCCGAAGTGAAGGATGATGGGGGATTGTAGTGTGTGTACATGCGTTTGCATATATATGTGTGTGTGTGTGTGTGTGTGTGTGTGTGTGTGTGTGTGTGTGTGTGTGTGTGTGTGTGTGTGTGTGTGTGTGTGTGTGTGTGTGTGTGTGTGTGTGTGTGTGTGTGTGTGTGTGTGTGTGTGTGTGTGTGTGTGCGCGCGCGCGCATGCACGTCTTAGACGTGTGTGTATTGTTTGTTTCTGTGGCACCTCAACCTGCACGTTCCTCATGTCTGTGATTGGGAGTAATTCATTTAACCATGAAAAAGAGAGGGTGGTGGCGTTCTGCTCCAGCGGGCGGAAATTAGAAAGCATTTGGATGGATGAAATTGTGTGGAGTTGAGGCCAAGTCATAGCCTACCTTATTGTCAGGATCTGCACGGCAGAAAGGAAGGTGCAGACAGGGTTTCTCAGTCAGAATCAGAAACACATACAGGATCCACAAGTTCACTTTGTCTTCACTTATAATACTGATATTAACCTTTTAAGACTGGTATTAACTTTGTCTAACTTATAATACTGATAGAAACCCATGTCACAGTCTTACGCTTTGCCTGGGTCAGCAGAAACCCCTTTCCTCAAATCCAGTGTCAGACCTCGAGGCTCAGATTTCAGTGCTTTGGGAAACCAGTATTTTTTTCGTACATTTCAACACAGACATTACAGAACAAAGTCTTAGTGTCAGTGTTTGTTTTTTTTCTCCCCAAAATAATTAGCAGCATATAGGTCCTGTTGTTCAGACATGGATAGTAATCAGAGAGAAAGGCTTCCCAAACCTATTTTCCATGCATAAGATGTTCACAGATAGTAAAATCAATACCCCTGCATAGAGGAGAGAACAGTTTCTGGGCCCTGAAACATCTATTTCTTACTCCCTTTCTTTTTTATCTCTCCCTCCCTCCTATCTCTCTACCTCCCTCCATCTCCTCAGGCAATGTTCAGAGTGTGACCAGGCCAGTAGCGATGATGCCGACATTGCCATGGAGACCCAGCCCGACGGCACCAAAAGGTCTCGGAGACAGATTAAAGGACCAATCAAATTCATCCCTCAGGAGATGTCCCCAGAGCCCAAGAAACGAGATGTGAGGGGCACGGTGTGAAATAATACACACTTTAAAAAATATATATATTATTATTTACAGTGCCTTAAGGAAGTATTCACACCCCTTCACTTTTTACACATTTTGTTGTTACAAAGTGTAATTAAAATAGATTTAATTGTCATTTTTTGTCAACGATCGAGAGAAAATACTCTGTCAAATACTGTTTTATTTTTTCTGAATTATTAATGGAAAATAAAACACTAATATAGTTTGATTAGATAAGTATTCAACCCCCTGGGTCAATACATGTTAGAATCATCTTTGGCAGCGATTACAGCTGTGAGTCTTTCTGGGTGTGTCTCTAAGAGCTGTGCAAACCTAGATGGTAGAATATTCTTTTAATTCTTCAAGCTCTGTCAAGTTGGTTGTTGCTCATTGCTAGACATTTTCTATTCTTGCCATATATTTTCAAGCCAATTTAAGTCAAAACTGTAAATAAGCCACTAGGAAACATTCAATGTCGTTTTGGTAAGTAACTCCAGTGTATATTTGGCCTTGCGTTTTAGGTTATTGTCCTGCTGAATGGTGGATTTGTCTCCCAGTGTCTATTGGAAAGCAGACTGAACCAGGTATTCAATGTCTGCTTTTTTATTAGTTTCTTTTTTCCCCATGTTCTTTGTGAGGCATGTAAAACCTCCCTGGTCTTTGTCATTGGATCTGTGCTTGAAGTTCACTGCTCGACAGAAGGACCTTACATTTGTATTTGCGCGGTACAGAGATGGGGTAGTCATTAAGTAATCATGTTAAACACTGTTATTGCTCACAAATACCCCATGCAACTTATTATGTTATTTGTTAAGCACATTTCTACTCCTGAAGTTCATTAGGCTTGTCATAACAAAGGGTTTGAATATTTATTTACTTAAGACATTTCAGCTTTACTTTTTTTAATGAATTTGTAAAAAATTATAAAAACATAATTCCACTTTGACATTATGGGGTGTTGTGTGTAGATTAGTGACACAAAATCAAAATGTAATCCATTAAATTTGGGCTGTAACACAACAAAATGTGGACAAAGTCAAGGGGTGTGAATACTTTCTGAAGGCACTGTATTATTATAAAAAAATACTATTTTGTTTACACAAGCCCATATAATTGCTAATAGCATGCTAGTAGATACCCATATACTTTCAGTCATTGTGCTAATGCTAGTTAGCATTTGTTTGTGAAATGACCTCTAACTTCCTTCAGACTGGACACAGAGACATACACATTGTATCCAGAAGGTCATCTGACTCGGGAAGTAGATAAAGGCATTAATCCTGGGTTTTAAATGCCTCCACTTTGCTAGTTTAGGGGTTGATTGGGTTGATATTTCTGGGGTAGCCATCTACTATATAATCCTGATTTGGAGAAACAGACAGTAATCTGTTAACCTATACCTGGGGTTAAATGTACTCCATCATAGGATGTGTATATCAGGCCAGATTAACAGAGCCCAACAGATATACCAGGCCTGACTAACTGAACCCAACAGATTTGTCAGACTAATAGAGCCCAACAGATAGCCCGGGCCAGACTAACAGAGCCCAACAGATAGATAGCCCAGGCCAGACTAACAGAGCCAAACAGATAGCCCAGGCCAGACTAACAGAGCCAAACAGATAGATAGCCCAGGCCAGACTAATAGAGCCCAACAGATAGATAGCCCAGGCCAGACTAATAGAGCCAACAGATAGCCCAGGCCAGACTAATAGAGCCCAACAGATAGATAGCCCAGGTCAGACTAATAGAGCCCAACAGATAGATAGCCCAGGTCAGACTAATAGAGCCCAACAGATAGATAGCCCAGGCCAGACTAATAGAGCCCAACAGATAGATAGCCCAGGCCAGACTAATAGAGCCCAACAGATAGATAGCCCAGGCCAGACTAATAGAGCCCAACAGATAGATATACCAGTTCAGACCAACAGAGCCCAACAGATAGCCCAGGCCAGACTAATAGAGCCAACAGATAGCCCAGGCCTGACTAATAGAGCCCAACAGATAGCCCAGGTCAGACTAATAGAGCCAACAGATAGCCCAGGCCAGACTAATAGAGCCCAACAGATATAGATCACAACAGGCCAGACTCGCAGGCTACTGGCTGGCCATTCAGCACACATAGGTAACGCTGCTGTACTAAACAGGATTGCTAGTGGACATGCCAGTAAACTAGAGCTGGTGGATGCAAACACACACTTCCTCTGGTGTTCATCCCCAAACACCCCCCCCCCGCTGGCTCATTGTTTCAGGTCCGCCAACAGATTCAAACTGATCCAAATGGACGGAACTATTCCCAATCTACAATCATGTAAAAGGAAGTTGGAATATTAACAAAGGGGGGAATCAAACATCTCCTTGTTGTTCCTGACACGAGCGAACGAATGATGGATCCGGGTTGTATGTTTTTTTTAAAGGAGGAAGAAAAATCAACAACATATTTAAACAGATTGTGAAAACAATTCCATCTGTTGCCCTTGGCTCCTCTGCCACCACTTGGCAGATGGAGCGCGTGTCATTAGAAATGCTAACGGCTAAATACTAGAACCACAGCTACTTGGCTCCTCTGCCACCACTTGGCAGATGGAGCGCGTGTCATTAGAAATGCTAACTGCTAAATGCTAGAACCACAGCTACTTGGCTCCTCTGCCACCACTTGGCAGATGGAGCGCGTATCATTAGAAATGCTAACTGCTAAATGCTAGAACCACAGCTACTTGGCTCCTCTGCCACCACTTGGCAGATGGAGCGTGTGTCATTAGAAATGCTAACTGCTAAATGCTAGAACCACAGCTACTTGGCTCCTCTGCCACCACTTGGCAGATGGAGCGCGTGTCATTAGAAATGCTAACTGCTAAATGCTAGAACCACAGCTACTTGGCTCCTCTGCCACCACTTGGCAGATGGAGCGCGTGTCATTAGAAATGCTAACTGCTAAATGCTAGAACCACAGCTACTTGGCTCCTCTGCCACCACTTGGCAGATGGAGCGCGTGTCATTAGAAATGCTAACTGCTAAATGCTAGAACCGCAGCTACTTGGCTCCTTCACTTCAGCCCTCCCTCCTTCCACTAGCTCCCTCCCTCTCTTTCTTCCTCGCTCCCTTCTAAGCCTCTTCTGCCTGCCTGCGACGGGTGAGCGGGTGGCACCACCTTACACAGGGCCCAGAGTATGAGTTTATTGCACTGTTTGGTTTCTATAGTGGTTGACTCCATTAAGGTCATCTATGATTGGCCAGGGAAAGATCAACACATCCAATGCGGAGTTCAGTGCAATGCAGACTAAGGTTAAAAATAAATAAGATATAAGGTAAAGTTTGCAAACACACACACACAGCATACCTAATCAAGGTCTCTGTTCAGGTGAGGAAATTAAAACTGGGGGCAGTTTGTACGACTGAGCTGAATCAATCTTTTAATTAAGTACATCATTGCATCTTTAACAGCCATGAATCATGTCACAGCACCATGCAGGATTAGAGAAGTTAACGGAGCGGAGGACCCAGCGGTAACTAGATGTAGTAACTTCATTCTCATCATCATTCTCACTAGACTAATGGCATATGTCCATACAGGATGTTCCTGTGTAATCATGGAGGGGTGTTGCAGCAGGGCCATGTTTAATCACCACCCCATTACACACACTGTCACACAGACGATTCTAGAAGAAGAAGCAATGACAACCAAGCCTTGAAAATGCAGGATGGTTTTGCTCTGCAATTATTCTTTTTCGAGATAATAATTAGACATCTTGGCAGTAGATTCTACTAGAAGAAGCAAATACCAATCTTCCTTGAAAATTAGTTACAGTTTGGGTCCGGGAACCGATGGTTCTGAGATGTTCAATCATTCAATGAGTGTTGAAAGTAGTGATGCGTTATGGAGTATAGCTGTCAGGCGGTGTGTAGGATGTCTAACAGATATCCTCCACACTCTGTGACCTTGAGGGCACATGTTGAGTTAGAAGAGGGCACTACCCTGCAGTAGGCAGTGTACTCAGTCAGCAGGTCCTGAACAAGGGCCAGAGGAGGCTGAGCTGCACCACAGAGTGGCAGTGGGCCATCTTACCCCTGTGGCCCCGCACACACATACACACACTCCAACACTCGTCCCCATGCAGGGGCCAGCGGGAGGTCGATTAGCCAGCCCTGATAAATTGAAACAGGGCTTTAGAGCGGTGCCAGCGCTAGGGTGCCCTGGTAAAAGCATTAAAAATGCAAAGCAGGGCCCTTTCAGCAGCTGCCCTCGCATTTGAAGATAAATGCAGCATTGAAGCTCCTCGACTGGAGCGGACGCGGCGAGAGGAAATCAGAAAAAGCTTAATCCCTGAGTACTTCCAGCAGCAGGGTCCTCAGGCCAGCGTACTTCTGGGCACTCTGCTTTAGACGCGCTAACAGAAAAACTCATTAACCCAGACTCACCGCCACAGCACTCTACACCACCTCCCTCTACACCACCTTCCTCTCTCCATCCTCCCTTCACCACCTCCTCCCACTCCCCTCTCTCCCTCCTGCCTTTCTCCATCCCTCTCTGACAGAACATACAGAGAGCGAAAACCTCCAGAAGGAGTAGAAGACGTCTATGGTTGTTTGTTATTTATTTTTTATATACTTTTTTTGTATTAAGGAATAGCAGGGTGTTTTTGGATGTTATCTAAGATGCCGGCCAACCAGACAGACGCTGGGCTATTCTTTGACTCTTGCCAGGCAGTGAGTGGCCACAGAGAATAAGTGTTCCTCAGGCTTTCTCCTTCCAGGTGTGGAGGGGGTTGGTTATTGACAGTCTAAAAACAAAAGACTGGGGGGAAATAAAATGGAAGAGGACTGGAGAGTGTTTTTCTCCCCTCTTCTCTGATGAATATCTGTTGTGTTTTTTCGGGGAGCTGAGACTGGGAGGGAGAATAGGGAGGCGGGGGGGGAGCAGGGCTGGGGTGGTATATCGGAGGAGGATCAGGGTATGGTGGCTGTAGATAAGTGGGTTCCATGAAGAGGTGGAGGGAGAAAGGGAGTGAGGGAGGGAGCAGCCATATCGCCACAGCTCTTTCTCTCCCTTCTCTCTCTCTCTATCGCTCTGTCTATCCCACCCCTCTCTTTCTCACTCTCTCTCGTGCAGTTGAATAGAACCTAGTCCACAGACAGCACTGTGTGGCTCTCTTGTCTTGTATGTCCAGAGGTAAAACAAAACACCAGCCTCACTGGGCAATAGAGGATTAAATACAGGACAAACACACAAAACATGTATTTGGAAACAGTTTATGCTTTCTGTTGTATTGTAGCAAAAGGCAGAGACCACAGTGTGTTTTCTTTGTTTGACAATCTGATGAATCAGCTGAGGGAGCAGACTGCATCATAAACAAACTTCCACGGCCTCCAGAATCTTTTCCAGAACAGCGAAGCTACAAATAAAGTTTGATTTTTCTGATGCTGCTAATAGCTTGTGGAGCATATCTCTAATTAAGTCAAATTATTATTTTGACAGATTCTCACAGACAAAATACCAAAAACTAAAGATTTGCCTGACCACGCAACAACTCAAAGTAGAGAAATATTGCGACCTTGTTGTGACCTTGTGCCTTGCATGGCTAGCTGATAACCTTTCACAATGATCATGAGACTGACCAGAGCTCAGGTCAATTATCTCTCATCAATTCACACAGATCAATCAATTAGCACAAAAATCTAGCTTCGTTAAAAGGGTCCGAAATGAACCGAACATGCTGTTCTGTATTCCACAGAGAACCAGAGGACAGAAGAGGAAGAGGGTGTCCGTCTGTGAAGAAGAAAAGTTTGAGGTGCAGGTATGTAATTGGTCTAAATGTGTTACTAAACATTCCTACATCTCCTAACCTCCCTAACACACTCAGAACTAATACTATACACATCCCCTGTGTTACTTACGGGACTACTCTATTCACTCTGTTAGCCTGCATAGTACTGATTCTTCCCAGCCATTACCACACACACACACACACACGGCAGTGTCGGGTCTAATCAGCCTGTGGGTTTCCATAGGAACCGGCTCTACGGGAGTGGCATCAGCGCCAGTCTGCGATGCAAAAGAAGACACCTAAAGCAGACGACACTAGGACCGACTGTACATCCTGCAAAGGACCTGGGGACAACGAGAACCTCGTCAGGTGGGTCACTGCGTGTGTTTGTGTGTACCAGTCAAACGTTTGGACACACCTACTCATTCAAGGTTTTTTCTTTATTTTTACTATTTTCTACATTGTGTAATAATAGTGAAGACATCAAAACTATGAAATAACACATATGGAATCATGTAGTAACCAAAAAAAAGTGTTAAATAAAGTAGCCACCCTTTGCTTTGATGACAGCTTTGCACACTCTTGGCGTTCTCTCAACCAGTTTCATGAGGTAGTCGCATGGAATGCATTTAAATGAACAGGTGTGCCTTGTTAAAAGTTAATTTGTGGAATGTCTTTCCTTCTTAATGCGTTTGAGCCAATCAGTTGTGTTGTGACAAGGTAGGTGTGGTATACAGAAGATATTTGGTAAAAGACCAAGTCCATATTATGGGAAGAACAGCTCAAATAAGCAAAGAGAAACGACAGTCCATCATCATGAAGGTGAGTCAATACGTAACATTTCAAGAGTTTCTTCAAGTGCAGTCGCAAAAACCATCAAGCTCTATCATGAAACTGTCTCTCATGAGGACCGCCACAGGAAAGGAAGACCCAGAGTTACCTCTGCTGCAGAAGATAAGTTCATTAGAGTTAACTGCACCTCAGATTGCAGCCCAAATAAATGCTTCACAGAGTTCAAGTAACAGACACATCTCAACATCAACTGTTCAGAGGAGACTGTGTGAATCAGGCCTTCATGGTCGAATTGCTACAAAGAAACCACTACTAAAGGACACCAATAAGAAGAAGAGACTTATTTGGGACAAGAAACATGAGCAATGGACAGTAGACCAGTGGAAATCTGTCCTTTGGTCTGATGAGGCTGTGTCTTTGAGAGATGTAGAGTAGGTGAATGTGTGGTTGTGTGGTTGTGTGGTTCCCACTGTGAAGCATGGAGGATGAGGTGTGACTGTGTGGGGGTGCTTTGCTGGTGACACTGTCTAGGATTTATTTAGAATCCAAGGCACACTTAACCATCATGGCTACCACAGCATTCTGCAGCGATAAGCCATCCCATCTGGTTTGTGGGACTATAATTTGTTTTTCATAAGGACAGTGACCCAAAACACACCTCCAGGCTCTGTAAGGGCTATTTGACCATGAAGGAGAGTAATGGAGTCATGCATCAGATGACCTGGCTTCCACAATCACCCAACCTCAACCCAAATGAGATGGTTTGGGATGAATTGGACCGCAGAGTGAAAAAGCAGCCAACAAGTGCTCAGCATATGTGGGAACTCCTTCAAGACTGTTGGAAAATATTCCTCATGAAGCTGGTTGAGAGAATGCCAAGAGTGTGGAAAGCTGTCATCAAGGCAACGGGTGGCTACAACGGGTGTGTGTGTGTGTGTGTGTGTGTGTGTGTGTGTGTGTGTGTGTGTGTGTGTGTGTGTGTGTGTGTGTGTGTGTGTGTGTGTGTGTGTGTGTGTGTGTGTGTGTGTGTGTGTGTGTGTGTGTGTGTGTGTGTGCGTGTGTGTGTGTGTGTGTGTGTGTGTGCGTGCGTGTCTGGAACCATATCCTCCTGATGATTTAATGTTCAGTCTTCATTAGTAGGCCTTGGTTGCCTTGCGTAGGCAGAAGGCCACGATGAGGGGGCTGGTGAGGGGGGCTGAGGCCAGCAGCTCTGTAGAACACCTGTATTGAACAACCACCTACATTTATTATTATTATATTTACATTTACACACTTCATCAAGATGTAGTGAACAGTCTGATCTGCCCAGATCTCTTATCAGAGATTCAGCGGTCTCCCACTGCTTCAACAGGACCATCCCTCAGTAGTGTGTGAATTACAGCAGTCAGCATTTACACACTGTAGACTGACTGATTCATCAGAGTGTATTTATTTATGAGGTAGACCACCCTTAATTGCGTTATATTTGGCTTACAAACTGGCACTGTCATTGGCTCATTTCAACAGAAACTGTATGCTTTATTCACTTAATAATTTGTTAGAATTGACTTAATTTATCCACTTAACGTAGGGTTCTTTAATGTGAGCTGTATTTGGTATTATTAGTGTATGTAAGGTTGAGCTAATAATGTGTGGTTCTGTCAGTGTTTTATAGGTTAAGGAGGTCGGGGGCTGTGAGGTGTGCTGCCTGCCCTGACTCTTTCTATCTTTGCATTGCACAGGTTGTGAGAGCCGGGGCAGACACCTCTCCTCACCTCCCCACACCTTGACACAGCTGGACTGTTGAGAGAGAGAAGCAGACCTTTGGCTTAGAGGCAGAGAGGGACTTAATTATGTGGAAGAATGACAGCGGCGGTGTGGGATCAGATGGCCATCTTTGACCTTTCAACCACGGTCTTCTTCGTGACCCAAATTGGACCTTCTACTGGCCGTCCAATTAAAATTGAGGGAGAGAGGCAGAAATGGAAATTAACTTTGATGAATTCTAAAATACTTGTTGAAATTAGCTAATGAAGTTTTGGAAGTTTCAGTATTACTGAACTGGTCGTTCTTGGAAGAAACAACAGGCCCTTTATGATCATCACTGCCAACTCTAAGAGTCCATCTCTAAGGACTAAGGTCTATCTAGAGTAAGGAGGGATTCTGAAACTGAACAATATTACTAGATGCATCTCATTGGTTACCTGTCTGTCTGCTCCTCTCTATTCCTCTAACAATGGTGCTTCTTCTCTTCCCCTTTTTTGTCTCCCTTGTTCCCTTTTCTGTTTCTCTACCCCTGTCTCTTCACTCTCTCCTCAGCCCCATTCCCTCTCTCATCCATTCTATGTTGGCACTTCACTCCTTTGACCTCCCTAAGCATCTTATCACCACATCCAATCAGTTGTATTGACTCGAGTCATTTGTGGTCCAATCACATAGTGTTTTCCTCAGTAAAGGCCTTTAATTGGAGATGCACTTGAACTTAAGCTCTCATCATCTTCTTCTAGTGTTGTGTTGTCATCAAGTAGAACTTTCTAGAGTAGAGGAAAAGTAGTGATTTTTAGTAGAATGATTTTCCTTTCTGTTTTTTGAGAAGTACTGTAAGTAGCTGCTTAGATAAGGTTTAACATATTGAAAATAGCAACATTCGTAGTAATGGTTATTGTAACTTCTAATGTGAATGTGTGTGTACAGTAGGTTTTTAGTCTCCCTAAAAACTCTCTCTTTAATATTTTTTAAATAACAGTTTAACTCTGAGTTCTATTGGAAGTGTGTGTGTGCACGTGTCTCCCCAGTGCCCCATAGTGAGTGCTGTCAACTGAGCAGCTGCCATGTGGTCTGTCTGTCAGGGTCCTTGACAGAAGTGTCACAGTTTGCCCTCACATGTCACTCCTCCGCTCATCTCCCCCATCCCAGGACCCTCTATGTCACTACTCCTCTCTTCTGCCCATCTGTCTGGGGACCCTATATCAATGGCTCTGGGAGCTGCCAAACCTCACAATGCTTAGGTCCACTGGAA